>NC_056677.1:20375833-20725000 GCF_018350195.1 Panthera tigris
GGCCCGACCGGGCTCCCTCCGGCGACCTCCCCTCCGGGTAGCCTAACTAGCTCGTCAGTCAGGTGTGGGCCCTTTGCCCCGAGCGGAGCCGCGCAGCACAGAGCCCCCGCCCTCTGAAGTCCCCTCTGAAGTCCCGGGGCCGCCACACCTGGGTTTTTCCCCTCCGAGCTGGCACTCGCACACGCGAACGCAGAGGCACGCTTTGAAGAAACACGACAAGCCAACGTGCAATTACGTGTCCCTTTATTTATAAACAGGTTGGGAACGCTGTGTTCCACTGGGGAGCGGGGGTGGGTCGGGGAGGGACGAGGGGGCAGGGGTGGAGGGCTGATTCCAGTAGTTCGCGTTATTCAGCACCAGAGCAAATGCTTGGGCGTAAGGTCGTACTTTAACCCAGACGAGTCTCCGTCTTCTTGTATGTACAGCAGAGTCTTAAGTGTGTGTGCTCTTCTTATGGCTTTGTCCCGGTGCACATCGCAGTGACACGACAAAAAACTCAATTCTAGAGAGAAGTAGAAGTTGCAAATGCCTCGTGAACTTATTCGTTTTTCAAAAGTCTGATGGCCAAGACTAGTGCTGAATGGATGCCTGAGGAACAGGAACATCTCTGCTCCAAACGGGCTCATCTGATTCAGCTGAGTCTGAGCCGCCAACTCGCTCGTCTCCCTGGGGTACACCTGGGTGCTAAAGGAAGTCCTGAAGCTGAAGAGAACACAGGCGCACGCTCTTCCCGTCCCTCCCTCCAGGGATGGACTCACAGTGACTACAGCCCGAGGCAAAGAGCAAGATCCCAAGCCCGCAGAGCAGGTCAGAAGGCAGTCATAGGTCTCAGGGTCGCTCGTCTTGAGGTCGGTTTCCTTTGCTTTTCTAAGGTCCTGGCACATGGGGGCGGGCTTGCCAGAAGCGGGCCGTTCGGTGTGGCTATATTAGAGCTCTCCTGTGTTTTGAGCTGGTGGAAGGGTGAGTGTTTGATTTCAGGGCCCTGGGGAGAGGGTGTGGCAGCTGACGGAGAAGTGGTGAGCCGGGGGAGCTGGGTGGGGGGCAGGGAACCCACACCCCGCACGGGTATTCACTAACCTTGGGTGTCTGTGAAAGGAAGCCTTCCTTCTTCACCTGTTAGGGGGTGAGTGACACTCTGAAAGGGAGCAGAAGGTGACTGCTCCCCTACTCCCCACCCTCCACCCTCGTTTTCGCCCGTCTTTGTAACCTGGCCCCCGTCTGCAACCGTCACTACTGTTCTCTAGTCCTCAGTCTAAAGCTTCCTCGCTCTCTCTCATTTCTGCTGGCCTCTTCGAGCCTGCACTTAATTTCTACATCTCTCGCTCCAGCCCTGACTCACTCTGGGTCATTACTGTTGATTGGTCGGCCCGAACAAAGAGCACCCCCATCTCTTCCTGGGGGGTGGGCTGGAAGCCGCTCATGGCCAGAAGCGCCAAAATTGGGCTGTTGGGCTGTGGAATCCCGCCCCCCGCATTCCTTCTCAGTAGTCTCATGGCCTTACAACGCTGGGCGGGTGCTGTTGGAGGACAGCAGGGGCTCGGAGGGTGAGCTTTAGAACGGCTGGTGGGCTGTTGTGGCCCATCCCGGAAACATCCCAGACATTGGTCGTTTCCCATTCGTGGCGCTCAGTCTGAGTCACATAGGTGGCATCTGTCAGTACGCCGTAGAAGGCCCGCAGACGCGTAATCAGCCCGATCGATCAGCCCCACGTTATTTGCTTCAGAACACAACTCAGCTGAGGGCGGGCCTGGGGGGCCGTGCAGTAAGCACAGCAGAGGCCCGCCCAAGGTAGTTTCTCCTGCACATAGAGCTCCTGAAGTGGTTTGAGAGCACGGGTTTCCTCTAACGTCCTTTCCACTCTCGAGGCCCCTCTTCTCCCCCTTTTCCTCCCCCTGTTCTCCCCCACCTTGCCCTGCCCGGCTCTTCTCATCCTTTCACTGCCCGAGCGTCAGGCAGCCGAGACGGGGTCTGGGCGCCAGTTTGCTCCAGCTGCGTGAAGGAGGGGCGAGCGAGTGGGCACAACGGAAGCACGGGGCCTCACTCCCTCGGCAGGGTGACGCTCTGGGCCTTGACTACAGGCAGGTTCCCTCTAGAGTGCCGCGTCCCCGCCGGCTCTGTGCCCCCCACGACTGCTCAACGTTACTCTGGAGAGAGTGCCAGCAACGAGGGGGTTCCAAGCTAGCTCAGCCTCATGGTCTCGCTTCCCAGTAAACCCCACTTCTCTCCAGGTGGGCAGGGAGGTAGTTCAACCCCGACACCAGGGGGAAAGACGTGCCACCTTCCTTCGTTGGTTGCCCCACTTCTCGCCCAGAAGGCTGGTTCCCGAGGCCTCGGAAAGAGGGGTGTTTGTGGCATGAGAGATGCTGAGCTCTTCCCACAAGTCGCTGGTTTGGGCCTCTGCTCGGGCCCCAGCTGTCTCTGGCTTTACTGGGACCGGCGGGCAGTGCCTCCTCTACCTGAGAGTGTGGTTCTACACCCTGACTCTACCTGCTCCTTCCCGACCTGTCATTAGTGGCCAAGAAGTTCACACAACTCCACAGGAGCGCTTAGGGTCCTCGTCCCATTTGGCAAACCTAGGGGCGGGGTAGCGGTCTAACAACCTAGAGCATGTCTATGCTGAGATCAAACTGAGATTCCGACAGTGCTCTGGGAAACTCTTGAGAGCCTCCCTCCAAAACTATTACGGGAGGCCATGAGAACAACATGCTCGATTCCTGGTCGGGACAAGACATTTCTACAGGAATCCAGGATGGGCTTTTGACAAAGTGCCCGAGTCACAAGGGAACCAGGTAGTTCATTAGACCGAGGATTTCAGCCAGGGTATTAGGGTGAGAGCAGGGGAGTGTACTGTAAAATGCTACCACCGTATATTCGTATTGCATATGGCCTACACCCTGGAGAGCGTATTTGGAGCATACATAGGACAGATACGTGCAGGTAGCACCCCCTATTGGTATACTATGTGGTTTGGTATATCAAATGGTTACTTGAGGTCTATGAAATTGTTAAGTGGTCAGAAATGGGAAAAGCCATTCCACAGTTAGCATCCTTTAAGGAGAAGCTCCAGGAGACCTTGAGCATCTGCTAAACTCGGAGCCAAAGCAGAGCAGCTCCTCTTGACATACGTGCGCGCACACACATACACAAAATGTTTTCCTCTGTTGCGTTTCCCACAGATAAAGGTGATTTCTGGAAGGCCGTGAAGTCGAACCAAAGATGAAAAAATACAACCAGGAACTTATTAGGCCTTATGTGGCATTCTCAACAAAACTGTCTTTTGGATAAGAAGTTAAGGTTCATGCTAGATGACCTTTTACGTATCTGGCCTTTATAAAGCGTGTCTTGATCTACGCACCACATTCCTGGAACTGGCAAGGATAGATGTGTTGCAACATCAGGTCTCAGTGGCTCAACTGAGAAGGTTAGAATTTGTCTTGAACTTGGCTATGTCAGAAGCACTTCGCCACCTCTACGGGAAACCATTTTATTCTGGCAGAGCTTGGGTGGGAGGAGGCAACGTGCAGGGCCCTTGTGAGCCGCAAGTAGCGGATTGAGGGAATGGCCGCTTCCACGGGTGGTGAACTTGGTGGGGGCGGGTGGAAGGACCAAAGCAGAAGACACCCCACTGGGTGCAAGTCTCCTGGGGGTGCTCTGCATCTTTCCTTAGCAAGGTTAAAGTAGAGTGATTCTGGATGCTGCTAAGAAGGTTTGTAAAGGTTGTCCGGCTAGAAACCTCCATGCAGAGCCCACATGTTAGGCTGAGTGGAGACTGGGGGAGAGCTGGTCCCCAGGCCTTACCTTAGCTGAGCCGCTGCCCCTGCGACTGTGACCCTTCCAACCCCACCCGGGCAAGCCCGGTGACCCCGCCCCCGCTCCAGCCCGCGCGGGGTGGCTCTCATCTGCCAGCAGCCTTTACTTCTCATCCTCATCCCCCTCACTCATGCTGCTGATGGAGGCTGAGGCTGCTTTGGGTGAGGAGGGGGGTGAGGTTTTGTTTGGGAGCCACGAGAAGGTGGGTGACGGGGAGCGGGACGGGGACCGGCTCCTGGTGGGGCTGCTCACTGGGCTCTGCTTCGGGGACAAGGCCTGCAGCATCCGGCTACTCCTCTCCTGGAACATCTGCTTCTAGAGAGAAAATGGGGAGAAAGGGTCTGTTAAGTTAGTCTTCTGAGCTGGTGGCGAAACAGGGCAGGAAAGAGAGCTGGCACCCCACCAGGCGGGCACCCACGCCCCCGTACCACACTTGATGCCCGACACTACCCGCGGGGAGGAGGGGAGTGAAAGGCAGGGACGGCCAGACGCCGACACACAGATGGCCATCTGTGCTGGCTCCTGGGACTCTCCTCCTCGCCCGCCTTGACTCCAGTTACCAAATGTAGCCGGAGGGGCTGCGACCTGCCAGGCACATAGTAATGTCCTAGGCACGGAAGGGTAGGGGGACACAGAAATCCCTGTCCTCATCGATATGAGGAGGACTCCCATAGTAAACGAAGGGAATGAGATACGTGTATGTCAGATGGATGTACGGGGTGTGAGAAAAAATAAAACGAGAGGAGAGCAAGATGGGGGTGTGAGGTGGGGAAGCGCTGGGCAGCAAAGGTAATTACAGTGCTCAGCGAAGGCCACGAGGAGAGGCTATTTGAGCAAAGACCTGAAAGAGATGAGGGCCAAGGGCCCATGTGACTGGAAATCGGGGGCAAACACATTCCAGAAGGGAGCATGCGGTACCTGTCCAGGGAGGAGGCCATGGCGGCCAGAGTGGAGTCACCCCGGGGAGGGGGGGTTAAGAGGAAGTCACCAGAGAAGTGACACAAAACTGTGTCCCGTAGGCTCTCGGTGGCTGTGTAAGAACTTTGGCCTTTACTCTGAGAAGAAAAACCTCGGGATAGTTCCTTGACCCCTGGAGTTCTGGGTCCAAGAGTCAGGAACTGTGACTTTGGCTTGAAAAGGACCACCCTGGCCGCACTGCTGGGAGCACACTACAGGGAACAGACTACAGTGGCACGAGAGCCGGAGCTGGGAGAACGGGGTCGAGCGCACCGTTTTAAGAATCCAAGGTTACATGAGGTGAGAAATGGTTGGAGGCCCGGTAGATTTGTTTTCCCCGGATTTTTTAAAGTATACCTGACTTAAGGTGGAACCCACCCTTCTCAGCCTACGGTTCTGTGAGTTTTGATAAGCACCAGCAGGGTATGTGGCCGCCCGCACAGTCAAGGTCTTAGGAGAGTTCCATTGGCCACCGAGTTCCCACGAGATCCTCTGTCACCCCCTCCCCCAGCCTCCGGCAACAGATCAGTTTTCTGTCCCTACGGTTTTTGCCTTTTCCAGAATGTCCTCTAAATGGAATCATGTAGTATCGTGGTCTGGCTACACTTTTTTTTAAAATATAATTTATTGTCAAATTGGTGCTCCCAGTGCTCATCCCAACAGGTGCCCTCCTCAATGGCTACACTTTGCAGGTAGAGCCCCCAGGAGGCGCTGACAGGTGGGATGTGCGGTGTGGGAGGAAGACTGATCAAGCGACTCCAGCTTCTGGCGTAAACGACTAGAAAGCCAGCAGTGTCATTTGCTCGGGTGGGGGACTCTGTGGGTAAAGGGGGTCTTGGTGGTAAGACAGCTCCGGCTCGGAACCTCAAGTGATCGCTGGCTGGCGCTTTAAGAACTGAGTCCTTCCCTGACACGGTCCATCCGTCTGCTTCATGGGAAGCCCGGTCTGGGCTGGCGGCGCCGTGAGCGCTCTGCCCCTCTGCTCTCCGCCTGCAGCTCGGCCCCCCACGTATATGTACGTCCCATCCCCCCCACCTCGGAGCACCCTGCCCGTGCTGCCTGGGCTCTATGCCTGGTTTGTCACGGAGCCTCCGCCCCCAGCACCTCAGTCCGATCTTGGGATCCTAAACTGGCCCTGAGAGCCATTTCTCCAGTTATCGATTTGAGACCTGGCTTGTCATTCGAGTTATGCATTTTACAAACCACTCCAGAGCCCCCTGGAGACCACGTGCTGTACAAGCCAGGGCTTCAGTGATGTACAGGAAGCGGGGGGTGGGGGGGTGTGTGTGGTTTGAGGTGGGAAGTGAGCCCATGAAGCTGGGGGAGGGGTGCCTTTCCAAGCAGAGGGCGCTAAGTAGAGAGGCCTAAGTATACTTCCTGGCCGACTCTAACCAGAGTGCCTATGGGGCTGACGGGGCCTTGGGCCTGCAGCACCAGGAACAGCTGGAGTTGTTTTTATCCCTAAGAGCCCCTGGAAGATTTTAATTAAGGGAGGGGTATCATCAGATGTGTGTTCCAGAAATATCTTTAGGTGGGAGCATAAAAGCAAAGAAAGAAACCATAAAGGAAAGGATCAGTGCTTGGCTATATAAAAGTGTATAACTTGTGTACCTCAAAAAAAAAAAAACCCATCATCAGATAAAATAAAAGGCAAGTGAAAACCCAGGGGGAAATTCTTGCAACATTTAACCATAAATGATGGATCTTCGTATATAAACAGAGCTTACAAATCCAAGAGATTAATGCAAAAACCTTGATAGAAAAACTGAGCATATGGCTTGTCAAGGCAATGCACAAGACTTACAAATGACCTATAAAAAATGTTCAGCATCCCTAGTAAACAAATGCAAAATGACTGAAGTGAGATGCCTTTTTTATATATCAGATTGTTAAAATTTTTGTCTTCCCAACATGTAAAAATATTTTTCCAGTTTTATTGAGATGTAATTGACATACAGCACAGTTGAAGGTATATGGTGTAATGATTTTACTTACATATATTATGACATTACTACCACAATAAGTTAATATCTGTCATCTCATACAGATAAAAAAGTTTTTCCTTGTGATGAGAACTCTTGGGATCGACTTTTTAATATATACCGTACGGCAACGTTAACTATAGTCTTCAAGCTATATATTACATCCCTAGTACTTACTTATAAGTGGAAGTTTGTACGTCTCGACCACCTGCATCTGCTTTTCCCTCTTTTGCTCCTATCTCTGTTTCTGGTAACCACAAATCTGATTGCTTTTTCCCTGAGTTGTTGGGTTGTTTTTCTTACTCTGCTTGTGAAATCATGCATTTGTGTTTCTCTAACTTACTTAGCATAATGCCCTCAAGGTCCGTCCATGTTCTCACAAATGGCAGGGTTTCCTCCTCCTTTCTTGGTTGACTAATATTCCATTGTATACATCTACCATACTTTCTTTATCCATTCATCCACTGATAGATACTTAGGTTGCTTCCATGTCTTGACTATTTTAAATAATACTGCTCTGAACATGGGGATGCAGATAGCTCTTTGGCATAGTGGGTTTTTTTTTTTTCCTTTGGATTATATTCCCCAAAGTGAAATTGCTGGCTCATATATATGGTGGTTTCGGTTTTACTGTTTTGAGGAACCTCCATTCTATTTTCCACCATGGCTGCACCAATTTACAATCCTGCCAACAGTGCACGCACAAGGGTTCCTTTTAATCCATGTCTCACCAGCATTTGTTATTTCCAGTATTTTTTATGGTAGCCATTCTAAATGGTGGGAGGTAATAAGTCAGTGTAGTACTGATTTACATTTCCCTATTGGTTAGTGATGTTGAACATCTTCTCATGTAATTGTTGGTCCTTTGTATAGCATCCTTGGAAAAATGTCTTTGTGGGTACTTAGCCCATTTTTTAAGTGGATTATTTGGGGGTTTTGCTAATGAGTTGTAGGAGTTCCTTATATATTTTGGATCTTCATTCCTTATCAGACACATGGTTTCCACATATTTTCCCCATTCTGTAGGTTGTCTTTTAATTTTGTTGGTTTATTTTGCTGTCAAAAGCTTTTTAGTTTGATGTAGTCCCACTGATTTTTGAATTTGTGACCTGTGCTTTAGGTGTCCTATTCAAAAAATCATTGCCAAGACCCATGTAAAGGAGGTTTCTTCCTGTGTTTCCTTCTACGATTTTTATGGTTCCTGGTCTTATGTTGAAATCTGTAATCCATTTCAAGTTAATTTTGGTGAGTGGTATAAGATAGGGGTCTAATTTTATTCTTTTATGTGTGAATATCCAATTTTCCCAGCACCATTAGTTGAAGAGACTGTCTTTACTCCATTGAGTATTCTTGGCTCCCTTGCATGGGTTTATTTTTTAGTTCTCAGTTCTGTTCCAATGGTCTAGGTGTCTGTTTTTTTTTTCTTTTGCCAGTATCATACTCTTTTGATTGCTACATATTTATAGTATAGCTTGAAATCAGAAGGGTGATGCCTCCCACTTTTGTTCTTTTTCAGGATTGTTTTAGGTTTTAGGGGTCTTTTGAGGTTCCAGATAAAAATTAGGATTTTTTTCTCTATTTCTGTGAAAAATTCCATTGGAATCTTGACAGGGATTGCATTTAATCTGTAGATGGTTTTGGGATAGTATGGACATTATTAATTTTCTTCCAGCCTATAAACATTAATATTCTTCTAAAATACCTTTCCATTTATTTGGTTCTTCAAGTTTTTTCATCACTTTCTTATAGTTTTCAGTGTAGAGATTTTTCACCTCCTTGTAAATTTATTCCTAAGTATTTTATTGCTTTGTCTTGTAAATAGGATCAGTTTCTCTTTCATGTAATTCATTATTAGCATTTTAAAAATGCTACTTATTTGTGTATGTTAATTTTGTATCTTGCAACTTTACTGAATTTGTAGATTAGATCTAACAGTTTTTTGGTGGAGTCTGTCAGATTTTCTACATATAAAATCATGTCATCTCCAAATAGAGACCATCTTCTTCCTGTGCAATTCTGATGGCTTTTATGTTTTCTTCCTTGATTGCTCTGGCTAGATCTTCAATAATACCTTGAATAGGAGGAGTGAGAATGGGCACCCATGTCTTGTTTCTGACTTGAGAGGAAAGGCTTTCAACCTTTTATCATGGAGTACCATGTTAGCTGTGGGTTTGTTGTCTATAGCTTTCATTATGTTGAGGTACGTTCATTGTATACCTAATTTGTTAAGGGTTTTTTTCATGAATGGATATTGAATTTCATCCAGTGATTTTTGTGCCCATTGAGATGATGAGATTTTTTTCTTACATTCTATCAATGTGATGTATCATAGTGACAGATTGACACCTGTTTAACCATGCTTGTATCCCAAAAGTAAATACACTTGTTCATGGTGAAAGATATTTTTACTATGCTGCTGATTTCTGTTTACTAGTATTTCATTGGGAATTTTTGCCTCTATATTCACCAGAGATAGTGGCCTGTAGTTTTCTTTTAGTATTCTTTTCTGGCTTTGGTATCAGGGTAATGTTGGCCTCATAAAATAAGTTTGGGAGTGTTCCGCCTCCAAAACATTGAGGAGTTTGAGAAGGATTTACATTAATTATTCTTTAAATGTTCAGTAAAATTCACCAGTGAAGCCATCTGTTCCTGGACCTTTCTTCCCTGTGAGGTTTGTTGATCACTAATTAAATCTCCTCACTAGTAATTGGTCTGTCACATTTTCTACTTCATCCTGATTCATTTTTGGTAGGTTGTATGTTTGTAAGAATTTTCCATTTCTTTTAAGTTTTCCAGTTTCTTGGCATATAGTCAATCACAGTAGCATCTTAAGATCCTTTGTGGCCTCAGTTGTAACGTCTACTTTTTTATTTTCATTTGTAATTTTGTTGATCTTGGTCCTATTTTTTTTTTATTGGTTAGTCTAGCTAAAGGTTTGTCAATTTTATCTTTTCAAAAAACCATCTCTTGGTTTGGTTAATCTTTTCTATTGTTACCTATTCTGTTTTATTTGTTTCTGCCAGAATTTGTTATTTCCTTCCTTCTGCTAAGTTTGGGTTCACTTTTTTTTTTTTTTTAAGTTCCTTAAGGCATAGCGTTAGGTTGTTTGAGATCTTTCTTGTTTCCTTAGGTAGGCATTTATTTCTATGAACTTCTCTCTTAGAACTGCTCTCTTTGCAAACCGTAAGTTTTGGTATGTTTTGTTTGCATTCTTGTTTGCGTCAAGGCATTTTTATTTTACCTTTAATTTCGTCCTTGACCCATTGGTTGTTCAGCAGAGTATTGTTTAATTTCCATGTATTCATGAATTTTTCAGTTTTCCTCCTGTTAACGATTTCTACTTTGAGGCCATTGTGGTCAGAAAAGGTACTTGGTATGATTTCAGTCCTCTTGAATTTGGTAAGACTTGTTTTGTAACTTAACATATGGTATATCTTAGAAAATGTTCCAGGTGTGCTTGGTATGAATGGGTATTCTGCTGCTGTTGAATAGAATGTTCTATATATGTCCATTGGATCCATTTGGTCTTTAGTGTTGTTCAAATCTGTTTCTTCATTATCTGTTTGGATAATCTATCCATTTTTGAGAATGTGTCCTTAAAGTCCCCAACTATTATTGCATTCCTGTTGTTTTTCTCTTTTTAGCTCTGTTAGTTTTTGCTGTTTATATTTGGGCACTCTGATGCTGGGTGCATAAATATTTACAATTGTTGTATCTTCTTGATGGATTGATGTCTTTATCACTGTGTAATAATTGTAAAAGACCTTCTTGGTTTTGTCTCACCATTTTTGGATGTAAGTTTAGTGTGATATAAGTATAGTTACCCCCTGCTTTTTTAGTACACAATTTGCTTACAAAATCTTTTTCCATCCCTTCACTCTCAGTCTATTTGTGTCTTTAAGACTAAAGTGAGTCTCTTGTGGGCACATCATTAGATGTTTTTCAAATTAATCCATTCAGCCATTCTATGTGTTTTGATTGGAAAATTTAATCCAATTAAATATAATTTAAAGTAATCACAGGTAAGGACTTTTGCCATTTTGTTAATTGTTTTATGGCTGTTTTTGTAGAACTATAATTCCTTGTTCTGTATCCTGCTTTCTTTTTGTGTGTTTCCATGCCTTCTGGTATCTGTATGCTTTGTCTTCCTTATCATGTACTTTTGTGTAATTACTCCAGGTTTTACCCTTGTGATTACCACAAGGCTTACATAAAATGTTTTCAAATTATAACACTCTATTTTAAACTGACAACAGCTTAACTTCAATAGAATTTCTAAAGTTCACACCTGTATTTCCACCCTCCCTCACATTTAGGTTATTGATGTTACACATAACGTATTTTTTATATTGTGTAACCAGTAACAGATTATTGTAGTTGTGGTTATTTTTACAATGTTTTCTAACTTTTGTTTATTTTAAAATATTTTTTATTTTAGAGAGAGAGAGAGAGAGCGAGAGAGAGAGAGCACGAGTGGGAGGGGAGGGGGGGAGAGAGAGAGAGCCTCAAACAGGTTCCATGCCTAGTGTTGAGTCTGACATGGCTCGATCCCACAACCCTGGGATCATGACCTGAGGTAAAATCCAGAGTCAGACGCTCAACCCACTGAGCCACCCAGGTGCCCCTGTTTAACTTTTAAAATAGAGTTGGAAGTACATTAAGCACCACCATTACCACATTATAGGTTCTAACTTTGTCTATATATTTACCATTACCAGTAAGTTTTACCTTGTTCAGTTTTCATGATGTTCATTAGTGTCCTTTTACTCCTAAAACTCCCTTCAGCATTTCTTGTAAGGCAGGTCTAATGGTGATGAACTCACTCAGCTTTATTTTGGGGGGGAAGTCTTTATCTCTTCATCTCTGAAAGACAGCTTTGCCAGATACAAAATTCTTGGCTGACATTGTCTTTCCTTTCAATATTTTGGACATATCATCCTATTCTCCCCTGGCCTGAACCAATTTTGTTGAGAAGTCCACTGATAATCTCCTGATGGTTCCCTTATATGTAATCTGCCTCTTTTCTCTTGCTGTTTTCCAGATTTTTTTTCTTTGACTTCTCATAAAATTTAATTACAATGTCTATCAGTGTAGCCCTATTGGGGTTCATATTATTTGGAATCCTTTGTACCTCATGGATTGGGATGTCCAAGTCTCTCACCAAGTTTGGGAAGTTTTAAACCATTACTGCTTTAAATTTAATTTCTGTACCCATTCCCTTCTCATTCTTTTCCTTCTGGAATTCCCTTAATACAAATATTGCTTGTCTCGAGTGTATCTTTTTTGTTGACAGAGAGAAAAAGAGTGTGTGTGTCGGGGGGGGGGGGAGAGGGGCAGAGGGAGAGAGAGAGAATTTTAAGTAGGCTCCAGCCCAGCACAGAGCCCAACACAAGGCTCAGTCTCAAGACTGTGAAATCATGACCTGAGCTGAAATCAAGAATCAGACGCTTGACAGACTGAGCCACCCACATGCCCCTTGATTGTGTCTTTTAAGTCTTGTAGGCTTTGTTCACTCCTTTTGATTCGTTTTTCTTCTTGCTCCTCTAACTGGATTATTTAAAATGTCCTGTCTTCTAGATGACTGACTGTTTTTCTGCATAGTTGACTCTCCTTTTGAAGCTCTCTGTTGAATTCTTTCATTCAGTCATTGTATTGTTTCAGCTCTACAATTTTTTTGATGGTTTCTACTTGCTGAGCTTCTAGTTCATATATCATTTTCCTAATTTTTAGCTTGCTATGTATTACTAGTTGGCTAAACTTTAAAAGGATTATTCTGAAATCTTTGACAGTTCATAGACACCACTTCTTTAAGGTCATTTATTAGAGCTTTAGCGGTTTGCTTCAGTGGTGTCACGTTTACCGGATTTTTCATGATCCTTGATTCCTTACATTGGTATCTGCACTTTTGAGTAAGCCGTCTCCCCTTCCAGACTTTGCAGGTTTGCTTTGGCAGAGATAGCTCTTTGCCAGTCACCTCAGTTTGGGTTTCTGGACACGTCAGCTGGTAGTGTCCTTAGGCAGGTAGAGTTTTGCTACCAGGGTCGATTTCTGGGTGAGGCCCCTGGCTGAGCTCTGACGTCAGGGGTAGGGGTGCCACTGGTATGACTAGTTGGTAAGATCGTTGGTTTGGTTCTCTGGTCTGGCTTACTAGACTGGCAGGAGTCCATACTGTACTTAGCAGTAAGTGGGGCTATGAATTGGCTTCTCTGCCCTCATTGGGCAAGAGAATGGGGCCTATGTGGCTGGTAGTTCGAGTACCTAAATCAGGCAAGGCTGTGGACTGAACCCCCTGGCTACAATGGGTCCACCTGTTTGCTCAGCAGATGAGGAGAATCATGGGCTGGGGTCTCTGTTCAAGGGCTGTTGTAAGGAGGCCTGCTGGATGGGATCCACAGTTTTCTGTGTGTTCTAGTCAGGTTCCCTGGTCAGGCAGGCTGGAAACGGTATTCAGAGGGCAGGGCTATGAATCAGTTTATGTGCCCAGGCACAGCAAGAGAGGTATCTCCAAGGCCACAAAGGTTTTTGGTTTATGGTCTTGACTCAAGCCAACCTGTGCCACATATTCCCTGCCTGAACAGGGCCCTGGCTCTGCTCTGTGGACTGTCAGCTCTGCCTGTTGGACTCTGCTTAAATGTTGATGGGCTATGCAGCTTTCCGGGTCTTACAGCCAAGCTTTCTGTTTGGATGGTGCTGAGAACTTCACTCAGCAGTGGATGGGGCTATGACTTCACTCCCTTACCTGGGGGGACCGTAGGCCCAGTTCCAAATAGGCTCCCACTTTTTCCACATCAGGCCTTCTGGTAAGGAGGGGTCAGGAGCTACACTCAGTAGTGGGTAGGCTATGAATTAGTCCTATTGTCTGGATAGAGCCAGTGAACCCTCCACATGTAGCACTGGCTTTATAGGCAATCGCCTCTGCCTGCCATACTCTTGGCTCGAGTGTGGCTGGACAGCGTAGCTCTCCCAGGTGTTCTTGCCAGCCTTTCTGGGTGGGCATGGTTGGGAGTGTTACTCAGCAGTGGGGTGGGGGGTGGGGCGGAGGGCTGTAACTCAGCTTCTCTGCCTGCACAGAGGCAGACCAGCCTACAGGGCCAGCAAAATCTCTTTGTTTGAGGACCAGAGTCGGGCAGAATGGGGCCCCACTGAGTTCCCCGAACTCATTTGTGCCACCGTCTTGGATCTGCAGATCAGCAAAACCACTAGCTGTGACTACTACTCGGGCGCTGCAGGTAGGAACTCAGTACGCCAGTATGGCCACGGGTTGTTGGAAGCCCCTCCCCGTCAGATCCACACTGGTCCATCCCCGCAGATTGCCTTGTGATTCCTGTAGGGTAAAACCAGAGTGAGGGCTCCCAAGAAGTGACCTACAATGCTGGGGGAGTTGGATGTCTGCCCTGGACTCCATTTTTCCACTATAAAAACTGGAGGCTCAGCGGAGACCTCTCTGTGTGATGGGCTGGACTGGGCTGGGCTGGGCTGGGTCCAGGGCAACAAGGTCAGCATATAGCTTCACCCCCATGTGCTAGGATCCTCTCAGTGGTGTCTTGTCTATGAAGAGTTGTTAGTTTTTCTTGTGAGGGGGAGCGAAGTCAGGAATGACCCCTGTCACCATCTTGGTGATGTTACTCTCCCCAATTTTTTTTTTTAATGTAATGGCCAGTACCGGTTAGGGCTCAGGAAAAAAGACCACACACCTATTACTGCTGATGGGAGGGTAAAATAGCCGTGCCTCTTTAAGGAGTAATTTGGCAATAGGTGTAAAAACTTTTTTTCCTGAAGAGAGAATCAGAGATGTAAATAAATACCTATTGGATACACGGGTATTCGTTGCAGTGTCATAACAGACAAAACCCCAAAACCCTAAAAAAGGTTAGAGAAATCGTGCACAACTCTGAAATGATACACTAGGCAGCTGATGAAAAGACCTTCAAGAATATTTAGTAATGTGAGGATGTCGGTGAGCTATTGCAATGTAAAAATGATTTGAGAACAGTATGTTCTGCATGATCCCATTTTGTAAAAGGAAATCTATACGTGCAGATGGAGAAGAGATTGAGGCAACATCCCAGTGACTGATGTGGGCAGTTGGACTGCAGGTGATTTTTAGTCTCTTCCCTTTTTTTTCTTTACTTTCTAAACTTCTGTAATGAATAGGCATTACTTTTATCGCCATAAGGGAGAAAAATGACTGAGGCAAGGAGAAGAGGCCAAAGAGGTCATTACTGCAGTAATGACATAGGTGAGGGAATTTTAGAGCCTCGGGGTACATCATCAATTACCCTGCCCCCTTTTACAAGCTCTAGCCCATTTCATCTTAGGATCTCAAGTTTTCTCTACAAATAGAGATGCTTTGCTGATCATAAAGAACCTCTTCAGATTTAAAATTCACAGTTCTAAGAAACTACCAATTATTCGCCTTACATTAAAGGCACTGATAATTCTGCCAAAAGACTTCCAACCCCCGCAAAATCAAATAGAAAAAAAATGCTGTGGTACAACAGCATTACCTTATAGGAAGCCCATTTATGAGATAAAATCAAATGCCAAAAGGATAGGGTGGCCTATTATTAATAGCAACTTTAAAAGAATCCTTGAACTTCTAGCAGTCAATTGAAAATATGTATTTTTATTACTGTAATCTTGAAGTATATTTATAGTGGCAGCCATTAGCTCTCCCACTGTTAATGGATGTCAGCATTTCCATTAGCTCATTTTCTAAGGAATCTAGGGCTTGTCTAGTGTAGTTTGACTCAAGCTCATAACTGAGAATATTATGCCTACAGTAATGAAATAATTTGAATCTTTAATGATAAACAGTGATGTCACACTTCATATAATGCGGTATCTATGCAAAACAACTCTGGGTCTCAGTTTGTGAGCTCTGTGATCTGTTTCTGGTGCATTATGAAGCATGATTCTTCTGCAAAGGAGTGAAATTGAATCAGGCCAGCAGACAGATTTGTAATGAGCTTCCTGGGAAGAAAAGCACTTTAGAAATATAAAAATAATGAAGACCATGGCAAGGCATTTTCATAAAGAAAAGGTATTTAAGTCTTTAACTGTATTGAGAAATTTCCATTTATAAAATTTTCTCCCAAGAACATAATCCTATCTAGTCCTGTCCCGGTAAAACTAATTTTCTATTTCTCTTCCTACAAACTTTTCAAGAAGTTTTTCACATCTAGTGAGGCGTTTAATGTCCTGACAAATGCCTTCAAAGTTTTTAGCATCTCAGAGAGATTCCAGCTTAACTGCCAAAAACAAAAACAAACAAACAATAAAAACAGAAAAGAAAAACATCCTAGTTACATCTGGTTTGGACTTCTGGTAAGCATCGTGGAACTCAAGGAGAGAGTTTGTTTTGGCCAAATCAATAAACAACAAAAACTAACCCTTATAAACAATACCTGACATGTGCCTTCGTGCTGTTAAAGGGCTTTAAAGAATGACACAGTTTAATCCACCGAACAACCCTAGAGGTAATGGATGCAAAGGAACTTGACCAAGGCACCCCATTAGGAGGTGAGCCCCTGCTCCTGACCAACTCTCTGTAATTGGCCACTTGCATAGTAAGAAGTTTTTCTGTTGACTCCTGTTACTTGTGCATTTTTGAAACCGTCAAAAAAATTCAAGCAGGAAATTAATTCAGATCCACAAACTGAATTATATGTTTTGTAAAATCAAAAGTCTTAAACAACAGCAGTACTATTAGGATGATTACTTTATAATATATCTATATTCTCTCTCTCTACATGCGCACGCACATGTGCGCACACACACACACAGAGTAAGCACTAGAGAGAATGTGGAAAAATTAGAACGCTTTTGCATTGCAATGGAATATAAAATGGTGTAGTCACAGTGGAAGACCGTATCAGAGTTACCACAACATTTAGAAATTCCACTTCTGGGTGTATAACCAAAAGAACAAAAAGCAAGAAATTAAACAGATATTTGTATAGCAATGTTCATAGCAGCATTATTCAAAATAGCCAAAGGATAAAAACAATCCAAATGTCCATTAATGGATGAATCAATAAACAAAATGTGGTATATATAAATAATATATATGTATGTATGTGTATAGACACAATCTGGTGTATATATGTATGTATGTATACACACACACACACACACACACATATATTCATTCTCCAACTTGAACACAGTTGAGTATTTTCAAGATGGATATTGAAAAGAAACATTTTGTGTATCATAAAATATTATGGAGGGTTTTCTTGGCATGGAGAATCTGAAAGTTGACCACTCATTCCTTCAATAAACATTTACTTATAGCATACTATTTATACTTTAGGCATAAATCTAAGCCCTGAGGATACAGCAGTAAATAAGGGGGGAGGGAGAATGTCTATGTTCATGTTTATTTTTTTATTGAGGTATAACAGACATATAACATTAGTTTCAGGGGTATAATGTGACTCACTATTTGTACATAGAGCGAAATGATCACCACAATTAGTCTAGTTAGGATCCATCACTATATATAGTTACAACATTTTTTTTCTTGTGATGAGAACTTTTAAGATCTACTCCCTTGGCAATTTTCAAATACTCAATACAGGATTATTAACCATAATCGCCATGCTGTACATTATATCCCCATGATGGATTTTATAACTAAGTTTGTACCTTTTGACCCCCTTTACCCATTTTGCCCACACCCACCCCCCTGCCTCTGACAACCATCAATCTTTTCTCTGTATTGATGAGTGCGGGGTTTTTTGCATGTTTGTTTTAGATTCCACAAATAAGTGAGACAGCACCATATTGGTCTTTCTCTAACATATTAGCGTAATGCCCTCATAGCCCAACAATTTGTTGCAAATGGCAAGATTTCCTTCTTTTTCGTGCCTGAATAATATTCCATGGTATATATATTCCATGGTGTGTGTATATATATATATTCCATGGTATATATATTCCATGGTGTGTATATATATACATATATATATACACCATGGAATATATATATTCCTTGTTCTTTCATATTCCATGGAATATATATATATGATATATATATATATATATCCCCTTATATATACATTTTCTTTAACCATTCATACATTGATGCATACTTAAGTTGCTTCCATGTTTTAGATGTTGTAAATAATGCTGCAGTGAATATGGTGGTACATATATCTTTTCAAATTAGTGTTATCATATCCTTCAGATAAATATCCAGAAATGGGATTGCTGGATCATATGGTAGTTGTATTTTTAACTTTTTGAGCAACCTCCATAGTGGCTGTACCAATTTACATTCCCACCAACAATGGTGGTGAAAAGGGGTCCCTTTTCTCCAAGTCCTGATCAACACTTGTTAATTTCTTGTTTTGATAACAGCCATTCTAACAGGTGTGAGGTGATAGCTCATTGTGGTTTTTGATTTGCATTTCCCTAGTAATTAGTGATGTTGAACATATTTTCAGGTGCCTCTTGGCCACCTGTATGTCTTCGGTGGAAATAAGTCTATTCAGATCCTGTGTCCATTTTTAAATCAGATTGGTACTTTTTTGTACTATAGAGTTGCATGACATCTTTATATTTTGATATGTTTACTCTTATCACATATGACTTGCAAATATTTGCTCCAATTCAGTAGCTTACCTTTTCATTTGTTCATGGTTGCCTATGTGCAGAAACTTTTTTTATATTAATATTTTATTTACATCCAAGTTAGTTAGCATATAGGGCAACAATGATTTCAGGAGTAGATTCCTTAATGCCCCCTACCCATTTAGCCCATTCTGCCTCCCACAACCCCTTGGGCAACCCTCTGTTTGTTCTCTGTATTTAAGAGTCTCTTATGTTTTGTCCCCCTCCCTGTTTTTATATTATTTTTGCTTCTCTTCCCTTTTGTTCATCTGTTTTGTATCTTAAAGTCTTCATATGAGTGAAGTCATACGATACTGGTCTTCCTCTGGTGTGCAGAAACTTTTCATGTTGATGGAGTCCCACTTATTTTTGCATTCGATGCCTTTGCTTTAGATATCAAATTAAAAAACAAAATTGGCAAGACAGTTGTCAAGGAGCTTATAGCTTATGTTTTCTCCTAGGAGTTTTATGGTTTCAAGTCTTTAATACATTTTGAGTTAGTTTTTGTGTATAGTATAAGATAGTGGGCCAGTTTCACTCTTTTTGCATGTGGCTACCCAGTTTCCCCAGCATTGTTTATTAAAGACTGTCCTTTCCCCAATGTATATTCTTGGCTCCTTTGTAGTAATTTCATTAGCCATGTATGTGTGGCTTTACTTCTGGACTCTACTCTGTTCCAATGATCTATGTCTATATTAATGCCAATGCCTTACTATTTTGGTTACTACAGCTTTGTAATATTGTTGAAATCACGGAGTGTGGTGCCTTCAGCCTTGTTCTTCTTTCTCAAGATTGCTTTGGCCATTTGGGGTCTTTTGTGGTTCCATACAAGTTTTAGGATTGTTGGTTCTCCTTCTGTAAAAAAAAATTGCCACTGAATTTTGATAAGGATTGCATTGAATCTATAGATTACTTTGGGAAGTATGGACATTTTAGCAGTATTAATTCTTCTAATCCATGAGCAAGAGATATCTTTCCATTTGTTTGTTTTCAGTTTCTTTCAGTATGGTTGACATACAATATTTTATTACTTTAAGGTGTACAATACAGTGATTCACCAATTATATGCATTATGAAATCCTCACCATGATCAGTATAGTCACCACCTGTCACTACACAGTTATTAAAATATTATTGACTATATTCCCTATGCTGTACTTTTTATCCCTGTGATTGAATTTATAATTGGAAATTTGTACCTCTTTATCCCCTTCACATAATTCATTCACCCACCCCCTGCCCCGGGGCAACCCCTAGTTTCTTTATTCATGAGTTAATGGGGTTTTTTTTTTCATTTTGATTTTTAGATTCCACATAAAAGTGAAATCATGTGGTATTTGTCTTTTTTTGTCTGATTTATTTCACTTAGCATAATACCCTGTAGGTCCATCCATGTTGGTACAAAGGGCAATATTTCATTCTTGTTTATGGCTAAGTAATATTCCATTGCGTGTGTATACACGTGTGTGTGTGTGTGTGTGTGTGTATGTGTACATATATCTTTACACACATCACATATTCACTTGTGTATCAGTGGACACTTACGTTGGATCCCTATCTTGACTATTAAAAATAATGCTGCAACAAAGATAGGGGTGCATATCTTTTCAAATTAGTGTTTTTGTTTTCTTTGGGTAAATACTCCAAAGAGTAATTTTGGGGTTGTATAGTGATACTGCTGTGTTTAAATTTTTGAGGAACCCCCACGCTGTTTTCCACAGTGGCTGTACAAATTTACATTCCCACCAACAATGTACAAGGGTTCCCTTTTCTCCACATCCTAGCCAATGGTTGTTATTTCTTGTGTTTTTGATAACAGCCATTCTGAATGGTGTGAACTTAGGATCTCTCATTGTGGCTCTCATTTGCAGTTTCTTGATGATGAGTGATGTTGAGCATCTTTTCATATCTGTTGGCCATCTGCATTTTTCTTTGGAAAAAATCTCTATTCAGGTCCTCAGCTCATTTTTTAAATTGGTTTTGGTTTTGCGGTGTTATGTAACTTTTTTACATACCCTTACCAGATACCTGTTTTAATTCAGTAGGTTGTCTTTTTGTTTTGTTGATTGTCTCCTTTTCCATGCAAAAGTTTTTCATTCTGAAGTAGTCCCAGTAATTTATTTTTGGTTTTGTTTGCCTTGCCTGAGGAGCTATATCTAGAAAAGCAGTGCTACAGCTGATGCCAAAGAAATGACTGCTTATGTTCTCTTCAAGGATTTTTCTGATTTCAAGTGTCACATTGAGGTCTTTAATCCGTTTTGAGTTTATTTTTGTGTATGGTATTAGAAGGTGATCCAGTTTCATTCTTTTGCATTCTTTTGTGTTTGCCCAGAACATTTGGTACCTGATTATACTTGGTTTCTCTCTGTTGAAGTTCTCACTGTGTTCATCCATTCTTTCCCCAAGTTCAGTGAGCATCTTTTTTCAAGTAATGTCCACACCCAACGTGGAGCTCAGACTCACAACCCCAAGATCAAGAGTCGCATGTTCCACCAACTGAGTCAGCCAGGCATCCTCGATGAGCATCTTTATGGCCATACTTGGAACTCTTTATCAGGTAAATCTGTTATCTGCACTTCCTTAAGGACTGTCTCTGAGGTTTTCTCTTGTTTTTTTCATCTTGAACATATTCCTTTGTCTGCTTCCCTGGACATTCTGTGTTGTTTACTGTGCATTAGATAAAACAGCCACCTTTGCCATTGTAGGAGGAGTAACTGCACATCAGAGATGAAACTTTACCATTCAACCCTGCCATAGCTCTTGGTTGTGATTGTCCAAGCAGTTTATTTTATTTTTAGTGGATCCCAGTGGTGGAGGGTATGCCAAGGCCTGTCAGTGTTCCAAAAGGGAGGATCTCACTGGGCACCTAGATTCAGGCTGATTGGAAGCCAGACCTTCAGGCAACAGCTTTTAAAGTATGCAAATAGTGGCAGATTTCAGGGATACTGTGGGTTCTGTTCCTGATCACCACAATCAAGTAGAGTGAATCTATTTCAAAATAAAGTGAGTCAAAAGAATTTTTTGGTTTCGTAGTGCGTACAAAAGTTACGTTTACGCTATAGCATATTAAGTGTGTGATAGCGTTATGTCTAAGAAATGCTATAAAAGTTTAATTTAAAAATACTTTATTGCTAAAATATGCTATCCATTTTCTGAACTTTCAGTGAGTCATACTCTTCTCGGTGGCAGGTCTTGCTTCACTGTTGAGGGCTGCTGACTGGTCAGGGTGGTGGAAGAAGGCTGGGGTGGCTACAGCAGTTTCTTAAAACAAGACCACAATGAATTCTGCCACATCTATTGACGCTCCTTTCGGGAGCCATTTCTATAGCTTGCGATGCTGTGTGACATCATTTTATTGACAGAACTTCTTTCACGAGTGGAGTCCGTCCTCTCAAACCCTGCTACTGTTTTACCAACTAAGTTTATGTAAGAGTCTAACTCCTTCGTTATCATGTCATCCACCTTCACAGCATCTTCAGCAGGAGTAGATTTCATCTCAAGAAACTGCTTTCTTTGCTCATCCAGAAGAAATAAGTCCTCATCCCATTCAAGTTTCATCATGAGACGACAGCAATTCAGTCACGTCTTCAGGCTCCCTTTCTCATTCTCCTGCTATTTCCACCACATCGGTAGTTTCTTCCTCCACTGACGTCTTAAACCCCTCAAGATCATCTATGGTTAGAATCTGCTTTTTCCAAACTCCTGTGAAGGTTGGTATTTTGACTTCTTACACTGAATCACAGATATCCTTAATGGCATCCAGAATGGTAAATCCTTTCCAGAAGGTTTTCAACCAACTTTGCCCAGCTCCATCAAGGGAGCCACTAGCTGTGGTTAGCTACAGCATTACAAAATACGTTTCTTAAATCATAAGGCTTGGAAGTCAAAATGACTCTTTGATCCACGGGCTGAAGAATAATGTTGTTTTCATGCCGGCTAACACAACATCCGGTCTCATTATATACCTCCACCAAACCCTTGGGTGACCAGGCACATTGTCAATGTGCAGTAGTATTTTAAAAGCAATCTTTTGTGTGCGGGGGCTTAAAATATTCAGTTAAACATGTAGTAAACAGATGTGCTGTCATCCATATTTTGTTGCCTTTACAGATCACAAGCAGAGTAGATTTCACATGATTCTTAAGGGCTCTAGGATTTTTGGAATGGGAAATAAACAGTGTCTTTAACTTAAGGTCACCGGCTATGCTAGGCCCTAACAAGAAACTCAGCCTCTGTTTTAAAGCTTTGAAGCCAGAATTTGAACTCCCCTCTCTTGCTATCAAAGTCCTAGGGAGCATCTTCTAGTAGAAGGCTGTTTTTGTGTACGTTGACTGTCTGTTTAGCGTAGACACCTTCGTGCATTATCTGAGCCAGATCTTCAGAACAACTTGCTGCAGCTTCTACATCAGCACTTGCGGCTTCAACTTAACACTTTTATGCTAGTTTCCTTCCTTAAACCTCATGAACCAACCTGTGATAGCTTCAAGTACTTTCTTGTACCTCCTCACTTCTGTCAGCCTTCACAGAACTGGAGACAGCCTTGCTCTGGTTTAGGCTTTGTTTTAAGGGAATGTTGTGGCTTCTTTTACCTTCTATCCAGACCAGTAAAACTTTCTCCGTATCAACGATGAGGCTTTTTCGCTTCCTTATCGTTTCTGTGTTCACTTGAGTAGCACTTTAAATTTCCTTCAAGAACTTTGTTTGTATTCACAACTTGGCTAACTGGTTCGTGAGGCCCAGCTTGCAACACACCTTCCTCACCAAGCTTAATCATTTGTAGCTTTTGAATGAAAGTGAGAGACCTGGGACTTATCCTTTCCCTTGAGCACTTAGAGGCCATTGTAAGGTTATCAACTGGCCTCATTTCAGTGTTTTTGTGTCTCAGAGAATAAGTGGCCAAGTGGGGAGAGAGAGATGAGGAAAACAGCAGGTCAGTGGAGCAGTCAGAACAAAGACATGGGCACGATTCATGGTGTCCCAACACAAATATAATAGTAACATCAAAGTCCACTAGTCACTGCAAGTTTGAAATATTGCACAAATTACCAACACGTGACACAGACACAAACTAAGCAAATGCTTTTGGAAAAACGGTGCCAATTAGACTTCCTTAGTGCATGGTGGCCACAAGCCTTCCACTTGTAGAAAATACAGTATCAGCAAATAATACAAAGTGCAATCAGATGAAGCATGCCCATAGATACAGTCCTGCAGGACTACAAGCCAAGTCCTGCTGACCACCAGAGTCAGGTCATCGAGAGGTGCTCGTCTGTGGCACTTGTTAAAAATCGGGACACCTGAGCAGTGTACAACTTCCTTTCTAGTAGATACTGGTGACCTGGAGCAAGACAGAGGGTGAACACGAACATAAGGTCCTCTGGCCCCTGTCCTTAGAGTGCACCTCATTAGGTCCATAGATCTGTGCCAAACCAAAAGCCCTCCCTCCGGCCCCAGCTCCTAGACAAATGAATACGCCTCTTTCAGCCTCTTTCATAGAAAGACTGGGGGTGTATTTCAGCCTACTGTCTCTGCAGTGCCCTGGGGGCGGTGGCTAACCATCAGAGGTAGAAGGTCAAGGAGTGTCCCCTGGTGGCAGCCCAGAAGACCAGGACACCAGACACAGGTACAGTCTCCTCTCTAGGAGCTACTGGTGCTCTGGTGGGTGGTGGAAGGAACATAAAATTAGCACCTGCCCTCCAAGGAGGTCTCTGGCCTGTAGAGGTAGGTTTCATTGGAAGCCTGCCCCTCCAGCCACAGCTATGAAGATAAGCTGAAAGGCTTATTTCTCCAAAAGATGATTGCCTGGGTCTCTAACCTCTTCCTGGGCCCTGGGGGTGGTAGATGGTCGAGAACTCTTTGTCAGTTGGTTACAGTCTTATGGGACCCTGGAGGGTAAGTTGCACTGGCTGTCAGAGCCAGGAGATCTAGAGGTGTCCCCTGGGTGGCTACAAGATTGAGGTACCAAAGGAAGGTACAAGCTCCATTCTGGGAGATGGCAGGAAGCTGGAGTGACATAAAGGGGAAGTGAAAGATGGCATGCGCCAGCCTCTGTCCCTAGAGACTAACCCAGTAGGCCCCTAGGTGTGTTTTATAGATGCCTGCCTAGGCCAATGATTTAAGGTAAGCAAATAAAATTCTTTCACAAAGGGATATTATTCAGGTTTAAAAAGGAATGACATTCTAACACATGCTACAACACTGGTTAAATCTTGAAGACATTATGTTAAGTGGAATTAGCCAGACAAAAGGATAAACGGTGTGTGATTCCACCATGAGGTACCTAGAATAGTCAAACTCATAGAGACAAAGTTAGAAGGGGGATTCCTAGGGACTGGTGACGGGGTATTTAATAAGTACAGAGTTGCAATATTGGATGATGCAAAAGTTCCGGAAGTGGATAGTGCTGATGGTTGCACAACTATGAATATATTAAACGCCACTGAACTATATATTAAAAATGGCTAAAATGCTATGTTAGGTACATTTTATCACAGTTTGAAAAACTTACTAATGGACCTCACATTATGTAAATCTGTTCTTTGTAAAAAAAAAAAAATGAACATATCATCAAGGTTTCTAAAAAAATGTATCTCCTATATTAGATGCAAATACCTATTTGGTTTGCATAGGGAATCCACCAGACTGATTGGATTAGGGCCAAGAGTGTTTGTGGTGCAGGATAAACTGAAAACTTGCACCTGACCTAAGGTTATTCTCTCCTAGTGCTCCGGGAAAATGTCTGTGTTCACACTGTAAAACAGAAGAGATGCATTTTCATTTCAAACAGGAAATGAGTCTCTGTTTTCAATGTCAGTTAAGGACTATAGTGGCATATCATTCAAATTGATACATAATGTTTTTAAAATATAGCCTCTGTGCCTAGGGCACAATGTTTAAATGGAACGTGTCTGACCCTTTGAACAAAAATAGCCAAGTTTCACTAGGAAGGCCCTACCCCAAAAGCAAACCCTGAAAGCTGATTCTGCCTCCCCTGATCCTGGCTACTTGACCCTGAACACCTTGGAAATGAACAGCATTGCCACCAACATGACAACAATGCTTCAGGATTCAGCTCCTTTAATGCCCCTCCCTTGAGGATAGTCTGTCTTTCAGGGACATGCCCTCCCAAGAGGGGGAATACCAAGTTTCTGTTGGGAAGGCTTCCCTTTGCAGCTATGGTTGGGTTATAGGCTGTCTTCTAAATGTGAGTCAGGACTAGTTATAAGAATCTAGAAAAAAAAAAAAAAGAAGCAAGTAGTTAAATAAGTAGAATTGTAGGTGGTAAGATTGAAAAGTAACCTTTTGAGCTCTGGTAATTCTTCCCTCAGACTGAATAAATGGGAATACATCCTCTATTACAGCAATGATGGCCCCCCAAAACCCCACCTTCTGGATTTATTCACATCCTTGTGTGGTATCTTCCCAAAAATATGCCCCGATTATGTGACCAATAGAATATGGCAGAGCAATCCTTATCAAAATAACACTAGCATTCTTCACAGAGCAAGAACAAACAATCCTAAAATTTGTATGGAACTAGAAAAGACCCTGAATAGCCAAAGCAATGTTGAAAAGAAAACCAGAGCTGAAGGCATCACAATCCTGGACTTCAAGCTGTATTACAAAGCTGTAATCATCAAGACAGTATGGTACTGGCACAAGAACAGACACTCAGATCAATGGAACAGAATGAACAACCCAGAAACGGACCTAGGAACATGTGGCCAACTAATCTTTGACAAAGCAGGAAAGAATATCCATCCAGTGGAATAAAGACAGTCCCTTCAGAAAATGGTGCTGGGAAAACTGGACAGCGACATGCAGAAGAATGAACCTGGACCACGTTCTTAACACCATACACAAAAATAAACTCAAAATGGATGAAAGACCTCAATGTAAGACAGGAAGCCGTCAAAATCCTAGAGAAAGTAGGCAAAAACATCTTTGACCTCAGCTGGAGCAACTTCTTAACGTGTCTCTGGAGGCAAGCGAAACAAAAGCAAACATGAACTCTTGGGACCTTCTCAAGATAAAAGTCTTCTGCACAGCAAAGGAAACAATCAGCAAAACTAAAAGACAACCGACAGAATGGGAGAAGATATTTGCAAACAACATATCAGATAAAGGGTTAGTATCCAAAATCTATAAAGAACTTATCAGACTCAACATGCAAAAAACAAATAATCCAGTGAAGAAATAGGCAAAAGACATGAATAGACACTTCTCCAAAGAAGACATCCAGATGGCCAACTGACACATGAAAAAATGCTCAACATCACTCATCATCAGGGAAATACAAATAAAAACCATAACAAGATACGACCTCACACCTGTCAGAGTGGTTAACATGAACAACTCAGGCAGCAGATGTTGGCAAGGATGCAGATAAAGAGGATCTCTTTTGCACTGCTGGTGGGAATGCAAACTGGTGCAGCCACTCTGGAAAACAATATGGAGGTTCCTCAAGAAATTAAAAATAAAACTACCCTACAACCCAACAATGGCACTACTAGGTATTTATCCAAGGGATACAGGAGTGCTGTTTCGAAGGGGCACATGCACCTTAATGTTTATAGCAGAACTATCCACAATAGCCAAAGTATGGAAAGAACCCAAATGTCCATCGACAGGTGAATGGATAAAGATGTGGTATCTATATACAATGGAGTATAAGTCGGCAAACAAAAAGAATGAAATCTTGCCATTTGCAACTACGTGGATGGAACTGGATGGTATTATGCGAAGCGAAATTAGAGAAAGACAAGTATCCTATGACTTCACTCATATGAAGACTTTAAGATACAAAACAGATGAACATAAGGGAAGGGAAACAAAAATAATATAAAACAGGGAGGGGGACAAAACAGAAGAGACTCTTAAATACAGAACAAACAGGGTTGCTGGAGGGATTGTGGGAGGGGGGATGGGCTCAAAGGGTAAGGAGCATTAAGGAAAACACTTGTTGGGCTCAGCACTGGGTTTTATACATAGGGGATCAATCACTGGAATCTACTACTGAAATCATTGTTGCACTATATGCTAACTAACTTACATGTAAATTAAAACATAAATTATAAAATGGAAGGCTGAAAAAAAATAAATTTCCAATAGTAATTACCACCAAAATTTCAAAGTAATGATGTATATAAAGGATACTTTGACATCTCTTCAATTCCCAAAATTTGATATTAAAATATCTGTTATTTCTACTGGTTGGTTACAAAGCCACAAGTTTTGCTGGGAGTATTGTCATTTGTTACCTACATTTATAATTGGAGGGAAAGCTGTATTGTAGGTGGAGGTTAGTAATTATAAAGATACTATTTTTTTTTTCATTCAAGTTCACTGAACCTCTGAATTCTATCTACAGCTCTCTTGGGTTAAGATCTACAGATTTATTTTATTGAAAATAAACTATGCAAGAGGAAAAAAGAATATGGCATAAATGGATTGTCACTTCAGCTATTACATCTTAAAAGGCTAGCTTTTCTCTTGACTGCAACTTCATGACAGACCCTAAATGATAACCACGCAGCTAAGCTACTTCCTGACTTTCAGAAACTATGTGAAATAATATGTGTTCTTTTTAAGTCGCTAATTTCGGGGGTAATTTGTTACCAATAGATAACATCACCACGGGCACCATGATTTCTGCTTAAGAAGACAGCCGCCACCACCGCTCCTGAATCTAGATGACCTGGCCTAAAGTGCCATTTTGGCAACGGGCTTGGTCACAAACCCTTAATGTGGTTTCGGTACATCTGTTTCTCCACAGTGCCATAGGCTGACCAAAGGAGGGTGAAGGACGAAAGTGACTGCTTCCCGTGGACATTCCTATGGTGGACGATACAGTGCCGGCCAGGAAAAAAAGGCTGGGGCCCAGCCTCCAGCCCAGTACCTCCAAATGTCTGGGAAACCATAGGAAAGTTTCACAGTTTTCCTAGACCTTTGTAATTTATCTAGAACGCAGCTATGATACTCCCTTACTGGTAGTCAAAATGCATAGAGTAGATAGAAAAAGGCTTTGGAAAAGGGTTAACCTGCTATACGACTTCTAGACTGTAACAACATGGTCCTCACCACGACTTCTCACTCTGATGTGGAAGGATTTGGATTTTCTATGACAGCTCTTAATAGAAAGCATGAGGTCACTTGGAGGAAAATCAAAGACTCTATACTACAAGGAACAAGCACAAATATTGCCTGGGTACAGGTGGGCAGCAAAAACGTACGAGTCAGGTTAGAGGAGGCAGCAGGGAATAACGGTGGGCAATGGCGAGCTCATGCCCTCCCTGAAAGAAACTTGAGAACGTTTTTGAAGGCCAAGCAAACCAATTCTGCCTCCTGAATTTGAGCCAAACACCAAGCTGTACCAAGTCCTGTACTGAGCACCATAAGCAATAAAAGGCTAAGGGTATATATCTGTATCAATCTATATATATGATATTGATATCAATATAGATAGGAATACGGAGAATTATACCTCACCATCTCCTCTGCAGATGCTAGAAGGTTCTGTGTATAGGTCCATGCATCCATTAAATCCACACACATTTATGGAATACCCACTATAAAAAGCTACATGTTATACCTCACACCAATTCTGTTCTGCCAAATTTTGTACTTTAAATCCTTCTATTTCGTGCTTTTCCAAGTTTGGGTTATTTGTAACAGTACCATATTTGCAGGTAATACACATCCTCTATTTTAAGAAATGAGTTCCAGTCCCAAACCCACAAATAAAGAATTATTATAATAATAGCATATTCATGAAAAGCAAATTACTTATCTTGGCGTTTAACATCCTTGTAACTATTCCTGTACTTTTAATGTCAACAGAAAAAAAGCAATGTCTAAGTCTGGCTGATATGGTAAATTAATGTTAATAACAGTTTTGACACTAATAGCAAGTTTTAAAAAGAAAAACCTCTAGACTCAAAGCTGGATTTCATTTCTTAAAAATCACCGCGGCGTGCTGTCACCAGACTCCTCTAGGACAATTCCCGTTATGATTTCACCTTCACTGGGAGCCCGAAACGGCTAAGATCTACCAAGTTGCTATGAAATTACATTCCTTCCTTGCCGAGGCTCACTCCAGGTGGAGAAAATAGCCACCCTCTTGAGTTAGGACACCAGGGCTCCTCCACAGTGACACATTTCTGAATCTCTGTAAGCAAATGAATACCCACCTGGTTTCATTCAAAACAAAACACCACCAGCAGCTTGTCCACCCCCTGGAAATGAGTTGTGGATAGTGAACCATTAGGGTACACACTAAACTCATGGAACTTTTAGACCGGATGTTAGAGATCCCATGGAATCCCAGAGAACAGGTTCTGCACTTTGTTTTCATGTTCTTCCCTAACACTGTGCGTAGACAAGGACGTGGATACGTGGCCCGTAAATTAAACTGATTTGAGCTGAAAACTTGAACAGGCCCAGGGGAAGTGAAAAGGAACCCAGCACCGGGCTCCTCCACTGTTACTAGCTCTTTCTAGAAGTCCTCGAAATCTCAAGCAGCCCCTTGCAAACCCTCTGCCCCTCTCAGACTCTGCCACTGGGACCCGATTGGCGCACAACACCCACGTCTATAATCATGTAGAGGCCACTAGTCTTTAAGCAAAGCATCTCTTCCACCTTCTCAAACGTTCTTCTTTTTCTATTACTAATTGAGTGTTTTACGTTTAGATAATCCTATAATGAACCAGCGCAAATGAGCACAGAGGCAGCAGTGACAACCCATCAATAAAATAATTAAGCCGAAGTGGATTTTGTTAGAGACTTCTCATGTCATAATAGGAAATCTAGGCTACTTAAAATCAAGGAAATCAAATGGAATCACTTCTCTTTGTTTTAAAAACGAAGGTTGGCTTTGAAAGATCTCTTTCATGGAACCCCCATTAACGCTGCTAACAATACTGGTTCTTCACCTCTAAGTACAGGCACAAGAGAAATACCAGTGGAATACAAGGTAGTTTCCAGAATTTTCTTTTCCCTTTTCATAGTGTTCCCTCAGAATTGTGTGTAGAATTTCGACAAGACTCTCTGCGCTTTCTCTGTTTTAAGATTGAGATCATGGTCTCAGTCCCCTAAAACTTTCTCCTGACACATACATGCCATGAAACGACGGGAAAATCAGGGCATGACAGTGCAGAGGCAGAGCAAAATCCTACCTCTTCTCTCATGGCCGATGGAAGAGCAGGGTTCCTGACCAAAAAAGGTGACGGATGCTGCTAGGTTTCTTTTGACCTTCCTCCCCAGGGTGATCCAAGAGCCCATTAGCTTTGTCTCACAACACAAATTCCATGCCACCACTGACCCACTTGACGCTGAGCCCTAAGCTTTGCCTCATTTCCAACTGAGAGACTACGATGAGCTAGAGAACCAACCTCTGCAGCAACAGACATTAAACAATTACCAAATGGCTTCAAGGTCTGAACAAGAAATAGAAACAGAGACCAGAACTGGCTTCGGGTGCTATGGGGTGCCAAATTGAGGGATAAAGCAGAACCTAAATAAAGAAATGATGTAGACCTGAAGCCACTTGGGCTGATGCCCAAATTGGACTGAGATAAGGGACACCCTTGAGTGGTTCCATGAAAGTGAAGACAAATAATTACATACCCATGCACCGTCAGGCCCAAACAGCTCCAGGAAGTTGCCAATGAATTCCCTTGACTTCTCTTCCCACTTTTGAATTAGATCATGACTTTTTTCTTCTACTCTGTTGACAAATTCTTTTGATCTTTCCTCCACGTTCTTGACCTTTTCCTTCATCTTGTCTACCTGGTTTTGGAAGCGGTACTTCTTCTCCTGATCAAAAATTAAAGGAGAAAGAGTGATTTAGCCAAAAGGGCATGAGAGAGACCATTCACATCAATGGTCTTTTTATTTCAACTCATGTTTGTTCTTAACCTAAGGAGTCAGGATGTTGCTATTTCCAAGGGCTAGATTGATGGGAAGGCACATCTCTTGTAAGAAAAGTCATTTGTCATTAGTCTACTTGGCTATGTGAAATGAAATACAAGTGATTTTAATATTCCCTGTCTTGTAAACATCAGAGTTGAAGTCGCTTATGTAAGAACCAAAAATATGTATTTGTTGCTTACTACAGGTAGATATTGGGTAAACACCCCCCCAAATTTTCCTGGGATTTAGACAAAAGTACGAATTGTACATAGAATGGTCACTCACAGGCTGCCTGAATTCTGTTTTACTGGGACACTATTAAAACCAGTACTTACTGTTTGGAATAAATAGGCAACTGACTGGGACTTAAAACCCATGTGTTGCACTAAAATGTTCATTGTAATGACATTTTTCATGAAGCTAATTGAACTGCATCCATTTCCTTGGTGATGAAGAAGTCTTTTGTTCTGATAGTTTCTCTGGATTGAGGCTTTGTTCTTCTTATAGCCTTAATGCAACAATGCTATACCTATGTGCCTGAAAGGCCCTGTATGTTGGGCAGGTCAGAGGTCACCTCTAAACCTCGGTTGCCTCATCTGTTAAGTGGGGTAATTTTCATCTCTATCCCCATCGAGTTGCTGTAACAATTAGATAAGATTATGCACATAAAGCGTTTGGCACAAAGCCTGGTATTTAGTAAAAATTTAGTATGTGTTGGCTGTTGGATTACAATTAAGCAGCATAAGCATTTAATCGTGTTACCCGACCAGAGTATCAAAACCATGAAAATAACATGAGATGAAGGGTCTTCCCCTCCATGAAGTCATGACACATTTTCTCCTCGAGGGGCAATCAAGTTTTTTCTTCACTACATGGGACTAACGTTCCTATCTCAGAATTCTTGGGGACACTTGGAATATTGCACAACTAGGTCAGGATTCCCGGACTAAAGCTTACTGTGGCCTTGGGGTAGGATGTGAGCTAGGTATGTGCTGTCACTTGGCTACACATACTACAGGAGCGTTACATACAGCTCTCGGGCAGCACGGGACGGAAGGAATGGGTGCCGCGAAGCGGGAGGCTGCCGCTGCCTCCACCTCTACTCTGCTTGAGGGACCTTGGCCAGGTCCCCTCTGAGCTCAGCTTTACTCCAGTCTCAATGCAGAAACTCGAACTGGGTGACTGGCCCCTCTCAGCTTCCTGCCACCTCTGAGGTTCTCTGATTCATCTACATGCCCATCGAGCACATTTGATTTTCCCTGTGAGCTGCAGCCAGGCTTGCTGTCACAGCAAGGCCATGAGCGCATCCACAGTGACTACACGGTTCCTTGAGCTAAGTGGCTTATCTAAAGGCTGTTGGAAGAGAACGAGCAATAACTTTTGGAAACGGTTTGGCATGCTTGGATGGCTGACTGGATTCAATTTAAAAGAACAGGCATTTAATTTATTGGAATAACCAGGGCTTTATTCTCTATAAGATACCCAATGATCACTTCGACAGAATTCTTTTCAGCCACTTGCTCTGGTACCACTTGAACCCAACATTTTCTATTTTGTTGCCCGACTCGTGTGAAGCCACAGTCTAGACTCCCAATGCCCCCTGCTTCGTGAGCACAAATAATAAGCACGGATCAACAATTAACAAACCCCTCCTCATCTGGAAGGTCCCAATGATCGACTTGTGTAAGCTGCTGGACACATACGGCTGCACATCACTGTAAGCCTCTACTTTTGTAGAAAAATCACTCTTGAAAATACAACGCCTCTGGGGGGCGGTGTTAAAATTCAGTATGGAGGAAGACTTCTTGTTTCAATCAACGTCGTCCCCTCCTCAGAGTCTGGGCAAATAGACTTGTCCAGATGCACTCACATCACCTTTAGCAACTGGACTGGCCCTCTTTGCTTTTTAACAGCCTGTTTTAGTTGTTTTCAAGTTGTTTTAACAGTTGCTCTGTTATTAAACTAACAGCAGCTCTGTGGGAACAATACGGCACAAATACAAAAGGAAGCCAAAGACATTAGGCTTTACTTAACCAGCTGTAATTTCTCTGGACAGTGATGATGATGATGATGATGATGATGATGATGATGGCTGTTAAGTTTCTAATGAGCATCTGTAAGGCCTTAATAAAATGAAAATTTTAAATTCATTGCCTCTGGTTTCGCTTTTCATTGCCTTTGCCTTCCTTCCTTCCCTTTGAGGGGAAGACAACACTTGCCTTTCCCGAGGGCCCATCTCCCAGAAACCCTTCCCGCAAATCTGAGAACAGAAGAGGCAGCTTGGAGCAAGGGGAGGGGAGGTAACTCCTTTATAATATGTGGAGCTCGCTACCGCGTGCTTTGGCTGACTTAGGTTAGCCCTTTGGACAGTGGTTTCTCCATCTGTAAAACGGGGATAATACATCATTGGGTCGTTGTGCAGACTGAACCGAGACAATGAATATAAAACATCAGGAAGACAGTGGCACTGGAATTTAAATAAAAACTTTTTAGGAAAGAACACTATATGGCATATAGTAGACATCCAACAAATGGTGGCAGTGCTTGCGTGACATGACGGTTGTCACAGGATACCGGGCGGCACACTTACATTTATAAAGCTGACATTTAGTTCCTTGGCTGTGTACCCTCTCTGGAGGTTGCGTCGGGCATAAACATCATAGTCACGGACAATTCTGGTGATAATGTCTGATGTTGAGATGCCTTCCGTTCTCTGTGTTGGAACAAACATTCCTGTTCAAATAGCAAAGAGGAGATAAAAAGAAAAAAGTAAGACCTGTTTTCTTTACTAGCTCTCTTTTCCGGGACAGAGTTGCAGCTCCTGGGTGTGTGAGGGAGGCTTTCACACGTGGCCCCAGGTGGCTGTTCCACACCCGGTTCCGCACACTTCCTCCCGCCACAACACTGCATGCTCGGCCCCCCGGACCTGCTCCCTGGAGGCAGCGGGCACGCACCTGGCATTGACTCATACCAAGCCTTGGATCCCCTTCCCCGCTCGCACCAGCCACGGTGCTTCTCCTTAGTCTGTGGGGTCCAGCTTCAAGGTTGTGCCCTTGGGAAGCCTTTCCTGCCATCACTGAGTAGAATCCACAACCTCTAGGATACAAATGTGGCTTCCATCAACACAACTATTTTATTTTATTTTTTTTAACGTTTATTTATTTTGGGGACAGAGAGAGACAGAGCATGAAGGGGGGAGGAGCAGAGAGAGAGGAAGACACAGAATCGGAAGCAGGCTCCAGGCTCTGAGCCATCAGCCCAGAGCCTGACGCAGGGCTCGAACTCACGGACTGCGAGATCGTGACCTGAGCTGAAGTTGGACGCTTAACCGACTGAGCCACCCAGGCGCCCCTCAACACAACTATTTTAAATACCTGCCTCCTTGTCAAAAGGGGAATATTCTGAAAGTAGAGATTATGCCTCGACTATCTCTGCATTATCAGCCCCCAGCTCAGTGCCCATTCCTGGCACATGGAAGGTGCTGGATAAATGCAAATGAAATGAGTAAGTGAACAGAGCCTAACAATTGAGCCAATGAATTAGGTCGTGGCCCAACTTCCTTTCTTCCCTAAGGAAGTCTGCATCTCATCAGACTGAGGAAAAGATGAAAAAGTGTACTATTTCGTTGTCTCTGATTTGAAGACATGCCCTTGGGATGCTAGATGACTTTATCTCCCTAAGAACAGTCTACTCTGGGGGTGCCTGGGTGGCTCAGTCGGTTGAGCATACGACTTTGGCTCAGTTCATGATCTCACGGTTCATGAGTTCGAGCCCTGCGTCAGGTTGTGTACAGACAGCTCAGAGCCTGGATCCAGCTTCAGATTCTGTGTCTCCCTCTCTCTCTGTCCCTCCCCCACTTGTTCTCTCTCTCTCTCTCTCTCAAAAATAAACATTAAAAAAATTTAAAAAAACAAGAAGAGTCTACTCTGCTTGGTGGTTTCACCACTCAAGACTCTTTCATTTAGAACACATGGGACTGAGTAAAAATAAGCACAGAGAATTCCAAGTTCTAGGAGACTTTCTTTAATGTCCTCAGAGATCTATTTGGGTGAACAAATACAGGGCTATCAAGAGGTCACAAATGTTATCGAGACAAGAATGTGGTTTATATTCACACTTGTGTTGTCAACTGAAACATGTTGGCAATTAAGATATTTCTCCCCAGTGTGATTAGGGCCACTCTGAGATCTCAGGGGTGGGACAGCATGATGGACAGGGCCTGGGGACAAGGGTACTGGGTTCTCAGTTTGGAGACTTGGGCAAGACTCACACCTCAGAAGGCAAGTTACTTAACCTCAGTGTCCAAAACTGAGAAGTGAGGCGGCCGGACAAGATGGCCTTGGGATCATCTGCGCCACCTCCCTCTCCCTCGCTCAACTACGTCCAATCCGTCTCCTTCCAGGCACCAACCTACCTCCTAAAAAGCTCTCTGACTCACCCACTTTTCTTCACCATTATCTAAACCAATCTAACACCATCTAGTTCAAAGATTACAGCAAGAGCCTCAAAACCAGTCTCCAGCGATGTCATTTTTGGTGCCCTCAATCCACTCGTCATGTGGCAAGAGCCATACTCTCCAGTCCCATCTCAGACCCTCTCCCCCACTTCATCGCCTGAGCCAAGGCCCCTGGACTACACTGCCAATAGGGGGCACCATTCTCACTGGGTTCTGTAGAGCTGTGTGACAAAGTGGGCTTGCCTGAGCCCCCCAACACTGGGCTTTGGTGTCCTGAGAGGGCTGGGCCCATCCCCTCACTCTGCCACACATGTGCTCTCTACTCAGCTGACCCCCTGTCATCCCCTGGGTTTCACCGTTAGCGTCACTTCCTCGAAGCAATCTCTTAACCCCCAGACTAGCTCTTCAGGCTTGCCTTCTCTCCCTTCACATATTCCAAAGTCTGTAGAAAACAGCTTATTCAATAACTGCCTTCCCTACTTGACAACAAGCTACACGAGGGAAAGAACTCCTGTCTTAATCTCCTCTATATTCTCAGCACTGGGTGACAAGCAGGCACTGTAAGAATATTTGCTGAAGAGCTGACTAGATGAACATTGATCTCTGAGTGTCTTTCCAAACCCAGTTCTCTTTGATTCTATTGACACTGATGAACTTTTCAGTCTTCTGGCCCCTCCTAAGGTGTCCCTTTGAGCTCTCTTTTGATATCATGTGTACATTCACAGTATCAGCAGCAGGCTGGCACTGCTGACGTTTGAGACAAAGCACCAGGCTTCTAATATTCTGTGGCTCAAAGACAGAGCTGGGGTTTACTACTACGCCCAAAACTTCTTTTATCACTTTCTGAGAATAAGGACTCCAACGCAGAAAACCAAATGGAAGGCAGAGGACACAAACATCCAAACACATGAATATAAATAGCACCCAAGTGACCAGCTGCGCAGGGGGCTCTGGTGGGCGGGGAACACTGAGTGGTCCCAAGCTGGGGGGCCGAGACAACATCCCCACCTTGGTGGGCGGAGCAGGGAGCTTTCTGGGGAGGGCTATGTCCCATCTGTCAGCAGGCAGACGCTTTTCCCACACCCCTGCTGCCTGGTGACATGTTAAGAAGATTTCTAGTTACTAGTAGATTTTACCAAGTCAATGAGACACTGGTGACATGAGCTCACCCTTTCTGTGAAGCCACAGAGCGAGGTCGCTGTGGCTGAGTTACCGAAGGTTTAGGGCGGGGACAGACTTGCTTTGGCTGGTGGGGAGGTACGTCTCTGAAAGAAGCCAAGCCCTCTGCTGACATAATGAGGCACCCGGCTTCCTCCAAATCCTAATTAGTGCTCTGCTAAAAATATTCAGTAATGAGCATGATCAGAGAACCTTTTTTATCGTGCTTTCCCGAATTGCAGTGTTTGGTTATGGAGCTATTTTAAGAAGCAGCCAAGCACATGTTCATGAAGGAAACTTTCGACAGTAGTAGGCAATATTAGCAGGATGATGAGGACCATGGACCTGACAGCCTACTTCACTTAAGCTCCATCCTTTCATCCAGCTTTGCTGGAGGGTTTTGACATGTAGTTCCGACAAGCAAAGCAGAGTGCTGTAAAGTTTAATTCATGCCCTCGATATCTCTGGCTTCATTTAAAGTGACTTTTGCCTTTCAAAATAGACCTCAGTTAGAATGCAAACGCCACATGTGGATGCCTGGGCCATTTCTGAGCATCTTTCCCTCACCGTGAATACTCGGGCCTTCTCTCCTACGGCTCTCCCTTGGTGAGGAATCGGCAGAACAGATCAATGGCCCTGTGCATACGTAAAGTCACGCAGAGTCTTATGCCCGTGCTCCCAGGCCAAGTAGAAAACCACCTGACTACTCAATGCGAAGATGGGAATTAGGGTAGATTAAATATGGGCACAGTCCCCTTCCCCTGGAATCTGAGCTGGCCTGAGTGACTTGCTTGTAACCAAGAGAATGTGGTAGAAATGACGCTGGCTGACCTCCAAGGCTAGGGCCAAAGAAGCCTTGAGGCTTCTGTCGAGATTGCCAACTCTCCAAATGCCTCCTCTTAGGACGCACATTCTTGGAACCCAGCCACCATGCTTTTTAGAAGCCCACGCAACACAGAGAGGCCACAGGTAGGCGCTACAGTGTCAACCCCAGCTGAACTCCTTGCTGACAAACGACCACCCACTGCCAGCAATACAAGAGCACCACCTGGGACCTCCAGCCCAAGTGGGCCTTCAGATGACTACAGCCCCAGCCCACAGCGGAGTACAACCATTGGAGAGACCCCAAGCAAGAACCACCCAGCCAAGCCCTGGCTGAAATTCTGCCCTACGAAATCACGAGCAAAATAAAGTGGCTCCTAATTTGTTATGCAACAATAGGGTGCTCCATTGCTTTGAGTCAGGAAATTATTGGGCCTGTTCCTTTACCCTAAAATCAGGAATGCAACTTTTTCTTAGCTCACTAGAGGCTACTCACCAAGAAATGAAACCACGACCAAATGCATGTTTTCACTCTCCAAGGTAGGTGAGAAGCTATCACCCCAGGAAATGTTGATTCAATTCACCCTGGAAGTAACCCTGGGTGAACCAGATACCTGGTCTAGATTCTTGCTACTCTGAGTGAGGTCTATGGACTATCTACCAACCTGGGAGCTCGTTAGAAATGGGGATCTTAGGGCACCTGGGTGGCTCAGTCGGTTAAGCGTCCAACTTCAGCTCAGGTCATGATCTCATGGTTCGTGAGTTGGAGCCCTGCACTGATAGCTGATAGCTCAGATCCTGGAGCCTGCTTTGGATTCTGTGTCTCCCTTTCTCTGCCCGTCCCCCGCTCACATTCTCTCTCAAAAGTAAACATTAAAAAAGTTTTTTTAATAAATAAAAAAGAAATGGGGATCTTAGCGGCACCTGGGTGGCTCAGTCAACTGGGTGTCTGGCTTCAGCTCACGTCATGATCTTACGTTGTGTAGGTTTGAGTCCTGTGTCGGGCTCTGTGCTGACAGCTCAGAGCCTGGCGCCTGCTTCTGATTCTGTCTGTCTCTCTCTCTCTCTCTCTGCCCCTCCTCCGCTCACACTCGGTCTCTCTCTCTCTCTCTCTCTCAAAAATAAACATTAAAAAAAAAAAGAAATGGGGATCTTAGGTCCTACTAGACCTACCGAATCCAAATCTGCATTTAAAAAGATCTGTCAGAATGTCTCCTAAGGCAAGGAAAACAAAAGCAAAAGAAAACTATTGGGTATATTACAAAGGTTCTGTACAGCAAAGGAAACAAACCAACAAAACAAAAGGACAACCTACTGATTGGGAGCAGATATTTGTAAATGACCTATCCCATTAGGGGTTAGTATCCAAAACATATAAAGAACTTATACAACTCAACACCAAAAAAAAAAAAAAATCCAATTAAAAATGGGCAGAAGACATGAAGGCATGTGAAAAGATGTTCACATCACTCATCACCAGGGAAATGCATATCAAAACCACAATAAGACACCGCCTCACATCTGTCAGAATGGCTAAAATCAAATACGAAACAACAAATGTTGGTAAGGATGTGGAGGAAAAGGAACCCTCATGCACTGTTGGTAGGAATGCAAACTGGGGCAGCCACTGTGAAAAAGGCTATGGAGGTTCCTCAAAAAATTAAAAACACAATTACCCTAGGATCCAGTAATGGCACTACGAGGTATTTACCCAAAAAATGCGAAAACTCTCATTCAAAAAGATATACGCACCCCTATGTTTCCTGCAGCATTATTTACAATAGCCAAGATGTAGAGCAACCTAAGTGTCCACTGATAGATGAATGGATAAAGAAGATGTGGGATATATGTACAATGGGATACTACTTAGCTATAAAAAAATGAAATCTTGCCATTTGCAATGACATGGATGGATCTAGAGGGTATAATGCCAAGTGAAATTAGTCAAAGAAAGACAAATACCATATGATTTCACTCATATGTGGAATTTAAGAAACGGACAAATGAGCTAAGGGGGGAAAAAGAGAGACAGACAAACCAAGAAATAGACTCTTAACTATAGAAAACTGATAGTTACCAGAGGGGAGGTGGGTGAGGGGATAGGTGAAACAGGTGATGGGGATTAAGAGTACACTTATGATGATGAGCACTGAGTCATGTACAGAATTATTGAATCGCTATATTGTACACCTGAAACTAACACTCTATTTTTTTAATTTCGATTTTAGTTAACATACAGTGCAGTATTGGTTTCAGGGGTAGAATTTGTGATTCATCACTTACAACACCCAGCGCTCATCACAAGTGCCCTCCTTACTACCCATCACCCATCTAGCTCATCTCCCACCCACCTCCCTCCATCACCCACAGTTTGTTCTCTATCATTAAGAGTCTCTTGTGGTTTGTTTCCCTCTCTTCTCTTCACCCACCTTCCCATATGTCCCTCTATTTTGTTTCTTAAATTCCACCTATGAGTGAAATCATACGGTATTGGTCTTTCTGATTGTATATAACATTGTATGTTAACTGTACAGGAAGGGAGGGAGGGAGAGAAAAGAAAAGAAAGGAGGAAAATAAGAAAGGAAAGGAAGGAGGAAAGAAGAGGGGAGGAGGGAGGGAGGGAGGGAGGGAGGGAGAGAGAGAGAAGAAAGAGAAAAGAGAAAAAAGAAGAAAAAAGAGAGACAGAGATCTTGTGGGGATCTGTAGTCACATTTACATTTGACAAGCTCTGGTCTATACCAGGTCCTTCATGGCCATTGTAGGGAAGGAGTAGCTGGCTCATAGGTCAGATCTTCCAAAGACTGAAAAAGGTAATAACCTCCCTATGCCATAACCCACCTCCTTACAACTGATTCATCAGCCAGTTTCTCCGCACCTTCTCCCCTCCTACCCCTGCCGTGTTCCTCAGCAGCCTTCCAAGTCTGAAGCATATGGGGTTTCCTTCTTGGAACTTCTTATAAACAAGACAAGACTGGCATGTGAGAGTGTCAGGCCTCTTGTTCTTACCCAATGCTCCTGACCACCGCCAGGGGGAGGCCTTTCTGAGAACACAGCACAGACCTGACGACCAGCCCTGGTGCGGGGTGCATGGAGCTTCCCCAGCTGGCCCCAAAAGGGTTTGAACCAACGAAAACACCATCAGGAAGACTAAGTATATTATAGGTAACAGAATAATTTTCTGAAATATTATCCAATGTCGTGTTCATTTCTGGGGATGATGTCTGTCCTGAGGTCCTGTTGGCACTGACGGGGAGACCTCCATTATCTCAGGGGAAAGAAGCTGCAGCTGAGAATACAGGAGAAGGCGTTCAGCTTCTGACTTCTGAAACGGGCTCTTTTGAAGGCTCGTTTCAAAAAGAACAGTTTTGAAAGGTAAGGCTTTCACTTGAAAGAGCCATGCTTTGAGGACTACAAAAAAAAAGGTTTTCTAAATCCCAGAAAGTGCCCCTTTCATTACTAAGAAGCAGAGGCTGAGTGGACTCAGAGTGAGGAGTGTTTTCCTCTAAGCCTTGGAGTGGGGAAAACATGCAGTTCACCACGTGGCAGCGTCTTACCCTCCCGGCAGAGGAAAAGCCCCTCCTGAGATCGAGGGGAAAGAATCCGGAGAGGGATAAGGAGGGGAAGGATGGAAGTGAGAAAATGTGAGCGGGGCCTGTCCCTTGCCCCCACTCAGAGTCAAACTCCAGGGGCAGGGACAGGCAAGTGAACCCATTAGACAGCCCAGACCAGAGGGGCTGGTACCCCATTCACCTTCAGGAACTTTGGGAGAAAATGGTCTCCCAGAGACCCCATGCCAACATGGGGAGGCCTCAGTAGAGCATTCCTTACAGTGGGCGCGTCAGGCGGGACTGACATGGCCCCTCCCACAGCTGTCCAGTAGATTAGGGAAGACATTTGTAAAGTTCCCAGGGGCCCTCTGGAGAAACGCTGAAGGTAGCGGAGATTTAAAATCTGCATGACCGCTGGGCGGCACACCCAGAGCATAGGGATGGGATCCTGTAGCAGAGGCTGTGGCAAGGACAGGCCAAACGGAGAGGTGGCTGGATGTCAGAAGGCTGTGATGGGGGGCTTCGTCGCCACAGATGATGGCTGAGCGGGTCCGATACCATACAATGAAAGATAAGCAAGAACCAGTTCCCTACCCCATGCCAGGCCAACACATAGGGCCCAGGAACAGACATCACCCCAGGAGAAAAAGGCCAAAAGCTGACTCTACACAGTCCCAGTGCAGACCTAGCACAGTGTCGAGTACTGTAAATGTCCAGGGTGTCATTCCCTGTCATCTGGGGAAATGGGAGCTCCTGAGTAGGTTCAGCTGCAGAAATGACTCCTGTCCTCCTACCTGGTTGATTCTTCCCCCACAAGAGACCCCCACAAGAGTGTTCATGGCACTTCCCTGACTCGGAATGGCACCTGGCTCCATGTGACATATAGAATTAAATCTACACTACCCCATCCTGCCAATCGCCATCTCTGCTCTCACCTCTACACACCCTATACTGCATGAACATTTGATTTTCTCCAAATGCGCTACGCTTCATAAGCTCCCACCTTCGGACGTGCATCCCCGGCCTACGGCACACACCCCTCCACAGGCTTCTAATATTTTGAGGTAATTATTTTGTCTCTGCCATCTCCCACGGGTGAGAACTAGGTCTTATTCGTATTTGCATACCATTTCCCCTCCAACAATTCCTGGCTTGTGGACACACTCAGGGAATTCATGGTTTCACCAATGAGAGTCCAAATGATCCAAAGATGGAACGGGCTGCCTTGGGAGGTAGGAGCTCCCCCATCACGGGAGATGGAGAAGTCCCAGTTCTATCAGGAAGTGGCAGTGATGCCAAGGAGGGGCTAGGAGACTGGGTTTGTAACCCTTTGGAGCCCATCCTACCTCAAGAGTCCGAAGGTCCATATGTACCAGGAAAAGGCTTTAGTGGCAGTGGGCTGAAAGTAAGGGACGGTGGGGCCAACGTGGGTGGAGTGCCAGTGGTTCCCAGGAAGAGGGGAAGAAGGCTGTGATGGGGACAGCTCAAGTATAATGGGTATATCACACTTCTTGAAATCTCCCAGTAAAGCAAATGCTAACTCACAAGAGCAGGGGGCCGGACGTGCCAGATAATGGTTTCACATATGTAGGAAGGTATGCTTGGACATACTTACAGTGCCCAGAGAGGAGAGGTACGATAGAAAGCCAAACAGCAGACAACAAACCAAGCCATTCATAATCTACTTCCACACCTAACTCTAGTTAAAATACCAATTCCAACCCCTCCTTTCCTCAAACTCTTCCTTGCTCCAAGTTTCTCAGGCAGTGGTAGCCTTATGGGAGATTAATGGAAGGCAGTCAGGTGAAGGCAGGTGGACAGAGAACCTACGTAATTCAGGCACTACCTGCCTCCTTCCACCGGGGCCATCTCCATTTTTAAGGTCAGAAAAACCATGTGACCCTATAAGAGGGTACAAGGAATTACCTTTGCCCCGTCTGTCTTTTAAAATAATCCAAAGGGATAGAATCTGGGGCGACCGGGTATTTAAAAAGTCCTAGCAATGACTATTTTAATTCTTAGGTGACTACCGGAAACCCTGTGACACCGACTGAAAACGTCAGCTCAGGAAAACACTAAGTGTTGGGTGGTGAGTGCATAGCAGAGACTATTTTTCCATTACACATCTGCCCCCAAAAGCACCTATTATTTGTGATTTCTATTCTCTTGCCTTTTATAAGACAGAGCAAGAAAAATGCAAATCCACAGGTATAATTTTAAAGATACTTCATTCAGATCATAGTCATTTTTGCAACAAGTCACATGGCAAACCCTTCCATCTTTCTCTGAGATTTTGTTGGGCTGTGAGCCTTTGGTGGTTCAGAGTAATTTAGTGCATATAGTCGGCATCTCCCTTCAATAAAGGGGTGAGGGACTCAGTGGCCATGATACCAATGGAAAGCAAACAAATTAGATGCAAAGGCTGATAAAATTCAGCCCCAAACCACCCCTAAATCTAAGTAATTTGAAAAACTCCACAAGATAGAGTACGTGCCCAAATTATCTAGGTAAATGGCCCTACGCCCTGTGTAGTGGGAAGAGCTCTTGCCAACAGAAGACGTCCATCTTAGCTAACTCCCCATCATACTCCATTAAAAACACCCTCTTGCTGGAGTGCCCGGCTGGCTCAGTCAGAGGAGCATGCGACTCCTGATCTTGGGGTCGTGGGTTCAAGCCCCATGCCGGGTGTAGAGATTACTTAAATAAATAAAACTTTTTTGAGAAAGCACCCTGTTGCTTAGCCAGTATTGAACGAGCACTACAAATGTACCAGGGACTATGGGGGGACGTGAAGATGGATGAGACACAGCACAGACCATGGCACCTCATTCTACGTAGGGATACCCACACGCACCTGGAGGGAGGGAGGGAGAGAGGGGGAGAGAGGAAGAGTGGGAGGGAGAGAGGGAGGTAAGGGGAGAGACAGAGAGAGGGAGGGGGGAGGAGGAGGGGGGACAGAGAGAGAGACAGAGAGAGAGAGAGAGAAACTATCAGGATGCCACCAGAAAGGAGCTGAAAAGAAGGTCCATTTGCAAAGAGTGTCCAAGGAAGGTAGCGGGAGGGTACTACTGCTGAATCATGCCCCAAGGAGACAGGGCATGTCAAGCGCTAGGTCCTCAATGGGGCACGGAGTAGGCATAGGCGCTCAGAGCGAGGGCATGCCAAGGCCAGAGAAGAGCTGGAGCCAAGGCACTAAGTAGGGGTGCGTCTGGGCACGAGGACGGGCTCCGTGTGCCTGGAGTGTAGGGTCTGAGAGAGGCGGTGCAGAGCCCAGGCTGGCAAGATGCAGAGGCTGGGCAGGGCCAAGAGACCGAAACCCAGTAACAAAATCCGGGAGCAGTCAGAGATACTGAAGGAAATTAGAAGGTCCCACAAGTGTCCCAGAAGAAGGGGACAAGAGCACCCATGCGAGGAGAGGAGTCAGCAGGGTTGTTATGTCCAGAGGACAGAGTCGAAGCCACTGGATTTGGTGGTCCAAAGGTCATGACCAAAGTGAGGAAGGATGGAACGTCAGTGAGAGCGCAGGCATCTGGGAATGACCGGGAGAGCACCTGCAGGTTGCCAGGAAGGGACTACCGACCCAGGATGTGACTGGAGATGGAGGGAGAGGGAGGGCAGAAGAAGGATTTGATTTGTTTTATTTGTTCTTGTTTGATTTATTTGTTTGAAGTTCTTACAGCCTTTCAAAGATTGTAAGCTGAGACGAAACTACTAGAGAGTGAAAACCCTGCATGGCAAAGAGAGGAAGAATGAATGAAACAGGCTCCACGGAAGGGAGAAGGTTGGTGCATATAAAGACGTCAGCCTGGGACACAAAACATACCCCTTTTCCTCAGGATGCAGGAGAGGAGGTGAAGAGGCGAGGAGTTGCAGGTAAATCAGGGCAGGAAGCGGGTAAATGTTATCAAGGAACATCGACAATCCCGCTGAGGCTAGAAACCACAGACCTGTTATGATGCCCCAACAGTGATTTCCCTCAAGTCCTTAGCACCAAAGGAAAAGGAACACAGAAGGTGACGAAGGAATGAACCCCAGGGAGTCTGCAACGGACGGAAACCAGCCTCTCTCCAGCCCCCTAATAACTCCCTGGGGCAGACTAGAGTCTCTGAGTTTAAAAGAAACGCTTCGTGACAACTGGGACAACTTCCAAAGTGCAGGCACTGTGTCTGCCCTCCATGACACTGCTTAACAGTTTGGGGAAGGAAATACTTTACCTGATTTCTCAAATATTTACGCGTTCTTTTTTTTCCCCTCTGCCTGTGGTACCTGAGGATATTACTGTGATGTGATAGGATGACATAAGGCAGGACTGACTTTGGAGACAAGGAGTCCAAATTGTTAATTACCCCGTTATCTGTCTTCTTCTGGAAGGAATGCTCTTGTAAGTATAAAATCATTTCATTGTAGAGACTTAAATGTGAATGAGGAAAATGCCCTCTAAACAATAGGGTCCTATGGTTTCAGTCTGACGAACCCTAAAACTGAGCCTCAAACTAGAAGTTGAGTACTTCGGTGCTCAAGTTAATTCTTGTATAAATACCTAAATGATGTCTGTCCTCCGACTGAGCCTTAGCTCATGTCAGCAGAAGCTTGTAGAGGCTACTTGGCAGACATCTGAAATTCCGGTGCCTCCCATGTATGTGCTGCAAGCTCAGGGCAGAGGTCTCTGTTTAAACCTCAAGGTCATAATGCAGTGGACAGGTGTGCATAGGGGAACTCACCGGCTTCTTTGATATGCTTGTAAACATCGTCAGAGCCGGCAGAAGAGTAGGGAATGTCATCATGGGCCACAAAGTCAATCTGTTGGAGACAGAGAAGAGTGACGTCACCACTAGGATGGATGTGCATGTCTGTGATTTGCACATGCCTTTTTTTTTTTTTAACTTTTATTTATTTTTGAGAGACAGAGCGTGAGCGGAGGAAGGGCAGAGAGAGAGGGAGAGACAGAATCCAAAGCAGGCTCCAGGCTCCGAGCTGTCAGCCCAGAGCCCGACGCGGGGCTCGAACTCACAGACTGCGAGATCATGACCTGAGCCGAAGTCGGACGCTTAACTGACTGAGCCACCCAGGTGCCTCTGCACATGTCTTTTTGAGATCAAGCATTCGTAATAAAGCTATTGAAATAAGCAGTTTATAATGTGGATTTGAATCCTCGACTGAAAGGTCCTGACTGCCAAATGTCTCCTTTTCCAGGAAATAAAGCGAACGAGGTCAGTTTGTCTCCTCTACTGGTCCCTCTTTCTCTCTCCTCTGACAGGAGGTTTTGTTGCCCTTCTGTCCATCTGCCTTTAAGCTTTCTCCTTAGAGAATCCATTCGTTGTTCAGATTTTCCTCACCCCTGCTATGATGACCCCAAAAAAACCTCCATTTCCTGTCTCATGGATAGCAATAGGCCTTGACGCTTGAGTCGTGTTTTACGTGGGGAAAATGAATTCACACCTCTTTTCTTATTTGATCTTCCTGACCACCTTGTTAGGCAGGTGGGGCACATGCTACTATTCCCGTTGGGACATAAGGCTGCTGCTGGTAGAAGACTTGTCAGATCTGCCTGAAGTCACCCTTTTCTATTTCACTGCCCTCTGCTGTCACTTTAAAATCAAGCTATTTGAAATTTAATTCCGCCTGAAAGCTAGTGTCCCCTTGCAGTGGCACCTCCATTTTCCCAGTTTACCTAGGCCCCAAACACCTCAGAGTCGGCCTTCTTCCCCTACATCCTTCGGTCTCCGTGACACATAGGTCACAAGACCCACGGGGGTGCGTGCGCGTGTCTGTGTGCACATGCGAACGTACATGCACGCGTGTGCACCCATCACGTCCTCCCCGCAGCTACTACACCCAATCCGGGGCCCTGTCACCTGGGTTACTGATACCAACCTACACCTGACCATCCTCACCGCAGGCTCTCTCCCTTCCAAGCCATCCCTCCGTGACACGCTGGGGGTGGGGCACTTCCTTGGGAAACAGTTTTCTTTGGGTCATTCTGTCTCCTGCTTATCTTCACTGGCTCCCTGTTTCCTGCTCCACCTGGTGAAAACCTGTTGCCTGGCTGTCCAAGCCCTTTGCAACCAGGCTTCACTCCACCTCGAGGCGCAGTTTAGAACAGCAGTCTGATCTGCCTGTGCCGCCGCTTCCTAGCTAGGTAACTCTTAGGTTGGCTGTAAGGATGAAACCACGATTTCCCAACCTTGGTATCTGCCACGTTTTGAGGTGGACAGTTTTTTGAGGGGCGTCCCATAGGAAGCTTAGTAGCACCCGTGGCCTTTACCTGCTAGAGGCCGGTACCCGCCCCCCAGCGGTGACAGCCAAAAATGCCTCCAGACACCGCCAGACGTCCCTTGAGGGCAAACTTAAGTCCATTTGAGAATCACTGGATTAAATGAAGTAATTACGTACAAGTGCTAAAAATCACCTGGGACACTCATATTTAGTTCCTCTTCCTCTCCAACGACAACAAAGTCTCAGGGTAGCCATGAGACTGAATGCGACTCACGTGGGAGCAAAGCCCTCAGCACGGTGCCTGGCACATGCTAAATAAGAGGTGGCAGCCCTCGCGCCCATCACTGGTACCCCCGGCACGCCTGGCACAAGTGGAATGTACAATAGATGCTTCATAAAAACGCGTTAGTGATTGCTGGAAGTAAATCATATTGTAGTTTCTCCTTTTTCTTTTTATTCTTGCTGAGAAATTGTCTCCTCTGCTATTATCCATGCACATTTATCAGTGTTCTCTCTTCTCTTCTACATCGTGAATTTAAAAATAGAAAAGAAAACTCTTAGAACAGCTTAATCTTGTTTTTTTTGTGTGCTGCTTATAAAAGGAAAGAATAGGGCCTAATGTGGAGCTGGTGGGGAGATTCAAAGCACATAATTTGATGCAGATCAAAAGAATCTCTCATGTTTTCAACTAATAAAAACCTTGTAGCAGTAGGAGTCTCAGGGTCACAAAATCACACATATAAAGTTCCTTCCTTAAAGGCTGACCCCTGCTCTTCTGGATACAGTGTGTGTTCATTTGTTCCATGAAAAATGATGCCTGCGAATCTATAAGCATCAGTAGCGATGATGGTGGTGATGACGACAGTAACATTTTTGGAGCTCGGGCTAGGGGCCAGCCAGCGTTCAAAGGGTCTTACTTAGATGATCTCATTAGATACTCAAAAGAGTCCCATGAGGGAAGTACGAACACTGCCCCCAGTTTACAGTTTAGGTAAGTTAGTTCAGCATCTTGCTCAAGGTCCCGCAGTTTGGAAGGGATAGAGGTCACACTTGAACATGGGTGGTCTAGCTCTAGCGCCCACAGTGAGGATGGAAGAGGACATCAGTCCCCAGGCTTGGGCAGAAGACAGGTGCTATGTCAAGTGACACCACATGATAGTTCCTGAAGCTACCTCTTCTAGCAAGTGGAAGCTTCTGGGCTTTCTGCATGTAAGGTGCAGAGCCAGATTCCAATTCTGCTACTTAGAGAACACGGAAGAGGAAGCACCTTGTGTTTTTCCAGAAACTCTGGAGTGAGGGTCCATGGAGCATCTCTAATGACTTCGTCCACATAGCGACAGTGTCTGAGGGCTTCATATCTCTCTGCTTCGTTCATCACAGTGAAACCTTTGAATTTGTGGGTGAGGTCATCACTGCAAACTGAAACAGACAAATGTGTTAAAGGCTGCCACCTGGCCCAGGCCCTGCTGACAGCCATCCCGGTACACACAGGGCTTATTCAGCAAAACAAAAGGATCTCAGCCTTACTTGGTACATGACATAATCAAACTCAGTTTGTTGTTGTTGTTTTTTTTTGTTTTTTTGTTTTTTTTTTTTTACAGGAACAAAGCATCAGGAAAGCGAAGCAAGCTGAAATCTACCAGCAACTGAGCTTTCCATTTGAGAGCTGATTTTGACTGCATTCTCTGCTGCAACTTTTATTAAAATCATTCTCCACGCTACCTAATGTGATTCTTGTATCTTTTATTTCCTTATCCCACCGCGAAAATTACTATTCGGGGGAAAAAAATGACCAAATGAACTGACAGAGAGCAACCAAGAGGCCTGAATTCTAGAAGGTTTGAACAATCATTTCCAATTCTTTTACTAGATCATTGTACTTAATAACCCAAGTGCGATTCCTTACCATGCACTTGTGCCCGTACATGCGCGTGCACGCGCGCGCGCACACACACACACACACACACACACACACACACACTTCTGTTCTCTGGACTGAGGTCCAGTCACTACACATCAGGCCACATACTCAAGAATAGGAAGTCATAAAACAGAAGATCTGATCTAGAGGAATTCATCCTTCTAACATTTCTTATCTTTCCTAGATCTCTGGTTCCTGAATCTCCACATGGGGGTTAAGATCATCCACTGTCAGCCTTAGAAAGGATTTTTTGAGGATTTACATAAAAGTGCATTGAAATAAACTGAACGAGAAATATTACTCATGACCTTATCCATTATATTGGGGGGGGGCGTTGGTGAGGAAAGGCAACTTTCCTGAGTTTTCCTCCATGTCAGGAAGAAATGTCACTGTGGGTACAGTCCCTGTTCACCAATATCCCAGTGAAAGTCCTACAGCCATTCTATCCTGACTGCTCCTCAAGAGATTTTCTGTACACACAAAAAATTTATAAGATTTAAGTACGCAATACATGTTTTAAAAACAAAAATACAATTATTTCCTGGGAATCAAAGAACGACCTACATCCCAAACCCAATCTAGCCACAGAGTAAAGGCAGCCGTTGGCCACAGCCAGCATCCTGGGAAGACTTCTTATTGTAGCCCTCATGTGCTTGACCTCCAAACCATCCTCAAACCTGCTGCATCTGCATCCCGAGTGTGCCCAGAAGCCACATTCGTCTTACCACCTCCGGCACATTCACCTCCCCTCCTCTGGACTACTGCAGTGGCCTCCTAGCCAGGCTCTGGTTCCAGCCTTGCCCACCCCCAGCAGCTGTCCTCATCCACCGGAATGACCTTGAAACCTGCCCGATGGTCATTCTTGGGCTCAGAACCCTTCTCATCTCCCTCACAGTGAAAGGGAAACTCTTCCAGGGGCCCACAGGCCACCACGAGTTCCACACCTCAGCCCATTCCTTGCCTCCGTGCCGTTCCTGAAGCCACCAAGAATGCTCCTGCTCAGGTCAGGACCTTGCACTTTGTATCAAACCTGAAACAGTAGTGCTCCAAATATCCACAGAGCTCGCTCCCTCCCTGGCCTCAAGGCTTCCCAGCCATCCAACAGAAATTGCCGTTTGGCAGTCACCATCTTTTTCCCGCTTCACTTCTTGCCATGGCACTCCTCATCATGGAACTCTCTTATTTTATTGTTGATGTTCTTCTACTAATATATATGCTCCCCGAAGAAAGGGACTTTTCTTTGTTTCATTTTCTGATGGCCCATAGTGGGCTTTTAACAAGTATTTATTGAATGAATTAATAGTGCCTGAAATATACAGATGCTCAATTAATGTTCATTATAATTTAAAATAACAGATATTTATCTGTAGGCACATTTCAACAACAACATATACATATACATATATATATATATATATATATATATATATATATATATATAATTAAGAGACTGGTGTATCTCTAGATACACGTGTATACCTATACATCCTTCCTGAGATGTATAGACATATATAGAATACAATATGGAAAACATTGTAGTGGTTTATGTGACCCAAACACCATCAACCATGTGGTGGGCTCAAAAACTTTGATGAACATCAGAGTTGCCTAAGGAACGTGCTAAATATAAAGATGCTTGGGTCCCACTCGCTGAGATTTTGATTCAGTGGGTGCTATGGTCTGAATGTCTCCCCACAAATTCATTTGTTAAAATCTTAACTTCCAAAGGTGATGATATTTAGGAGGTAGGCCTTTGGTGCTTAAGTCTTGAGGTTGGAACCCGCACGAATGGGATTAGTGCCCTTATAAAGGAGACTACAGAGTGCTCCCTTAGAATGTTCGACCGTGTGAGAAAACAGCAAGAAGGCAAGACCTATGAATCAGGAAGAGGGCCCTCACTAGAGGGACACCATGTTAGCACCTTGATCTTGGAGTTCCCAGCTTCCAGAACTGTGAGAAGTAAACTTGTGTTGTTTTTAAGCTAGCTAGTCTGGGGTGTCTTGTTTAGGAGACCAAATGAACTAAGATACTGAGTCTAGAGTAGGGCCTAGGCAGCTCTATTTTTGACAAGCTTCAGGGATAATTCTGATGTATGCAACATTCAAAAGCCCCTGAAGCATGTTATGAACATCTTGAGTAAAGAACCCAGCCTGTTTTTGAATCACCCATCACTCCAGTTTGGGGGGGTGGGTGGTGGGTGGCAGATAGTAGGGCCATGATGACTATGTTATACTGATTCATTGAATGCACTGATTTATGACTATAAATAGCAATTATTTATGGGCCAAGATACCCAATTTAAATATTGATCTAAGACTTCTTAAATATTCAGTTAGGACTTTATTAAAACACTACCTCAACAATCATACTGAGCAGAAATGGATTTCAGATCCATCAATTTTCTATTTTAAACAACACAAAACTAGGCTGGGTCATATCCTCCCCGCGTTTTGAACCTGCACCTGAGCAATATGGTATAACTTCTAGATGACTAAAATAACGGCCTCCTGACAAAACACGAAGAAAACAAACAGGATGTTTATGTCAGTCCGGGGTCCTATTTTCATATCCCAGGAGTGACCTCAAGAAGCAGCTGAACATGCTGACCAGTTATTGTCTAAACATTAATTACGCCCAAAGCAGCACTGTTGTTCCTGAATCTTGGCAAATGCACACTGACAACCAGATGGAGACCTCTGAGCAGTGATGCTCCATGGATGAATTCACTGAGTTACGTGGGAGCTCGTACTGTAGCTAACCTATACTGGCAGCTCACTATGTTCAAAATGAAATATTACCAGTACTCTGTAGGAGAGAAAATTTAACATAAGGAATCAATCAACTTTGGAACCAAACAGACTTGGGTTCTAATCCCAGCTCTGCTCCTTGCTACAAGGAAAATCACTCAGTCTCTTAAGATTCCATCAACTGTCTTTAAAACATGGCAACGTTTTGAAAATTGAATATGATGATGTGAGGAGTAATGCTCAAAAACATTTGCCATTTTTTTAAGAGTAGTATGAAACCATTACTGTGGATATTCATTTGTGTTTGGGGCTATCTTCCTGTTCCCACTCCAAGCAGGTGTCCAGCCTCTTGGAAGAAACTCTCCCATGGAAGCTGTGAAGTTAAAGTTGCTGGTACAAACGCCTGCCTTCCTGGCTGCTGTTTTCTCCAAGCCAGAACTCCTTAGAGGAATTCTGTAAGGAAACAGACAAAGAGAAGATTCCTCCAAATGAGGAAGAGGCCAAAAGTCTGAGGATCCCACGAGCAGCAGGGGCTGGTGGCAGAGCCTCACGAGGGATGACGACATGGAGCCCCAGGCACTGGGATTCCACACACTGCAGGCTCAACAGTGCTGGGCTCGAGACTGGAAAGCCCTCTCTTGTTTCTGTAAACATTTTAACATCTCGTTGGACTCCGCAGAGGTGAAGAGGGCCCAGCAAGGACTGAGAGACTATTTCCCACCAGTCAGGCAAAGTGGAGTCTTAGCAGAGTATTTCATTTCAATTCAAGTACAAGACAGCATAAACCCAAGTCCATGGAGTTTTTATGTCTACTATAGTAGGAATAGTGTCACCATTATTATTTTTTTATTCCCCTCCAATGAGGTAGAAGTAGGCATTGGGTGACCCATATCCTTAAAAACTGTTTTAGGGAAAAAAATCTAATATAAATTTTAACTTCTTGACTTGTTTTTAAATGACACTAACTTTTTATTATTTGTTTATTCAAATTCTAGTTCACACTATAATATTAGTTTCAGGTGTACATTAGAGTGATTCAACAGTTCCATACAACACCCAGTGCTCATCAAGACAAGTGCCCTCCTTAATCCTCATCACCTATTTCACGCATCCCCCACCCACCTCCCCTTTGGTAACCATCAGTTTGTTCTCTATAGTTAAGAATCTGTTTCTTGGTTCTCTCTCCCTCCCCTGACCCCCATGTTCATCTGTTTTGTTTCTCAAATTCCACATATGAGTGAAATCATATGGTATTTCTCTTCTCTGACTTATTTCACTTAGCGTAATACTGTCTAGCTCGATCCATGTTGTTGCAAACGGTAAGATTTCATTCTTTTTTATGGCCGAGTAATATTCCGTTGTTTGTATATACCACATCTTTATCCATTCATCAGTTGATGGACACTTGGGCCCTTTCCTTAATTTGGCTATTGTAGATAATGCCGCTATAAACATCAGGGTGCATGTATCTCTGTGAATTAGGATTTTTGTAATCTTTGAGAACAAAACTAGTAGTGCGATTGTTGGAGCATAGGATAGTTCTATTTTTACTTTCTGAGGAAACTTCATACTGTTTTCCAGAGTGGCTGCACCAATCTGCATTCCTACCAACAGTAGGAGAGGGTTCCCCTTTCTCTACCTCCCTGCCAACACCTGTTGTTTATTGTTAAATGATGTTACTTTCTTTTCATGTTTATTTTTGAGAGACAGAGAGAATGTACGAGCAGGGGAGTGGTGGGGACAGAGGATCTGAAGTAGGCTCTGCACTGACAGCAGAGAATCCAACGCAGGGCTCGAACTCATGAACCATGAGATCATGACCTGAGCCAAACCCAAGAGTTGGGCGTTTAACTGACTGAGCCACCCAGGCACCCCATGTTAGCAGTTAAATTAAAAAGAAAAAAGGGCTTTACAATTGGTAGTTTCAATTCGCTAAAATAATGTCAACAAGGTAAGCTTACATAAATGAATTTTCAAAGTATTACTGGTCATAATGCTTACAAAATTAGAAATCCAAGTATTATAATCATTGTACAAAACCATGGCATTTTGTGTCTGTTATTGCCTGAGGTTGAGAAATAGATTGTAGTACTACCACTTATCACAGTTTCTGGTCTTTGAATCAATTATTTCTACCAAATACCAAGTATTATGCCGCCTTTCTGTGCACTCACCCTGACCAGAGTGGTTTCATGAGCAAAGCCCATGCTCCACCCATGGGAGCCCCTACAACAAACCTACCCATAGATGTCAGGGGCCCCACAATTAATACAGCACGTTCTTTCAATTCACCCTAAGCATTTTATTTGCTGACTACACACATCACTGCAAGGGCCAGTCTTTCAACCAACAACATAAAACACCTATTTGTAAAAGACTCCCTAACTTTCCTCAGTACAGAATTGTCTGCCATTAAGGTGGTTTGTGACACTCAAGATAGTCTAAAAGTAATGGTCTTCAAACTAGGACACACATACCCCTGGGGATACACAAAGACTTTTCAAATGATATCCAAACACAAGAGGCTTTAAAGGACTCAATTTTCAGATCCTCAACTTCCAAGGGTATACTTTCTTAAAATTCATGGTCCCAGAGAAAGCCTCTGTGTCCAAAACCACCCTTACTCCACTATGCAAAAGGAAGACACCATCCGAATCTTACTCTGTGGCATGGCAAGGGGCAGGGGGTTAAGCCTTCAGGCCAAACCGAAGGGAAAGCTTGCTTAATGACTACTGCAAACACCATGAACCTCTAAAAGCTTCCTGTCCTAAAACATTTCTGTTACAGGTAAAGCCGGGTGTTACAAACTCATTATGGGAGAGTAAGGAATAATGCCAACTGTTGCCTAACAACTTTGCATTTTCATTCCCGTAACTATTGTCAAAGGACATAAGGATCTTGAGTGATAAGACCCAGGAATTCAAAGCAAAAGGAGCAATGGAAAGAAATACTGAATGCTAAAATGGCTTTTTCATATGGTGAAGGGTAAGCATTTCCCCAGCTATTCTCAGCACTCACGGTGAGTCCCGGAAATGCCTTCTCTCTTTTAGTTCAAAGTAAGCATTTTTGCCAGCTATTCACTTCAAAATCAACTCCACAAGGCAAAGCTGCACAGGCTGATACTGCTGCATTTTAGAAATGTAGCTGGAATGTTTTCTAGAATTATCATTTTTTTCAAAATACATTGGAATAAACATGTAGATAAAACATTTACATGCTTTTTTCATATTTCATATGCATGCATTTTAAAAGGAAGTTAAAATCTATTTTATCAGATCACATTATAAAATATTTATTCCATTTACAGATAATGCTTACCCTATTTCTTCTTCTAAAAGGCGTATTATTTTATACCTTCTCCTACACAAAATATCTACTGCCAATTTATTTTTTTAGTAGTATATTCCCTTTTCTATTCTTAAATACATAGAAGTATGTATACCCATGGTGTCTAATAAAGATAGGTCATTTCTGATTTTTACATTTGATTTTATTTAATTTTTCCCAAAAGTCAAACACCAGAGTTTAAGTACACACACACACACACACACACACACACACACCGGTAGAGAAGGAATAACAGGTCTTTTTACCATACGTCTCTCCTTATGAATATGGTATTATTTTACTTATAAATTACACTGCATCACTATAAATTAAGCATAGTGATTTATTGTCTTGTTTGTAACTTATTATATTAGAGCTATATCATTTTAATCTTGACTGATTCTATTTTATACAATGCATTTTATAATGTATTTCTCAGTGTTTTTTGTAAGACTTCCAGAAATACATTAACATATTTGAATTGAAAAGACTTTTTCTTAGTTTCTAGGTTTTTGGCAGGTTTGACAGTGAGGACTAGCTTGGTTACTTAGGTTAGATGGTGTTTTCTGCAGATTTAGTAAACAAAAACCACAGCCCCGAGGTTTTTTAGGTTTTTTCTAAGTTTTAAGAAAATGATAAAACCATTTTATCAAAGATTAGTGGATTGACAACAGTGTAATGAAATTACCAATATTTCCATTTCCCCAACCCTTTCTCAGTGTATCTGGTTAAATAAGTTGCTTTCAAGTAAAAGAGTAAAGGTTAGAAATAAGAACCATTTGGTAAGTCTTGGTAAAGCCTTTTTGTTATACTTCCCAGAAAAAAAGAAAGCCACTGATTCTAATAGCTTGGAACACATCTTCCTGTGGGTCGGGTCATTTCTAATCCATTGCTTGCCTCAAATTCCGAAGAGAACCTTAATAAATTGTCACTTGATAGACCATTACAATTATTTTGTTGACAACAATAAATTCTTTTTGTGATACACGGCAAATAATTCAGGAGTTCAAAGACCGACTGGCATCACTCTAACAAATTTCTTCCATTCCTGTCTAAATATTTGTGTAAACAAAATACTTCAGCACTGATATCTATAATAAGGAAAAATAGGAATAAAATCAATGTTAAACCCTGTCTCATTCTAGCAGTGATATATTCATCCACAAATCACAAAATCCCAATCATTTCATTTAAATGTTAGAGAACAGTGAACAGGAAAAATTCCAAAGAAAAACAATCTCAGGGCAAGCTAGAGGGAAAAAGCACCTTAGCTACAGACGAACAAGGATAAAAATTACAATAATGTCTCCACAGAAACAATGCAAGCAAGAGGAGAATGGAGTGAAATATTCCGTGTTGAGAGAAAAACTCCAACCAACCTAGAATTCTGCACCCTGTAAAATTATCCTTCAAAAGAGAAGAAATAAAGACCTCCTCAGACAAACAAAAATTGAGGGAATTTGTTGCAAGTAGACCTGCCTTGCAAGCAATGTTTTAAAAATTTCTTCTTTAAAATAAAAGTTATTTAGGGATAAAGAAAATGATGTAGGTCAGCAATTCAAATCTACATAAAGAAAGGAGAAGCATTCAAGAACCAATAAGGTAAGAGCAAACATTTCATTTCTCTTATTCTTAATTCATCTGATAACAGTTTGTTCAAAATAATAACCACAACAATATATTCAGTTACGAATGAATGACTGTAATGATACAAGGAATGAGAGGGAGGGGTAAGAAATATTTTGTTTTTATAAGGTACTTGCACTACTAGTAAAATGTTGTTTGAAAGTGGACTTAGGTTAGTTTAGACTATAAATTACAAACTCTAGGGCAACCACTAAAAAAGTGAAAAAAGAAGTGTAATTGATATGCTAAGAAAGGAGAGAAAATGCAATCATATTAAATGCTCAATTAAAACCACAAAAGGCAGGGGCACCTGGGTGGCTCAGTTGGTTGGGCTTCCTACTTCAGGTCAGGTCATGATCAGGTCAGTGGGTTCAAGCCCCGCGTCAGGTTCTGTGCTGACAGCACAGAGCCTGGAGCCTGCATCAGATTCTGTGTCTCCCTCTCTCGCTCTCTGCCCCTCCCCCACTCATGCTCTGTCTCTGACTCTCAAAAATGAATAAATGTTAAAAATAAATTTCAAACCAGGCAGAGGCTCCTGGGTGGCTCAGTCAGTTAAGCGTCCGACTTCGGCTCAGGTCATGATCTTGCAGTTCATGAGTTTGAGCCCCGCATCAGGCTCTGTGCTGCCTGCTTCGGATTCTGTGTCTCCCTCTCTCTCTGCCCCTCCCCCAATCATGGTCTCTGTCTCTGTCTCTCTCAAAAATAAATAACATTAAAAAAAACACAAAAGGCAGAACAAGTGTCAAAGACGGAAGCAGAAACAAAACACAAAGCCAACAAATAGAAAACAAAAAATATTGTATATATTAAACCAACTATTTAAATAATCACTTGGAACATGTACAGTCTACATTTATCAATTATAAGACAGAGATTGTAGATCAAAAGATAAGACCCAACTGTACGTTGTCTGTAAGAAACCCACTTTAAATATGAAAACATAGGGGCGCCTGGGTGGCTCAGTCGGTTAAGCGTCCGACTTCAGCTCAGGTCACGATCTCGCAGTCCGTGAGCTCGAGCCCCGCGTCGGGCTCTGGGCTGAAGGCTCAGAGCCTGGAGCCTGCTTCCGATTCTGTGTCTCTCTCTCTCTCTCTGCCCCTCCCCCATTCATGCTCTGTCTCTCTCTGTCTCAAAAATAAATAAACGTTAAAAATTTAAAATAAATAAATAAATATGAAAACATATATACCTTAAAGGTAAAGGAATCAAGAAAGATACAGCATGCTAACGCTAATCCAAAAAAGTGGAAACAGGGGCGCCTAAGTGGCTCAGTCGGTTAAGCGTTGGACTCTTGACTTGGGCTCAGGTCATGATTGCACAGTTCATGAGTTCAAGCCCTGCATTGGCTCAGCACTGTCAGCACAGCTCTCTCTCGCTTGCTCTCTCTCTCTCTCTCTCTCTCTCTCTACCCCTCCGCCACTTGCACTTTCTCTCTCCCTCTCAAAATGAATACATAAACTTAAAAAAAATGGAAATACTGTTTGAGTACGTCCTTTTAAAAAAAGGTGAAAATAGCTACATCAACTTCAGACAGAGTAGACTCTAGAGCAAGGAAAGTTATCAAGAAGGGAGGAGCATTATATAATGATAAAAGTGTCAATAATCCATGAAGACATAGAAACCTTTAATGTGTACGTGCCTAGCAACCGAGAGTCAAAATATATGAGGCAAAAACTGAGAGAAATGCAAGGAAACACAGATGAATCCACTATAAGAGTTGGAAATTTTAATACCCTCTATGAGAAATGGAAAGACCTAGCAGGCAGAAAACGAACAAGGACATAGCTTAAGTCAACAGCACCGTCAATCAGCTGAATAAAATTAATACTACAGACCACTTCATCCAACCACAGCAGAATACACATCGTTCTCAAGCTCACATGGAGCATTCACCAAAACAGACAACATTATGGGCCATAAAACAAACCGTAACACATTTATAAGAATAGAAATCAGGGGCACCTGGGTGGCTCAGTTGGGTGAGCATCTGACTTTGGCTCAGGTCATGATCTCATGGTTCGTGGCTTTGAGTCCCCCATCGGGCTCACTGCTGTCAGCACAGAGCCCGCTTCAGATCCCCTGTCTCCTTCTCTCTCTGCCCCTCCCCCCTCTCAAAAATAAGTCAACATTAAAAAAAAGAATAGAAGGCATACAATGTCTGCTCTCAGACCACAATGGAATTAAGTTAGATATCAATAATGAAAACATAGGTGGAAAATCCCAAAATACTTGGAGATTAAATAGAACACTTTTTTTTTTGATGTTTATTTTTATTTTTGAGAGATAGAGACAGAGCATGAGTAGGGGAGGGGCAGAGAGAGAGGAAGACACAGACTCCAAAAGCAGGCTCCAGGCTCTGAGCTGTCAGCGCAGAGCCCTACGTGGGGCTCAAACTCACGGAGATCACGTGAGATCATGACCTGAGCCGAAGTTGGACACTTAACTGACTGAGCCACCCAGGCGCCTCTAAATAACACACTTCTAAATAACATGGGTAAAAAAATAAATCTCAATGGAAGTATTTAAATATTTTGAAGTATGGGGCGCCTGGGTGGCGCAGTCGGTTGGGCGTCCGACTTCAGCCAGGTCACGATCTCGCAGTCCGTGAGTTCGAGCCCCGCGTCAGGCTCTGGGCTGATGGCTCAGAGCCTGGAGCCTGTTTCCGATTCTGTGTCTCCCTCTCTCTCTCTGCCCCTCCCCCGTTCATGCTCTGTCTCTCTCTGTCCCAAAAATAAATAAATGTTGAAAAAAAAAAAATTTAAATATTTTGAAGTAAACAAAAATGAAAACACAGCTTATCAAAATGTGTGGAATTCAGGGGAAAAAGCTTAGAGGGAGATTTATAGCATTAAGTGCATATATTAGAAAAAAATAAAGCGTAAAAAGCCTAGATATCTAAAGTCAATAATCTAAGATTCCACCTTAGGAAACTAGAAAAAGAAGAACAACTTAAATTCAGAGTAAGCTTAAGAAATAATAAAAATCAGAACAGAAACTAATGAAATAGACAACAGGAATCAATAGAGAAAATCAATGAACCCAAAAGCTGGTTCTTTCGAAATATGAATAAAATTTATAAGCCTCTGGTTAAGCTAAGAAAAAAAGAGAAAACACAAATTATTAATATAGGATATTAAAGAGGGGACATTTTTGCAAATCTTGTGGCCAGTGAAAGGATAATACAGGACTATTATGAACAACTCTGTGCCCACGAATTTGGTAACCTACACGAAATGGACCAATTCCTTGAAAGACACAAGCTGTCAAAATTCATACTACAAGAAATACACAATCTGAATAGGCCTATATCTATTAAAAAATTGCATCAATATCTAATAACCTTCCAAAAGAGAAACCACCAGGCCCAGATGGGTTCACTGGTGAATTCTACCAGACACTTAAGGAATAAACTATAGCAATTCTCTACAATCTCTTCCAGAAGACAGAAGCAGAGGGAATACCTCCTAACTCATTCAATGAGGCCAGTATTAACCTAATACCAAAATCAAACAAAGACACTGCAAGAAAAGAAAACTCAGACCAAGTTCTCTCATGAACATAGATGCACAACTCTTCAACAAAAAACATCAAATCCAACAATGCGTCAAAAGAATTATATACCATGACCATGAAAAGACCATCTCTTTTCAACAAATGGTGATAAAAAAAAAAAACCTGGACACCCACAGGCAAAGCAAAATTACTCTAGACACAAATCTTATACTCTTCACAAAAATTAACTCAAAATGGTTCATAGATTTAAATGTAAAATGCAGAAGTATAAAACTCCTAGCAGAAAAGCTAGACGACTTCGGGTATGGCAGTAATTTTTTATATACAACATCAGAGACATAATTGGTAAACTGGACTTAGTTAAAATTAAAAACTGTGGCTCTGTGAAAGACAATGTCAAGGAAATGAGAAGACAGAACACAAACTGAGAGAAAATATTTGGAAAAGATAAAGGACTGCTGTCCAAACTATACAAGGAGGACTTAAAACCCAACAATAAGAAAATGAACAACCAGATTAAAAAATGACAGAAGATCTGAACACACACCTCACTAAAGAAGATACACAGATGGCAAGTAAGCATATAAAAAGATGTTCAACATATGTCACCAAGGATTGCCAAATAAGACAACAATGAGATACCACTACATACCTATTAAAGTGGCCAAAATGCAAAACATCAACACCATCAAATGCTGGTGAGGATATGGAGAAATGGCAATTATCATGCACCTGCTTCAGGAAATGCAACATGGTACAGCCACTTTGGAACAGTTTGGCACTTTCTTACAAAACTTAACACACTCTTAACATACAATCCAGCAATAATGCTCCTGGGCAAAGAAGTTGAAAACCTATGTCAACGTACAAATTTGCACATGGGTGTTTATAGCAGCTTTATTCTTAATTGCCAAAACTTGGGAGCAATTGAGGTGACCTTCAGTAAGTAAATGGATCAACTGTGGTACATCCAGACACTGAAGTATTATTCAGCAGTACAAAGAAGTGAACTAACAAGCCATGAAATACATGGAGGAACTTTAAATGCATATTACTATGGGCACTGAGGAGGGCACTTGGGATGAGCAGGGGGTACTGTACAGAAACCAATTTGTCAATAAATTATATTAAAACTAACTAATTAAATAAATGCATATTACTAAGTGAGAAAAAAGCCAAGCTGACAAACGTACATAGTGTATACTTCCAATTATATGGCATTCTGGAAAAAAACAAACTATACAGATGGTAAGAAGTGGTTGCCATGGGCCGGGAGGAGAGAAGGATGAACAGGCAGAGCCCAGGGAATTTTTAGGGCAGTAAAACTAATTTTGTACAGTATCACAACGGTGGATACACGTCATTATACATTTGCCAAAACCCACAGAGTGTACAATACCCAGGGTGAAGTCTAATGTAAACTATGGACTTTGCTTGATAATGGCGTGTCAATGTGGGTTCCGTGGACTGTAACAAATGTTTCGCTCTGGTGGGGGATGTTGACAGTGGTGGAGGCTATGCATGTTGGGCTATATGGGAATTCCCTGTACTTGCTGCTCAATTTTGCTGTGAACGTGAAACTTCCCTTAAAAAAAGTTTATTGATTTTTGAAAATGTCAATATTGATAAGATTACAGAAATTACATCTTTCACAAGTATTTAAACTCAGGACAGAAAATTTTAGATGTCAACTTACAAATTTGCAAGAAAAGGGGCGCCTGAGTGGCTCAGTCGGTTGAGTGTCCGACTCCGGCTCAGGTCATGATCTCGCGGTCCGTGAGTTCTAGCCCCGCGTCGGGCTCTGTGCTGACAGCTCAGAGCCTGGAGCCTGCTTCGGATTCTGTGTCTCCCTCTCTCTCTTCCCCTGCCCTGCTTGCACTCTGTCTCTCTGTCTCTCTGTCTCTCTCTCTCTCAAAAATCAATAAAACATTAAAAAAATTTTTTTTTTAATTTGCGAGAAGGTATATAGTTTTTCAAAATTCTTTTAGGGTTTGTGGGGAACAAAGTTTGAAGACTCCTAGTCTAAGACAATGGTTTTCAACAAGGGCCTCATCATCCCCTATGAAGCCACTTCTGGAAATTTATGGGGCATCTTTCGTGGTCACAGTGGCTGAAGACAGCTACTGGCATTTAGTGGGAAGAGTGCCAATGAAGCTAAACATCTTGCAAGGGGTGGAGCAGCTCCAGAGGAGATTTTTACCACAACACGCAGGATTTGTGAGTGTCCATGCATAATTATTTTAAGTCATTTGAGTCTAGAACTTTGTTTTACATATAATCGCACAGTATTTCTGGAATAGCTGTGATAGAGGCTGAATTTTGGAGGAAGACAACTACCACACACAAAGGGAGACTGTACTTTCTCTCATCCACACTTTTACCAAAATGTGTTTGCCATGGCAATGCCACTCATGGTGACCGAGCTCCGATACCACACACCCCTCTATCACCTTTAACATGATCACCTAGAGCCATGGCTAGCGTTCCCACATGTGACCCACATCTAGCCACCTCCAAACTTGGGTCACCAAAACACTGCAGAGGTCTCCCAGGGGCCTCAGCAGCATCGGACCATACTCCGGATGGTAGCGTTCTTTCCAGAAATGGCTTTCCACTCAAGATAAAAAGAAAAGAAGAGATGGGTTCTCTGCCTGCCTTGGGTTTCCTCTGCATGTCCAGTAATCATTGCCTTTTATCATCTCTTCCTTCTGGAAAGAACTCCATTCAATAACCACGTGCTCACCATCCTCAGTAAAATGTGCAGAAAGGTGCCTCTCAAATATCCAAAAGGTAGTCTTAAACTTAGAGAAGGTAACAAAATATTTTTTAAAAAGAGAGGCACGGTCTCTTACCAGCACCTTTTCCTTCACTGTACAGGCGTGAGGGTTGATGGTGCCTAATTCATGTAATGGCATAAAATCTGATCACAATGAAAGGATATGGTGCTTCCAGAAGCTACAAGGTGAGATACAGGTCTCCCTAGTCAGCCACTATTCCTTTTACCCAAACTGAAATCAGTAGGCATTCTGGAGGGGGGAAATTTCAATCCACATCTAACCACTCTTCTTCCAGAAGCTTATGAACTAACTCATTTCCTTCATTGTGAACTAGGATCACCCAGGCATATCAATCTCCATTTCTTTAACACACTGTATGTAAATGCCATTAATTGGGGTTGTTATAAGCAACAACCATTAGCTCAACATCATCCCAAAACCTGTGGGCCATACAAAAGAAACAGACAATGACCTTGTTTACCCTTAATCATTCTTAAGCCCCAGCTCTCTATGCTTTGAAATCAGAATAATATTGCTTTTCTCCTAGCCCTCTAGAAAATTGTAGAAACAGAAATTGGTTCATGCGTCAATCACGAGAAGAAAGGCATTAGTGGAAAACATGAAGCCGTTGCACATGATGGTGTTATTTGTCTGTCCCTCTCTGGGAATCAGTGGTGTATAATCCCATGAAGTAATTTCCCCTATGGCTTTTTAAACATCCGTTTAAATTTCAGGCAGCAAACAAGTGAGCCAGTATTGGCTGAATTGGGAGTGATAACAATGTGAGATTTTAATAATGGAACTCTGAAAGGGGTCCTTTTCAGGGAGCACATTATAAAGGAATTTTCTAGACAAAGAGAAAAAGCAAATCTTACCTCCAACCAACAAGTAGCTGTTGGGAAACAGTGTTTTTGCTTGCATAAGTGCCCTTGCGTGACCTGAGTGGAAGAGGTCAAATATTCCATCGGCATAAACTCTGACAGGCCTGTCAACTGTGGGAGAAAAAAAGTATCATCAACAGAACTTCAGAGTAAGGAAGCCCAGTTACCTGATTCTTCCAACATCAGTTGAGCACTGTAAGAAAGTTTACGTGGATAAAACACAAGGTCTGTGTACCATCAGTCTCTTATTGGTGCATGCAATTACTTCATTCTTGAGTCTGGCAGCGCTGAGTGAGGGCTCCCAAGACCTGTGCCCAAAGGCAGTGTTGTGCAAGGGTCTGCTCATTCTGCTTAGAGAGACTGGTGTGCATCTTTCCTCCCAACTCCAAGTCACTTTGGCAGCCCGAAATCAGCTGGGGTAGTATTTACACCACAGAAATTGGCAAATGCTACAAATCTGGGTGTATTTCCCTCCGGAGGGCCAACCGTTCAACATTTACCAGCATACCCTGCACAAAGGTCACTACCTAACCTCTCTGGCATCATAAGGGATGGGGGCAGGGCGTGTGCCCCAAAGACAGAAGAATCAGGGTGCAAAAGTTACATGTGGGGGTGGTCCTCAGGGTTGCCAGCCAGCGACCAACACTACAGTCCCTCTGAGGGAGAAAGGTCAAGAGTGAAGTGGCCTCAAGAGATATTCTCACTGTGGCATATGGTATTCTGGGAGGAGCCATTCCATGATGAAGAGGGACACACTTTATCACAGCTCCTGGGAGCCAGGAGACTGTACCAGAAACTACAGGATGACACTTGGCTGAGAAAGCCCAAAGACCCACCCCCTCAAGTAAGATGGAGACACAGTGGGGAGAGGGGTTGAGTGACAACTTTTATCCATTCTGAACTCTCAACAAAGGAACTACAAAGTGAAAATATGGCAAACTACAAGCTAAATATGGCAAACTGAACATATACACATTTATCTCTACTTCTTCCCAAATACAAGAATTACAGAGAAAGATTTAAAAAGGTACAATCCCCCCCCCCACAAAAAATTGTAAAAAATTAAAAGGTTTAATTCCCCAAGGGCAGAGGAAACAACAAAGGCAATGACAGTAGATGAGAGAAGTCCACAACATTTTGGCAAGTTGGTTGTCAAATGCTTAGTGTCTAAAGGAAATAAGAATCAGGGTTAGGGCAGGTAGGGAAAGGGACTGTTGAGTTGTTAGGCTTATAAAAAAAACCTACGAGTCCTACTGATTTTTAAAACTACCTACATGTATTCTAATGATGTTGTAAAAATAAATTAAAAAAAAAAGAAATCATCAATGCAAACTTCTGTTGAATGATCTGTAAGACAGATTTAAAATTGTGATGATTTCTTGATGTAGTATAACCTCATTAATTTGGAATATAAATTAAAAGGAATGTTCCATTAATAGATTCAGATGGTACAATGTTTCTAATAAATTAAATTTCTCTAATAAAAAAAACTCAAGAGACTTTATGTCAGATAGGGAATTGCAATTATTCCCAATTATACACCATCTTGAACAAACAGAATTGCCTTCACAGGATTATACCGGATTCTAAATAAGCCATGGTAAATAGAAAATGCTTTGAAATAACAAACTGTCTAATGAGGGATCCTTGGTTTCAATGCTCTTATTCAATTTGAATTCAATTGAGGAAAATTTGTTTTAAGATATAAATCCCAGGGGAAAGCAGATGGCAGTTTTGCAAAACTTTTTGTTATTGATTCAGAGGTGATCAAGATAAATGAATTCAGGAAGCAGGGAGGAAAGAAAAGTAAAGAAAGATGACATAATTACCGAGAGAAAGACCATTTAGTAAATCTTTGAAGAGTATTTGTGGGGTTGATTTTGCAATAAGCTCATTTTTTAAAATTGTAGTGTGTCAGCAATTTCCAGACTGGGAAACCATGTGGGCCCAAAAGAAAAAAAAAAACACCCCCCACCAAAACCAATCTCTTCAACAAAGGAGCACTTCAAGAAAAAAAAAAAAAGACAAAGATGGAAGTGGATGTGCAGATTAGAGATTTAAAACACTTTCCAACATATCGAACGTATGGATATTATTTGGATTTGGGTTCAAAACAACTATAAATAAACGATGACATAAGGTAACTGGAAATTGGAACACTGCTTATTTGGTGATATTAAAGAATTACTGTTATTTTTTAGGTGCGATAATGGTATAGGGGTCATGCTTTGAAAAACTGGGTTTTTAAGACATGTATACAGAAATACTTATGGATGTAATGATAGAAAGCTTAGGACGTTGTTTCAAATAATTCAAGAGGGGGCAGAGGATGCGGGCATGCGGGGGCAAGACCGGCATTGGTGGGTGGGCGTTAGGTATAGATAACAGACACACGAAGGTTCATTATATTGTTCTACTTTTGTGTATGTTTGAAATGCTCTATAATAACTTTTTTATTACAGTGTGGCTTTTTTTAGTTTGTATGCTTATTTGTTTTAATCTTTTGTTTCAGGTTTTTCTGGACATCCTTTTAGGCACTTGTGAATTCTCCAGGGCATTTATGTTGGAAACCACTGGCCTGTGAAGCTGGGGGTTTTGTGATGATCACAAGTGAGAACACAACTATTCCACGGCCATGGTGGAGAGACCTTAGGGTGGGTCCCAGGGAACCCTGCCTCCTGGTGTTCATGCCTTTGTGTGATTTCCTCCCTTTGAAATGTGACCGGGACCTGGAAGTTTTCTAACCAGTTGAATATGGCAAACACGATGGATGGCACGCCTATAATTATGTTATCGTAGAGAAGATTCCATACTGCTAGCAGACTCACTCTCTCTTGGTGGCTTTGAAGATGCCAGCTATCATGTTGTGAGAGGGTCACATGGTAAGGAACTGCAGGTGACCTCTAGGAGCTGAAGGTGGCCTCCGGCTTACAACCAGCAAAAAGCTAGATCTTTAGTTTTACCATTGCAGGCAAACAACCCGTGTGAGCTCAGAAGCAGATCTATCACCATCAAGCCTCCAGATGAGAAATGGGCCCTGGGTAACACCTTGAATACAACCTTGTAAGACCCTGAGTGGAAGACTCGGCTAAGCCAGGCTCCCAGCCCACAGAAATTATGACATAATCAATCTGCATTGTTTTAAGCCACTAATTCTGTGGCAATATGTTATGCAGCATAGAAAATAAATACAATGGCATCATAAATTTTCTTCCCACAGACTATTATAAATTTTTACAAGTATTCCAAATAAATTCCTATTAATCCTGAACTGACAGAGTAAAGTCAATCAGATAAATGTGATGTTCTGATAAAATGCCTACCTGTACGCCACAGGCTGATTGCCAAGTTTCAAATAATTTCAATGTAATAAACTACACCCAACACCAAAAGGATGCTGAATATGTGCTTGAGAATCAGGGATGCAAATGATGACCACAGTATAGCACTGTGGGAAAATCTCATCATTTTAACTGCTTGGATCTTATACTCCAAATTTTCTAACTTATTCACCACTTATACACAAATGAAATGGTTAAGGGGGCTATGCCTGCCTCACATCTCACACCATATATGAAAATTAACTCCAAATGGATCATAGACCTAAATGTATGAGCTAAAGCTGTGAGGCTTCTAGAAGAAAACAGGAGAGAATCTTAGTGAGTATGGGTTTGGCAAAAATTTCTTGAATAGGGCCCTGAAGGACACACCATAAAGCTAAATAAATAAATAAATAAATAAAATTGGGCCTTACTTCAAAACTCACATCTTTACATTTTTACAAAAATACAAAGGGAAGTCATACACTGGAAGAAAATATTTGCAAAATGTATATCTAAGACTTGTGTCTAGAATACAAAAGGACTTCCAAAACTCAATAATGAGACAAGTACCTCATTTTAAAAAGGGCAAGAAAATTGAACAGACACTTCACACACACACACACACACACATATATATATATATGGCAAATAATATATATATATATATATATATATATATATATATATGGCAAATAAGCTCATGAAAAGATCTTCAATATCACTGGTTATTGGGGAAATGTAAATTAAAGCTGGAGTGATATACTACTTCATGTCCCTAGAATGGGAAAGAATTTAAAAACATATCAACCATACCGGGGCGCCTGGGTGGCTCAGTCGGTTAAGCATCTGACTTCGGCTCAGGCCACGATCTTGTGGTTTGTGGGTCCAAGCCCCATGTCGGGCTGTGTGCTAACAGCTTGGAACCTAGAGCCTACTTCAGATTCTGTGTCTCCCTCTCTGTCTGCCCCTCCCCTGCTCACTCTCTGTCTCTCTCTCCAAAATAAATAAACATTAAATGATTTTTTAAATAAATAAACACTTTAAAAAATCAAACAAAACTTCATTGCCCTTTCTTCTAACTCATGGTGCCTTCTAGAAAACTACATTCCAATATAAATTTTTTAAAAAGAGAGATTGGTACTAAACATCTACTAATTATGGTAACTAGTATTGTTTTTGTGTACAACTGATGTGTAAGAAGGGTGGCAGAAAAATTAATCTTTAAAGATCTAATAGTTACATATTTTCTCAAGTTTATGATAGCTTTATATAAACTTTCTAATTTCCTTCTACTTATAGCCCAGCATTTACTGACAGTGATTGATGTTTACTTTCTCAATACATTAAATTTAAATTTTTTAAAAAGTATATTTAAAGAAAAATTAAGTAAATTATAGTACAGGTGCACAGAAATAAGGCAAAATTCATTAAGGTAGCTCTTGAAAAATTAATTTGGCAAACTACACACCATGGAAATGGAACAATACAAATCCCCCTTCGAGAGGGAAAATAGGCAATTAGAACTAAATTTCCTTTGAAGAAAAAGGCAGCTCTACTGAAAAGGGACCTATGAAATAATCACTTGGACTTTGTGTGAAGACAGAGGAGAGATTCACGGTCTCCGGATATGTATGAAACCCTGTAGGTTCACAGTTATACAAACGCACTAGCTGAGCTAAGATCAAAGGTGCCAATTCCCGTTGCTCTAGCGTGTTCCTCCTCTTGTGGCTTCATCACCCTTATGGCCTGACAGACGTCCTCCAGGAGCAAAGGGTGATGAGCAGAGTTTGTCATTGCGACTTTTAGAACGTATACGCCAACCCCTGTTTGGGTACACCTAAGGTCGTGAACCATATTGTAGGCAATTGTATTAAGTCATCAAATAGGGCTAGTGAAGGAGATAAAGACTTCAACTAGAGCTATAATCGTGAAGTACATTATAAACCCCAAATGTGGGTCTGCTTTGTCTTTTTGATGGAACGCTCAAGACAGCACCACAAAAAGGTAATTGCTTACTAGTCTTGAAAATTACCAAACACTCCAAAAAAGCAGTGATGTTCTTCTTATTTTCTTAAAAAGTAGTCAAACAGCAGATTTTTTTTTTTAAATTTTTTTTTCAACGTTTATTTTATTTTTGGGACAGAGAGAGACAGAGCATGAACGGGGGAGGGACAGAGAGAGAGGGAGACACAGAATCGGAAACAGGCTCCAGGCTCCGAGCCATCAGCCCAGAGCCCGACGCGGGGCTCGAACTCACGGACCGTGAGATCGTGACCTGGCTGAAGTCGGACGCTTAACCGACTGCACCACCCAGGTGCCCCTCAAACAGCAGATTTTTAAAAATTCTCTGAGCTTTTCTACTAACAGTATAATGCTCTCACAATTATATGTGGATAATCTCCCTGTCATTCTCTCCAACCATTAGCAACGGGTACCCTTGATCAATGGTTCTTGCAGTGAGGTCCCAGAACAGGCAGCATTAGCAACAGCAGGGAACTTGTTAGAGATGCCAATTCTCGAGTCCCGCCCCAGACCGACTGAATCAGAAACCTTGCAGGTGAAGTCTGCTTTAACAATGCAGGGGATTCTAAGCAGATAGGAGGACCACTACTCTAATAAAATAGTGGTTATTAGAGTGTGATCTAAGACTAATATGTGCCTTGTGGGTAATCAAAGAGCTAACGTCTCATTGCATTTTAATATGGACGTGAGACGTTCTAAGTAAAGGAATTTCTAACAGAATTGTGTCCCCAGGTGCCCATCAACATCACCGATCCTCTCGGATAACCTCCCAGGGTCATCACCTGAGATAACAGAGAATTTCTCTTCTATGACTAAGAGTTCACCTTTGCTCCATCTCACGCCTCCTGTGGTGACCCATGTTCCACAGAGCCCGGGCCAGAGCCATTTCAAAATACACCACCGTCTTATCCTAGCTTGGTTCTCCAGGTTTAAACTGCTTGGCAGTTAGACAATGTACAGATGCCCAGTCTCACCCAATCAGCTTGAGGCTGGTTCAGAGCATCACACCCAACTCTCTGATTTTATATCCAGAGGGCAAGTTCCTTCTCCTGTCCCAAACTCCCATCCCTTCGCTCACTCACAAAATATTTACTGAGCACACAGTATTTGACAAGAATGTCTCTAGGTGCTGGCGAAACAGCAGTGAGCAAGGCAGACAGTCCTGCCACTACAGAAGCTCACAGACTGTTTGACACACCTTCCACCCTCCGATGCAAAGCCTGTGTTTTCACAGAGCTCCCCCGTCTGCTGTGGCCCGTGCCCCACCGGGCTGCCCGTTATGGTAAACATAGCACAGATTTAAGGTAAAAGAGACTTGGGGGTGAATCCGAGCTCCACCCGGTCAGCTGGGACACTTGACAAGTTACTTTTCCATTCTCCAAGTTCTCAAGAAAGGACACGGTACTACCCACCTGCCAGTTTGTGCCAAGACCCAATGAGATCGAGTATAGTGCACAGCACCTAACAGATATAAAGCAAGTTCTACTTCCCTTTCCTAGAGAAGTACATCCTCTTCTTCTGTGGCCTGAAGCTCAGCCTTTAACTTAACCTTTCATAACCACCTGGACTTCCATGGCAGCTTTTGGATTTATTGCTTGGATCAGCATTTCTCAGTGTATGGTCTGTAGACCACCAAGTTCACCACCACCCGGCTATTAGTTAAAAAATGCAGGCGTCTGGGCCCCAGCCCAGATTCAAGGGTAAGGGAGAGTGAGCAGGAAATCTGCCTCTTGAACAAACTTACCAAGTGGCTGTTTGCATGCGTAAGTCCGGGAACCCCTGGTTTAGCTGCTCTGAGCTACCTCCCCAAGCCTCTTCTTGCCTTTCTCAAAGCTTATTAACTTTGCTTGTCCTCCTCCTCACCTCACTGTCTTGAAGCTATTCTTCGAAGGAAGCAGGGTGTCACGACCGAGATCAAGCTGGAACACCCACGGTTTGAGGTCAAATCCCAGCTTAACTACCCACCCGTGGTTCTCAAGTGGGTCCCCCTGCAGCAGCAGCACCTGGGAACTTGTTTAGAGAGGCAAGTGTTTAAGCCCCGCCCCATTGGGACTCCATCAGAAACTCTGGGGGCGAGGCCCAGCCATCTGGTTTAGTAAGCCCTCCAGGTGATTCCCAGGCACATCCAGTGAGGACCGCTGCCGTTTGTTGGCCGTGCGAGATTCATGGTTTGTCTATAGCCTTCGTTTCCTCAACTGGGAAATTCTGTAAGTACTAACCCATAGAGGGGTGAGGGTCAAATGACAATGATATATCCAAAGAACTTGGTAAGAGTAAGCACCTAATAACTACCCATTCTTATTACTATTGTTAAGCAAACCGTCCTTTGTCCCATGGATTCTATTAACTTGCTTGGTTTGATGTTTGGTTTTTGCCATGGTGAGTGGAAACCATCGAGTTATGCCGTCTTCAGTGTCCCGGGGCTGACCTGCTCAGCTAGTCTTTTTTTTCACTCCATCCCCATCAGCTGTAACGCCACTCATTTATTCCCACACAGCGCTCTACCTCTGTGCCTTCACTACTCCTGTTCCACTTGCCTGGAGTACCCTTCCATTTGCTGCCCAACTTGTCCCAATCTTCTCCCACAACAATCAGCTCAGGTCAGCTACGAGGTCTTGCCTGACTGCTCCAGGCGAAATGAATCTGTCCTTCCTAAAACTTTCAGTAATCTGTGTGGCAAGGTTGAGCCCCTGAGCACATGCACGCATGTTATTTGGGGGTTTTATTTCATACCAAGTTGTCTCTTTAACTACGGGTGTACCTCGGGGATATTGCAGGGTCAGTCCCAGACCGCTGCAATAGAGCCAGTATCACAATAAAGCTAGTCAAGTGCATTTTTTGGTTTCTCACTGCATATAAAAGTTATGTTTAGGGACACCTGGCTGGCTCAGATGGGAGAGCACGCGACTCTTGGTCTCAGGGTTGTAAGTTCAAGCTGCACGTTGGGTGTAGAGAGTACTTTTTAAAAAGTTATGTTCACACTATGCTGTAGCCTATTCAGCATGTAATAGCATTGTATCTAAAAAACAATGTATATGCCTAAATTAAAAACAACACTTCATTACTAAAAATGCTAACCATCATCTGAGCCTTCAGTGGGTCACAATCACTGATCACAGATCACCAGAACAAACAAAATAACGAAGAAGTTTGAAATGTTACAAGAATTACCGAAATGTGGCAAAGATACAAAGTGAACCAATACTGTTGGAAAAATGGCACCCGTCGACTTGTTCGACACCGGGTTACCACCAATCTTCCATCTGTAAAGATCACAGTATCTGCAAAGCACACTCCAGTAACGTGCATTGAGATGAGGCATGCCTGAGCTCTCGGGAAACAGAGATGGTACTTGATAGTTCTTTTTCGATCTCTTCCCTCTCCATCTCTGGTATAAAGGAGTGAACGAATGGACAGACTTCTAGCGCAGAGCCCCGGCTCTTTAATTTAGGGCACACCTGGAGAAACTTTTGACGACACAGACTTGTGAACACGGTGATAATTATAATAGCTTAGGTTTGTAGAAGGCTTCACTGTTTAAAAACTGCTCTGGTGTTTTTCACCAAATCTTGTCATCCTCAAAACCTTGTGAAGCAGGCAGGTATCACTGACCCTGTTTGCACCTGAAGACACAGGTGCAAGACCGTTCTCATGACTTGCACAAGGCGGTCGAAATGGTAAATGGCAAAGCTGGGGCTCCACCCGTGCTGTATCTCTGGTTGGTCTAGTTTATCAGTGTAGATGCTCCTCTTTCTGCACTGTGCTATAAATCTCTGAATTCAACTCTCCGATCAAAAGCGAGTGCTACTCAAATAACGATGGGCCTCTCTGCTACTTTAAATGTCAGGACAGGGCCCACTCGGAGAACAAGAAGTCCAGCCTCACCTGGTGTTCCTAAGCGGGCCTGAGCAATGGTCAGTTTTTCATGGGGTGCTTGGCATTGGCAGCTGGTTTCATCTGCAAATGGGGCAGGTGCAGTCAGGGTCTAGAAGGGAAAAAGAGAAAGGGAATATAGTCTGACAAACTTTCCTTTGGCACTAACTTCCCCTAAAGTCTTATTTCTGTTGGCTACACAAGTACAGTTAAGAAGAACATACCTACTGAGTCTTTCAGAGAAATACTTTGCTGTGAGAACTAAAAACAGGGACATTGTCACTGGAACCTTGTTTTTTTTTTTTTTTTTTTTTTGACCGATGCTCGGAAATAATGGGAGTGCCTCACGTCTACTACGTGCCAGGTACCAGGGGAGATACTCTCGACAGGTTCTCTCTTCTGGGCCCCACGAGAGCCTGTGATGGCTAGATTCTTCTTTCCTTCTATAATATAGGATAATAGCATCTCTAGTTCACAGAAAAGGCAACTGAGGCCCAGCAGGATTACAAAATCTGCTAAGTCACGCCCTTGGAGAGTCATGCTGGGCCGTGAACATTTCACAACCCCGCAGGGCAGACTGTACGGGTTTCGACTTACCCACACCCTGGGGCACCCGGCTGGAAGAAATGCCATACTCAGAAGTGTGGCAGACATCGCCTGTATTTCACACACACCGGCCTGGCCAATCACAAACTCTGACGTCACTTCAGTGCAAAGGCCAGAGCCGTTATCCGTGCCCCGGGAGGGCCTAAAAGCGCAGCCTTTCTGGCGAGCTGCAGAGAAGTGCCCGGTGGTAGCTCCGATAGCCACCACCAACGGCTGGAGGCCCCGCCCCAGGCAGCTTGGGCTGGGGCTCTGGGGAGCTGGGGAGCGCTGAGAGAGAGACGTAGTCACTTGGAAGCCTGCCCAGGAAGTGGCTCTGCATCTTTTAGTCAGCCTCTTAAAATGAAAACCTCACTCTCTCCAGAGGAAGACAAAGGGAGTGGTATTTTTGTAAACAGGGCAAATGCAATCGAGAGTTGTCCGTAGCCTCTGAGCTATGTCATCATCATGGTCATCACTGTATCATCTCTGGTATTTTTAAAGCTGAAGGTGACTAGTCACTGTACACATTACTCACATTGTCGCATGAATTAATTGCTTCTTAGCTATACACAGGTGTTCCCTAACTTGGGGAGACCATATGATCCATATGTTTTAATTTTTTTTAATGTTTTTATTTATTTTTGACAGAGAGAGACAGAGCATAAGTGGGGGAGGGGCAGAGAGAGAGACACACACACAGAACCCGAAGCAGGCTCCAGGCTCTGAGCTGTCAGCACAGAGCCCGACGTGGGGCTGGAACTCACAGACCGCCGGATCGTGACCTGAGCCGAAGTCAGTCGCTTAACCGACTGAGCCACCCAGGTGCCCCTGATCCATGTGTTTACAGAGGGGCCATGACCCATTTCTGCCATTCATTTATTCATTCACTCATTCATCAGTCATTCATTCACTCATTCAAATATAAGTCAGGTACGATCTTAGAACTGGAGATACAAGTAGGGGGAAGACCGGTTCCTGTCCTGGAAGAGCCTAGTCCTCCTCTGCACTGCCAAGAAGCAATCCTTGTCCCACGCCCCTCCCTCTCCCCATTGTAGCACCTTCCGCCCTGGAAGCTGGAGTTCTGCCCCAGACTTGTTTGGATACCTTCCAGTTGTCTGAGACTTTCTTAACCCCCACCTCCCCGCACACAGCTCTGAAAGCAAACCAAGACTAGTGACATGTCTTCAGGAACCCTGGGTCCATTGTTCGTTCTTTTTCAGATACGGTAAGGTCCACGGTGGGCCAGAGCAGCGTTTGTAATGTAGCAAGGGGTACAGAGATCGGAGCAGAGGCCACAAACAGAGCAAAGGCCACAGAATCCCCACGCCAGCACTCGCGGGCTATGTATCCTAATTTGGCTCTTCTGGTTGAAAGGAACAGACACTCGTTCAAACCAGTTCAAGAAATGAAGGAATGGGGCACCTGGGTGGCTGAGTCGGTTAAGCGTCCAACTTCGGCTCAAGTCACGATCTCGTGGTCTGTGATTTCGAGCCCCACGTCGGGCTCTGTGCTGACAGCCTGGAGCCTGGAGCCTGCTTCGGATTCTGTGTCTCCCTCTCTCTCTCTGCCCCTCCCCTGCTCATACTCTGTCTCTCTCTCAAAAATAAATAAACGTTAAAAAACTTTAAAGAGGTGAAGGACTACTTTAAGGCTATCCCGGCACAGAAAGTACTGGGAAAAAGGTAGGCAAGGTGCAGTGTCTGGCCCCACAGTGCTCTGCACCCACCTGGCTGGCTCTCTGCACGTGACTCTTTCTCTCCCACTCCCATTTACTCTGTATCCTTCCACTACGGTCAAGTCTCTGCTCACCTGTACTCCCCCGTAACTGGCAGCTCACGTGTGACAATTGGCTTCCCTTCCCAATACCCCTTCATTAACTTCTTATAGAGTCTTTCAGCCTCAGTTCCAACCCACCTGCTGCTTCTTTCCATGTTTCCCCATTCAAATTCATTTTTTTAAATGCTTATTTTTGAGAGAGAGAGAGAGAGAGAGAGTGTGCATGCCTGCCCAAGCAGGAGAGGGGCAGAGAGAGAGGGAGACAGAGAATCCAGAGCAGGCTCCATGGTCAGCGCAAAGCCTGACGTGGGACTGGAACCTACGAATCATGAGATCATGACCTGAGCCAAAGTCGGACGCTCAACCGACTCAGCCAGCCAGACACCCCTTCCCATTCAAATTCCTAAAGGAGAATCAGAATGGCCTAGCTCATCTTTGCAGAGCAGGCCACAACCAGGATAGGCTGGCATTGAATCAGACACCCACCTGGGGCCCGCAGGCTGCGGCTGGTCAAGGGACTAGGAACGGAGAGGGAGGTGATGGGGTGGCCTGTCATGCCCCTTTAGCAGGCGCTGTCTTTAGGACAAGAAATGCATTGGACTTTGTGTACTTTTAAAAAGACATTCCTTAACTTGTTGAAGCTCAGTTTTATCTGTAAAATGGGTAACTATCTCTCAGGGTTGTTATGTGCCATAGAAATAATGTATATAAAGTATCTGGTACCCAATAAACTGTGGCAATTATTATTACTATTAGTGTTCATTATTACATATCATAATATATAATACTACATATTATAATAATAGATAACGGACTTCCCCCTAGAAACAAAGCAAACTGACCCATGAATGAACTTTTAGGATACAACCTAAATAGCTAAATGGATTAGCTTTTATTAATGAGTCATTAACCTTTAATAGATGTGGACAGTGAATCTTCTTCACATGATCTGAAATAAATTACTATTTGGAGATCCTTCATGTGCCAGTCGCAAAGCTTATTAAAAAGATAAGGTGTTCCTCCTCACGCCAGTGAGAGTGGCTAAAATGAACAAATCAGGAGACTATAGATGCTGGCGAGGATGTGGAGAAACGGGGACCCTCTTGCACTGTTGGTGGGAATGCAAACTGGTGCAGCTGCTCTGGAAAACAGTGTGGAGGTTCCTCAAAAAATTAAAAACAGACCTACCCTATGACCCAGCAGTAGCACTGCTAGCAATTGACCCAAGGGATACAGGAGTGCTGAGGCATAGGGGCACTTGTACCCCAATGTTTAGAGCAGCACTTTCAACAGTAGCCAAATTATGGAAAGACCCTAACTGTCCATCAACTGAGGAATGGATAAAGGCATTGTGGTTTATATACACAATGGAATACTACGTGGCAATGAGAAAGAATGAAATCTGGCCTTTGGTAGCAACGTGGATGGAACTGGAGAGTGTTAGGCTAAGTGAAGTAAGTTACACAGGGAAAGACAGACACCATATGTTTTCACTCTTATATGGATCCTGAGAAACTTAACAGAAGACCATGGGGGAGGGGAAGGAAAAAAAAAGAGGTTAGAGAGGGAGGGAGGCAAACCATAAGAGACTCTTAAAAACTGAGAATAAACTGAGGGTTGATGGGGGTGGGAGGGAGGGGAGGGTGGGTGATGGCTATTGAGGAGGGCACCTGTTGGGATGAGCCCTGGGTGTTGTATGGAAACCAATTTGACAATAAATTTCATATTTAAAAAAAAAAAAGATAAGGTGTTCCCATTTTCCAAGAGAGGTGTGTTCTAGAAGGTGTGAAATCTGGTAATTAAAGCAGAGACAGAGAAAGCTGTAAATCGAGGATAGTTACTCAAAGTTGGAGAAACAGGTTCCAATGCACCCTGTATTGTCTTCTTAATTGAGTGCATACACAGAGCCATGTAATCATCCACACACTAAGAATTGTGGCCTAAAAGTAGGAAGAAGAGAGAAGCAAGGAAATGGAAGGCAGACGGAGTTCCTCAGTGAGCTTGGGTGTGCCTGTGTGCACATGCGTACATGTGTGTGCATCAGTTGACATGGAGAAGGGGTATTTCTTGGTATGTGCAAGGCACCGTGCTGGAAACAGGGAGAATGCAAAAATTATTGAGCCACAGCTTTGTTGTGAACACTGCCAGAACACTGCCTTCCAAAGTGAGGTAGATTACCCCCTAGGTTTAGAGTCAAGCTCTACATTCAGGAAGATGTTGATTAAGGCCCAGCAGCCCTGTGACTTCAGCCAATATTGTTTCAGCCCAAACACCCCAGGATTCCTTCTTCTCTGAGCCAGAATAAATCATTTGATTTCTAAGGAATTTTAAACTACATGGGTTCTGTCTCCTCCAACTACAAGGGACAGACCAACCACAGGAAAATGGGACTAAGTTAACAAGAGGCTCCCAAGAGAGGCAGGGACTGGTCCAACCTGGACTCCAAGCTATACATATACTTACAGCCTGCAGAGGACCCAGGCCCCCAACTATTCCTTACCATTTGGCAGACCTAGAGTGTTTCTAGGGATCCTCTGGTTTAGGTCCTAAGAAAGTCCTAAAACTGAGGCTCAATAATGTAACATAATAGCTCAATCTTTGAGTGCCTACAGAGTGCCATGTAACCATTTACACACTAAGCACTTTAAACGTATCGGCTCATTTAATTTTACAAGTCTGAGATAGAGGATGTCTCCACTCAAATAAACAGAACATGTCTTCAACAGTGACACCAAATAGCAGCAGGAAGCAGCAGTGTTATGTCCCTTAGACTCCGTTACCTTTCTGGCTCCCTTTGAACTGAGGAAACTCTCTGGATTCTTAGGCCATTCGAATAGAGGGGCCTCAAAAAGGACACAATGGACTGCCTGGTAATTAAAGAAGAGGGGGGAAAATGATTAATTGAAAAATAAAAGGACATGACCCTATTTTTCACCCAGACTTGGTGTGGTAGGTCACATGACTGACAGAGAATTGGTTACTGGCAAGCTGCGGCTTAGACCCCACATCAGCCAGATCACATTGGTGAATGTTTACTAACACTTGCTATGTATTTCATATGATGCTAGACGTTTGGAGAGTGCGTAAATAGGAGAGAAATAAGGAAGGACGGACCAGAATTGGCTCTGGGGCAGCAATCCTCAAAGGTGAAGCATGGCGCTTTTAGAATGGGAGGAGGTTTTAGTCTGATAAGGCATATTCAGTTTTCACTAATTTAATCTGTGGGGGGAAAACCCTGCCCTTTTCAACATACAAATTTTAGAAATTAAGCCTCTGAACTGGTAGAGATCATCAGAGGATAGACTGTGCCCCCCTAGGTAGCCACATTCCAAATTCAGGGCTGGAAGTCACATGAAATTTTTATGTTTAGCAGGAAAGATGGAGGGTATTAAAGGGTTAAAGAGGGCTGGCCCCAAACCCCGGACCTCCTATGTGCAAGGACCTTGCCAGACCACAGACTTGGAGCAAGACTGCAATTAAACTTCTTTCTACCTAATTTAGGATTTCAGAACACCGAGTTATTGCATGTGAATACGTTGCCTATTTGTCATATAGGTTCTGGTTATATAAACTGTACTGTATCATACCAAAGCCATATTCCCATAATGCTTTTTCTACATTTTTTTTATTTATTCTGAGAGGGAGAGAGAGTGTGGGAGGGACAGAGAGAGAGGGATAGAATCCCAAGCAGGTTCCGCACTGTCAGTGCAGAGCCTGATGCGGGGCTCAAACTCAAGAACCGTGAGATCATGACCCTAGCCAAAACCAAGAGTTGGCCCTTAACCAACTGAGCCACCCAAGAGCCCCTCCCGTCATGCTTTTTAAAGGGAAAGACTTTAGATGTTGGACATTTCATTTGCAAAATGCGTTCAATTAGTCATTGTCAAATATTTACTTAAAAGCTATTAGACATTACATGGGGCACCTGGCCGGCTCAGTCAGAAAAGAATGCAACTCCTGGTCTCAGAGTCATGAGTTCAAACCCCACATTAGATGTCGAGATCGCTTAAAATAAATAATTATTTTTTTTTAATTGGACGTTACATAAAGTATACAATGCAAATGTCAGTTGAATGTAAACAAAGGGCGGGGGATAGAACGGGGACTCCCGCATCAATGACTGACAACTGGATCAATCAGACAGCAAGCTGACACCCATTTTATTTTTTAAACATGGTTTTTAAAAACATTGCTGGTCCTTAAACTAACCTTCAGTATCTTCACCTATTTGATTATCCAATAAAATAATCTACCTCATGAAGCTACTGTAAGGAGTAAATGAAGTGATGTATGTCTAAGTGATACCTTCCTTCGATTTCTCCAGAATCCACTCTCTCCTGCTCTTCTCTATTCCTCTCTGGATGGCTTCCGGTACGGAGTGCACCAACCAATAGGCTACATTGCCTTTCTGCTTCAAATTGAGCTGGATCCATGACAAGTAAGCCAAACCCCAGAGGGCAGGGCAAGAGTGACCTTAGGGTATCTTTCCACCTGGCCTCCTCACTGCTAGGAAGCATGTGTTGTTTCTGTCCTTTTACCGATATGCACAGCTTGTGGTGAGAGGCCCGTCTTCACACAGTGCCCTGCCAAGTTCCGGCGACCACACTCTCCCCTTCCTTCATGCCTAGGAGTGACAAGCCCTAACATTTCCAGGCCTAGGGTGCATACTATCCCTTGAGGTTTCCTGAAACGCCCGCACCCTGGTGAATAGTCCCTTTTATTAACCTCTTTTCATATTTCCCGTTTAGAATGAGCCGTCTGTGTCTCGACAGGGCCTTGGCTGATACAGTATATATAAGAGTACGGCTGCCAGGCTCAATAAATGTTCACTAGCAAATGTTGATGAGGCATGTTAGAAGCACAGAGATCAATTGAAAAGTGAATTACCCATAGTTAATAAAGTCATAACCATCCCAAGAATGTCCTCCAGTAGGAAAGAATTTTATAGCAACGTTACAACTTGTTCACCAGGATACGCGAAAGAGATAAGAACAGGACCTCAGAAACAAATCGACTTTTCCCAGGCAGCCCTTTTGACTCAGGACTCCCCAGCTTTCGAACTGCAAATTCAGAATTAGAAAAACACATCACAAAATCTCAGTCCTCAGTCTCATTCTGTTAGGTTTGTGTTTGCCAGTTGAACATAGTTTTTAAGGCATGATTTTATTTGGGATCAAATTATGTTAGTCTTTTGAAGACAGGGAAGAAACGGTAGATTTTACACTGGACTGTAGGCCCAACATATGTAAATCCCTGGATTCTTGGACTCTGTCTGTGATTATGCAGAGGCTCAGCCCAGGCAGCTGCTGCAGAGGCTTGACAGATGCCAGTGGAGTGGAGACAAAGGAGGCCTAGCACATCGCTCGGCACCAAGAAAGACCTGTTTTTCATTTAGCTAAGTATGGTATGCACATATTATGAAGTAATAGGCAACATTGAAAACAGTGACACAGATATGTATGTACAGACCAGGAACAAGTTTTAGGACATTTTGCTAAATGCAAAAAGCAAGTGACAGAGACAGAAGTATAATATGTACACATGTTGTATAGTATGATATTGTATGCTTAAAGAGAGAGAAAAATAGCTAATTGTAGAAATAGTTTAGAACTGTGCTGTCCGATGTGGTAGTCATTAGCCACATGTGCCTACTTAATTAAATTCAAATTACATTTCGTGAAATTAATGAGATAAAATTAAAAACTCATTTTGTCGGTCACATTAGCCACATTTTAAGTGCTTGATAACCAAATGTGGCTAGTGGCTGCTACAGTATTAGCATAGATATAGAACATTCCTATTATCACAGAAAGTTCTCTTGGACAGCACTGGCCAAGAAGGATGGATATACAACAAATTATTAACTGGGGGAAGAAGACCACATGGGCAGAAGAGATGAAAGGATGTTTTTACTGTTTACTCCATTTGTGTCTGTTATTTTATTTTTACATGAGAACACACTTATACAATTCATCTTATTTTATTTATTTTTATTTTTTTAAAACATTTCTTTATTTTTATTTTTTTTAACATTTATTTTTGAGACAGAGAGAGACAGAGCATGAACGGGGGAGGGGCAGAGAGAGAGGGAGACACAGAATCGGAAGCAGGCTCCAGGCTCTGAGCCATCAGCCCAGAGCCCGATGCGGGGCTCGAACTCACGGACCGCGAGATCATGACCTGAGCTGAAGTCGGACGCTTAACCGACTGAGCCACCCAGGCGCCCCAAAACATTTCTTTATTTTTGAGAGTGAGAGAGACAGAGCGTGAGTGGGGAAGGGGCAGAGAGAGAGGGAGACACAGAATCCGAAGCAGGCTGCAGGCTCTGAGCTGTCAGCACAGAGCCCCATGCAGGGCTCGAACTCATGGACCATGAGATCATGACCTGAGCCGAAGTAGGATGCTCAACCGACTGAGCCACCCAGGGCCCCCTATCTTATTTTATTCTTAAAGTTTGTTTATTTATTTTGAGGGAGAGAGGGAGAAAGAGAATCCCAAGCAGGCTCCGCACTGTCAGTGCAGAGCCCTATGCAGGGCTTGAACTCAAGAACCGTAAGATCATGACCTGAGCCAAAACCCAGAGTCGGACACTTAACCGACTGAGCCACTCAGGCACCCCACAATTTATCTAATTTTAAAATAAATTTAAAGAAATATCTCCTATCTTGGGAATTCAGAGATGCAGGAAATCTAATCCAGGATCAGGTGTTCCAAATGTCGAGGGGAAAAGGAGTCTAACAGGAAAAGAGGAGTACTTTTAAAAATAACAACTATTAGGGGCACCTGGGTGGCTCAGTCGGTTAAACATCCGACTTCGGCTCAGGTCGTGATCTCAGTTTGTGAGTTCAAGCCCCATGTCAGGCTCTGTGCTGACAGCTCAGAGCCTGGAGCCTGCTTCAGATTCTGTATCTGCCTCTCTCTCTGCCCCTCCCCCACTCACACACTGTCCCTCTCTCTCTCTCTCTCAAAAAAAATAACAACTATTATTTATAAACTAACTGCTAAATGATATTATTCTCAGGTATATGGAACATTTAAAATTTATTTGAGCTTTTAAAAACAATTTAAGTTATCTTCATACTATCTACTCTCTATTCACTTTTCCAACATCCAGCAAATACTACTTGAGGGCTTGCTGTGTGCCAGGCACTGGTTTTAGGTTCTAAGGATATATCAGGAAAAAAACAAAAACAAAACCAAAAAGATCCTGTCTTTGTGATCCTTAAAGACAATAAACAACAACAACAAAAAAGAATGTGAAATGCGTAGTATGTTAAAAGGTGATAGTGCTTAGAAAAAAATAAAGGCAAGGAAGGGGGATAAAGAATGCACAGGGTTTACCTGTAAATAGGATAGCCAAGGGAGCTGATATATGTATCAATATATAAAGGATCGATTGAGCCATGTGGAGAAAGAACTCTCCAGGTAGAGGAAACATCAAGTGCAAAGGCCCTGAGGCAGTAGCATGCCCAGCTTCTTCCAGGAATAACAAGAAGGCCAGTATGCCTGGAGAAGGTGAACAAAAAAAGAAAAGTAGTAGGAGATACAGACAGAGAAGTGAGGTACAAGGCAGGAGATGGGAGGAACCCAATGGTATGGGGTTTTTAGGATGCTCTAAAGACTGGCTTTCCACTGGGAAGATGGGAGCCATGAGAGAGTTTTGCACAGGGAGTAAGATGACCTGACTTAGTCCTAATGGGACCACGTGGCTGCTACATTAAGGTTAAACTCTAAAAGGTCAAAGGCAGGAGCAAGAAAACCACTAAGGGAACTGGTGTAATCATTGGGCAAGAGTAGGTAGCTGGAGGCTGGGATCAGGGTGATAGCAGGGGAGGTAGTGATAAGTAGTCAGATTTTGGATAGATTTTGAATAAACAAAATTTGAAATTTACTGAATGTAGAGAGTAAAAAAAACTGACAGAAGTCAAGGTAACTCCAAAGTCACTGGCCTGAAGACGTGGAAAGATGGCATCACCACTCCCTAACGTGGGGAGACGCTGGAAGAGTAGGTGTGAGAGTGGGACAGACAGGATGGAGAAATCAAGAATTCTGCTCTCACACATTTGGTGTGACATACCTGTTAGATCTCCCAGTGGAGACATCAGGTAGGCAGTCGGATTTACCAGTCTAAAGCTGGGGACAGAGAACTAAGCTAGCGATACAGGTTAAGAAACCATACAGATATAAATGCTATTTAAAGCCACTAGACTCAATTCATTCATTCAGCTAAGGACATGAGTTCAGGCTGAGGCAAGGTCCTGGTTGTTTAATAAGGAGACACTATATATTTATGGCCAATCTCCCCTGAATACTGGAAGCTCTAAGAAGACAGGGACTTGGGGGGCATCTGGGTAGCTCAGTTGGTTAAGAGTCCAACTTCGACTCAGGTCATGATCTCGCAGTTCGTGAGTTCGAGCCCCACATAGGGCTCTGTGCTGACAGCTCAGAGCCTGGAGCCTGCTTTGGACTCTTTGTGTCCCTCCCTCTCTGCCCCTCCCCTGCTTTTGGTCTCTCTCTCTCTCTCTCTCTCTGTCTCTCAAAAATAAATAAACATTAAAAAAATTTTTTTAAAGAAAACAGGGACTTGGTCTGTTGTATCCTCCTCACTGCTATATCCCTAATTCCTAGGGCAGTATCTGGCAGACAGAAGGTTCTCAAAAGACATTTGTTGAATGGAGGAATTTAAAGTCCTTAGAGAGTAAATAATTATTGATAAGAAACTGGAGAGAGAATTATTGATAATGATTGTATTCATAAAGACTAAACTGAATAAGAAATATAATGCATAACACTTTCTTATCATGATATATCCTACAGAAAACTTGGGGAAATAAAGAAAGGAAAGTAAAATTCACCAATAATTCTACTTTCCAAATATAACCACTGTTAACACTCTCTCTGTTTCTTTTAGGGCTTTCTGATATGCATACATATTAACAACTTTGGAATCCTAGCTACATGAACGGTTTTTTCCACTCAGTATGTCATGATTACTTTATTATGTCATTTAGACTTCACTCTCACTATTTTAAGGGTATTATCTGGTGGTTCTATCTCCCATTCTCCCTAGCCCTGCGCCTAAAATTCCCAAGCATTACTCTTTTAGGCAAGACAATGAAAAGTAGGGGCATCATATCTCAGAGAGAGAATGTTAAATTAAAAAGATAGGAGGGAAGCAGGAGCACCTAATTTATCTGTTCATGTTTCTATTTGGAAGGTGCAAGTGGCACCAGGAAATACAATACAGGCCAATCAAGTTTAGCTGTGAAAGGAGCTGCCCTGGTTGGCCTGGAGGCCAATGCTGGTTGGTGCAGGCCCGAGAGGAGAGATTAGCAGGTATCCCAAAATGAGAACGAGCAGGCAATGGGCAAGCTAAGCAGTAAGATACATTTGAAGAATGGCCCCTTCAATAAAGTCATTTCCTTTTCCAAGGATTCTGGGTAACTGGTCATCGGCTACGCTGAACAGCCTCCCCGAGGCCTGGCCTACCCAATGCCAATGACAGCAGTCCGAGCAGGATGTATAATGAGACCCCAGCTGCTCTAACTGCACCAGCCATGGCCACTTTGTGACAGCCCCCCACCCTCTCAAGAGTCCATACTCCTGCAAAACACCCCCCCATTGTTTCTAATAGACTTTATTTTTTAGAGAAATTTTAGGTACACAGCCACATGAGCAGGAGGCACACATTTTATTTCCCATTTAACTCTCGCTAATTTTGATAGCAATACAGCATGCCCCTGAACAGAAAAACCGTAATGTATTTAGGTATCTCTCTGTTGTTGAATATGAAGTTGTTTATGTTTTAGTAATATAAGTAGCATTCTAAACATAGCTCTGAGCCTCTGATTATTTCCTTAGGATAGATGCCTAGAAGCTGAATTACTTAGACCAGGGGTATGAACATTTTCGAGATAAATATTTGCAGAACATTTTAACATGTGTTGGTGAATTAGTCTCTACAAAAGCTGTGTCATTTATAGTCACAGTACAATGTATGTCATTTATAGTCACATTTTTTAAACCAATGTGTGAACACCTGCGCCTAGGTCAGGCTAGCAATTTCTGCCCTTCCAGCGACCCAAGATCAGAAATGTTATTATGCTCTAGGGATCCAGGCTTCCCTAAAACACTGACCTCCCACAAGCCATAACCCCCCACACCATCCGTGTGCCACTTTCTGAAATGTAATCTAAATAATACATTCATTTATCCTAAAATATATGTTTTCCCCCACATGTTAACATCTCTGAGATGAGGAGAGGGGTCTTATGAGAAATGTCTTAAAACCAGTATCGGCCATTTTCTGACATTGTAACATCTCTGCAATGGGACTGTATCTCATAATCAAGGGCATCTTAGATTCACGAAATGCATAGAGGATGCTGACAAGAGAAAAGAATCATTTTTACCTCAAGATTTAAAAAGTCCATACCCTAAGTCCATTTTTCTTAAGCAACTGAGCTTAAGGAGTTTATAATGAACATCAATAACAATCGTATATCTTATTCATATCCCATCTTCTTCCTCAAAGGACTTGAGGTGACTTAAAAAAAAGATTTGAAAGTTGAATAGTTGCAAGATCTGGGTTGAGGGAGGAAATACGGTTTCAACAAAGGTCAGAAGGGAAACGAGCATACAGGAATCCCTATCCCACTTCTCCACATTTCAGGCCGATCACAAAAATGACTTTAAGCTCTAAGCAGTCAGAGCAAAGAGAGAGACAAAGTTAATATCGTCCATAAGCAAAAAACCAAAATAGATCCTGAGGAGGAGCACGGCGTTTCCTGAGGCCGAATTTTATAGCCTTTGCTCCAGTGGTGCTGCCGGAAGGGGCATGCTGGCTGATGCTCGGTAGTGGGACCAGCATACTCAACAACAACGCCCTAATAAAGAAAACCCTGTTTTTGTTTGCTCAAAGTACCGTTATGAGGCAAGGCACAGCCTCAGAACCAAAAAGCAGTTCAAGAGAGCATTTCTATAAGAGGCCAAACACGGAGCCTGAAAATGCAGTCCTCCCCCTCACTGCTGGATCCAAGGGCAAGATGTAGAATCTGGAGACCAGGGATTTCTAATGTGGGACAGGCAAGACAATCCATTAGAGAACAACACTTGGGCTTAGATTTATTTTTCATGTTAAAAAACAAGACGCGTTACTGACATCTAATTCTAACATGCAGGTTGATACGGTGCCCTATCTCTGTCAACATCACGTCCGTGAAGTGTCCTCAAGGAAAAATGCAAAGTGTACAGCTGAGAAGGGGGGGTCTGGATCCCCTGACATTTTCATTTGCTTTTAGCTTATTGTAATTTAATGCAGTTTGCGTGGGCCTGGTAAAGGGCATTTATAGATTATGTTACCTAGTTTTAACTAAACCAATGCTCACAGGATCACCAATTGGCTTAAAACACTTTCCATAATGAAATAGGAAAGCGAAAATAATACAAGCACAAGCGAACAAGAGCCCTTTGTAGGTGTCTTGCATCAGCCACGTTATCAGGTATGAACAACGAAGACCTAATCAGATCAACAGGAAGACAGCTGAATGGACAAGTATCACAAAGAGGACTATTTGAAATATCTGCTGCCATTAGCATTAAACTTCACCTGGAGCGTATATTGTACCTTGAGTTATTAGGTTACGATCATACGAAGCTACTGTAATTACCATGATACTTAAAAGCAAAGCATCCAGGGGCGCCTGGGTGGCTCGGTCGGTTAAGCGTCCGACTTCGGCTCAGGTCATGATCTCACGGTCCGTGGGTTCGAGCCCCGCGTCGGGCTCTGTGCTGACATCTCAGAGCCTGGAGCCTGTTTCAGATTCTGTGTCTCCCTCTCTCTCTGCCCCTCCCCTGTTCATGCTGTGTCTTTCTCTGTCTCAAAAATAAATAAAAACGTTAAAAAAAAAATTAAAAAAAAAAAAAAAAAAAAGCAAAGCATCCAGAACATGAAGAAAAATCTCTAGGATTTTTTCAGTGATGTTTCAAGACGTGATACTCAATCCAGGCCTTCACAAAATACTGTTGCATGTAATGATAAACGGCAGAAGCCTTTTTCAAATTTCCGTAATTCAATAAAGAAAAACCAAAAGTCTCATACCGCTGCAGAAGCACCTGCTCTTCATGCCACAGTACAGCTGGCTGCTCTAGTACATGGGGAAAAAATTGATGTCAAACTAAAACGCATTCCTTTGTCAGCAAATATATTTAGAAGACATATAGAAAACATTGCTGAAGACTGGAAGAAACAAGCATTAGAACAAATTATGCAGTGTGGGAGGTTTGCTGTAAAGTTGGACGGAAGTACAGATATTTCTAAAATGTTGCAGCCTGAGGTATTTGCTAGATTCCATTTCAATAATAACCCCCCCCCCTTTTTTCGTGAGCCACTGAAGGGAAGATCTTCCAAATAAGATTTTCCAAAGATGTTCCAAAGAAGATTGATTGTGCAGAGTGGATGACTTCTTTAATAAAAACAGTATTTTATGGAAACAAACAAAAAAAACCCCACATCTAACTATCAATGAACCAACCACATTGCTCTTAGAACCCAAACTCCCACCTATTTGAGAAATGCCTCTCTGTCTTCCTTTTAATACCTTTCCTCTCTTGGACCTTTAAAAACTGTTTCTCAGGATTCTATCCTGGAAGACTGTGGGATATGTAGATTAATTTAATCAGATCTCATATAGAGATAGGCAGATACAGGGAGGATTTCTCTGGCTTAGTTACAGCTCTTCTATTTTTCTTCCCTTAAAAAACATGATAGGATGGTTTGGGGTCAGTCGTTTCCTAGAATTTGCCCTATAAAAGGATTATCCAGAGTCCCTCTTGCTACCTAACCAATCCCGTCCACCTCCTTCTGAGTCTAGAAACGGACTGTGTGGCCAGGCCATTGTTATAAAGCACACATAGATTGGGCACCATGGCTTTTAATTCACAGATAACCTGACTAAGGCTAGACAAGGTACTAGAAGCAAGGCGAGTTTAGTTCAGCAGCTTACCTATGCTCTCTTCGAGGCTGGGGGCTGACCCAGGAGCACAGCAAAGCTCTGTTAGTGGCCCAGAGCTGTAACTGCAGGTAGAATTGGATACCATTCCTTAGAACAGGATCTGTGAGACCACCAGAGTTATGTGAAATGCTCAATCTGTTGCTGAGTGTACCCTCTCTCCATTACTGTGGTCACAGCACCTTTCAACTTTGTATTAAAGAACAATACATGTACGGCAGCGTGCAGAGATCCTAAGTGTGGAACTCTGGACGTGCACAGAATGAACATACGCAGCAGCACCCAGATCAAGTAAACTACCACTGCCAGCATCCGTCCTGTGCTCCTTCTGCTATCCTGACTTCTAACCTCACAGATTGGCTTGCCTATTTTTAAAATATTTAATAGAAATGGAATCCTGTAATGCATATTCTTTTGTTACTGGCTTCTTTTCATTCGATATTATGTTTGTGAGATTTATCCATATTTTTGCAGGTAGTTGTAGACTCTTCATGCTCCATTGCCATGTAGCATTTCATTGTGTGAAAATACAACAATTTATTTATCCATTCTCCTTCTGCCGGGGATCTGGGTAGTTTCCAGTTGGAGTTATTATGAATAATGCTGCTAAGAACATCCTATTACTCATCTTTTGTGGCCATATGCACAAGTTTCCTAGGAGTAGGTACGCCGGGTCAAAAATCTTTACTTTGAGTTTCTAAATTTACTACCAAGAGCCTAGACATCGAAATTGTTTCCATTCCTGGTCCCAAAGGCGGACAATGTGACACGGGAGAGCTAAATACAGCGTTTTTCAAAGTGCATGCACAAACACCTTGCTTCCAACTCCCCTGGAAGCCTGAGCAGGTGATTCTCTGCTCACTGATGCTGGGGGACTGTGTGTAGTGGCAACATGGGGCTTTACAAGTCAGACAAACCTAACTTTAAATCCCAGCTTTATCAGTGTGCTTGATCTTTGGGGAATTACTTAATTCTTGGTCTCCTTATTTCTAACACAGGGAATAGTGATCCTTATCTTACAGGCCTGCAGCCTGGTTAAACGAGGTCACACACATAGGGCACCAGCACAGTGCCTAACACAGGGTGCACCAGTCCCCCATTTGCCCACAGAGGGCAATGAATGAGACCACTAGTCTTAAGCCCAGTATAGAACAATTCCCGTGTAACTGAACAATTTGGAGGTACAACAGGATTTAGTGTCATGTGACTGTGCCTACCGTCAAAATCAGGCACTAGACATGAAGCCCAGAAGCCGGCAGGTACCAGGAATAGGCTTCCAGCATCATTTGGTTGGCAACAGGCTGTACACATCATTCACGGGGCTTCTATTAACCTATTATTATTGTTGCTATTCTTCTTAAATGCCAGCTTAAATCGCCGTCAGCTCCCTTTTACACTTATGTCAGGTTCAACGTGCATGAATTACGAAGTGGAAAACAAAAACGTCAAGTCACACGCTTTGGTGGAAGTGAGGAGATTATATGAAAATGAATCCAGCTCCATGGGCTGGCCTCGTGTGGCCCTGCCCATTATTACACAGGTGCACACTAACAGGGCTTGCTGCTTTACTTTCTAATCACTGTGTTTTCAAGTGTGCCTTCAAGATTGTTGCGTGTTAAACTGTCTCTTTATTCCCAAGCAAGGTCAGCTTCCCCAGCCTCCCATACAACCTGTCTCCTGCTGGGATAAAGAAGAAGGTAGGAATGTTAAAACAATAATGCTATGGTCTGAGGCCAGCAACGGGTAATCAGATCCTAGCAAGGTAGAGGCTGTTACCTGGGAGATTATTGGAAGAAAATAGGCCTAGCTTGCAACGACTTGGGTCTGTTCCTACCTTCCTTGTTTTCTCCTTTTCATCCCACCCCCAGTTATCAGACGGAATAAACCTTTTTCTACATTTTTTTTCCCATCAAGAGGCACCAAGAAGCTTTCTTTGTGTGGGTATGAGCAAAAGACTCAAGAGTTCCAAGACTATGGCCTGACGCACTGTTGGACTTTAACCCGGAGCAGTGAGCTGATGTGGCTGGCTTCAGCTAGACAAGGCCCCTACAGCTCAATGCCATACTGCCTTGCCTCAAAGAGAACCCAGTATTTCGAACTTTAGTGTTAGGAGATAGATCAATTAGGGGGTCATCCTTCACATTAAGAAGAGAGTCAAGCTAGGTTTCTTTGGACAATGACTAGAATGTTCAACATATGATTTAGAATACACTCAACCTTTCTGAAGAAGCATCTGAAGAATAAAGTTGGAAGACAACAGGTTTGTTTCTTTTACTAATGTAAAGTTCCAGAGTCTTTTGCCAGCATTTGTTATTCGTATTTAGCCAATGTGAATGTGTCCTGCCATAAGATCATTCAACCTGTTTTTACCCCAAATGGATACAACCAAAAGGAGGGGAGGAGTAGGGTAGCCCTGCTTTTTGAGAGAAGCAAGAGATCAAACAGAACACACTGGGGTGGAGCATGCTCCGTGGTGAGGGAAGCTGGAATCACAATCTTGGGGCTGGCAAAGATCATCTATCCAATCCGTCATGAGTGACAGAACTGGGGTCCAGAGACGAGAAGTGATTTGCTTAAGCCCACAGAGTAATTCACTGGTAAAACTGACTTTGGAAGGAAACTGTGGGCTCCAATGAGCAGAGACTAGGCTGTGGCATTCTTGTCTTGCCAGGCCCCGCCCTTCTGCGGTGGGCCAGCCCACTTCCCCTGGAAGCTCCAAATCTACATCTTTCTTGATCCTGGGGGTTGGTGTGGAGCCCCAGAGGCCATAATGGGACAGATCCATTTTCTCTCCTTGGAACCCTGTCTCATCAGGAACCGCCCAGCCTTTCCACCCTTCCCTATTCCCACCCTAGCCTGGAGGCCTCTGGAGAGGAATACTCTGGGGTTGGACCCAGCTTCTCAGGCTATCCCATATTTACACTTCTGCACCTGCTAGAACCAAGCCACTAACTTCACCTCCACCTTAGAGAGAAATCCGAGCCTATCAGATAAGGAGAGGCTTTCAACATTCAATGCCCTCCCCCTTTAAAACTTCTTACCCAAAACATCCTTGCCAGTGAAAGAAATGTCTCTTCTAGTTGAAACCAATTCTTCCACTTGTTCACTAGAGCCCAGTGTCTCCACAGCCTAAGACTCATTCCCCCCTCAATTTTCCCCCTATCACTTTCACCTTCTCTCACTGGCTCTTTGCCATTTGCATGTAAGTGTGAGTTACTACCATCGTCAAAGAATGAGCCAACCAAAAGCCTTGGCACACTGGACAGATGTTGGGAAGAATGAGATGAAAAAGGAAGAAGAGAAAAAAGCTAGCCTCTCTCAACCCTAAATCCTGATTCATCCACCTTTGGATCCTACACATTCTATCTGCTTATCTTCTCAGGCAACCTTCTACTTCCCCACCTTCTAAAAGCTCCTCAACTCACTGCCATCTGGCCTCTGCTCCCATTACATCACTGAAACATCACCAATGACCTTTTCTTTCTAAATCCAAAGGAGCCTTTGCTTCATTATCCCGTTTGATCTGTCTGCTGCATTTGGTTCTACTGGACATTCCCACCACAGAACGTACCCTGCCATCGGCCCCCTGATCTCCCAGATATTTGAGAAGTACCTCTCTGTCTTCTTTTCATGATCCACCTCTACTGGCTCTTTGAATGGTGTCTCTCAGGGGGTGCCTGGCTGGCTCAGTTGGTTAAGGGTCTGACTCGCTTTCAGCTCAGGTCGTGATCTCAAGGTTCATGGGTTCGAGCCCCGCATTGGGCTCCAAGCTGAAAATGCAGGGCCTGTTTGGGATTCTCTCTCTCCTTTCTCTGGCCTCCCTCTCAAAATAAATAAATAAGCTTAAAAAAATAATACATGGTGTCCCTCAGGGCTCGATTCTGGAAAGATTCTGGGATAGAGTAGATTAATTTAACCAGATTTCACATAGATACAGGCAGCTATAAGGAGCCTTCTAATAGCTTTAATTACAGCTCTTCTATTTCTCCCCTTCTAAGAACCTGATAGTATGGCCCAGGGTCAGTTATCTTCTCGAATTACTTGTAGTAGGATTATCCTGAGGTGCTCTTGCTAGCTAACCATTTCCATTTCAATTACCATGTTCTTGGTCCAGAAACTGTCTGACTCCATTTCATTCCGATCAATTTCACTTCCATCTCTTCCACACTGACCTCTCCCACATCTACATCTCCAGCTCAGAACTCTCTCCCGAGTTCCAAAACCAAACATTAAGTAGACACCTCCAAATGGAAGTCTGCATGCTATCCCCAACGCAACTCTCACAACCTACTGTCCCCTAATACTCTCACCTCAGTGATGGTACCCACTCGAGGAAGCCAGAAAACTGAATCTTCCTTGATACTGACCAACCCTCAGACTCAGTTGTCAAATCCTGGGATGCTTACCTCCTTAGTGTCTCCCATATTCATGCAGTTCTCTCCTTCTCCACTGCCCCATCCGTAACTTCAAACTTAATAATTCTCATCTACATCACTACAATAGTCTCCAAACCAAAAGAGGATAGGGTAGCAAAGAAAATATTACAAGGACAAAGTATGAAGTAGTTTCTTAGCTTTGAGTAAATATACACGTGTGTGTGTGTGTGTGTGTGTGTGTGTGTGTGTGTGCGCGTGCTATGCAACATGACATGTATTTATCATTGCGGCTTTGCAGAGCTCTCTCTCTCTCTACAGGTCTGTGCAGGTGTCTAAGCTCCCTCTACAGCCACATATGGCTACCGAGCACTTGAAAGTGGCTAGTCTGAATTTTGATGTGTTCCAATATAATATACACACTGGATCTCAGACTTACTATCAAGAAAAGAATATAAAATACCCCACTCATTATTTTTATATTGATTAATGTTGAAATGATCATATTTTGGATATATCAGGCTAAACAGAACATATTAAGATTAACTTCACCTTTTTCAACTTTTTAAACCCTGGCTACTAGAACATTTTAAATTGTATTTCTACTGGACAGCACTGGTCTAGAGGCTGGAGTCTTCCGCTTACACTGGGGACTTAAGATCCCCTCAAAAGTAGACTCGTCCTCTCCGTGTCCAAAAATGTTTTGGGATCAGCAAGTTGCATGTTTTCTTCAGAGGCAGGGACCTGTCTTAACTTGGGGATCTGGTCAATGGAGTCTCCCTTGTTGGGAAGCACTTCTGCTCAGTGGATAAAATGCAGCTTATAAGGTACGTAAAGTCCAATATATTAACGTCAAATGTACCAAAAAGAAAAAAAAGCTCTCTCACAAGGGATTCCAGCATCCTGGCATGCTTCCACATCCCAAACTATGGTCTCCTGTTAAGTGGACATGATATTCAAGGGTAGGGGCTGTGAATTACTTCTCTTACTCCTCCCCACAGCACCTGGTGCATTACTGCACAGAGAACTTGCTCTCGGGCTGGCTAACAGGATCTGGCTGACAGGGGACTGAGTTTTCTCTGTTACCTTCTAAAGCCCTGCATCACTGAATCAGCTTTAAATCCTCCTCACTGCCTGGGTGAAGACACACACAACCTTCTCATTTCTACACGCTCAAACACCAAAATGAAACAAAGAACCTACCCATCTTCTTACCAACTGAGATTTATTTCTTCCATAAGGACTTTAGCATTAGGCAAATGGGGGGTTGGCACAAGAACCAACTTAAGAGAATGGAGGAAACTAATTCACTGGTTCCATGTTCAACAATACACCTGGCTAGTATCGATCTGCAAGAAATGGAAGCTGCATTCGGACTGAAACCAACAGGAAAATGTCTGATAATAACCTTGGGCATGATTCCAGCTGACCACAGTAAATGCCCAAGGAAACTCAGATTTACTTTCACCAACACAGAACAGTAAGTATCTCCCTTTTAAAATACATGCTGCTCTGAGGGGTTAAATAGATGGTGATACTACTAAAGGAAGCCACCAATGTCTCTGGAAATCCAGTCATCTTTTTGATCATTAGCGGGTGAGCATCCTACCTCCCAATTGACATAATGCACCTTCTTCAAGACAGCAGTCTCTTGGCACTGCTCCGCTTTGAAGTCAAGCCCGAGATGAACTCCTGCTAATGTGGCGTATCGAACCAGCCCCCCCCTTTTTTTTTTTATTTCCAAGGCCTTTTCAGTTGGCTCGTGGTACACCCATCTTCATGGAAGTGACTATTGCAGGCTAGAATTACAACTTCCTTCTGACAGTACAAGGCACTCCTAGAAGAACTTGACCAAGGTCGTCAACCAAATCCTTAAGCAGACAGCTTTGGGCGGGGGGGCGGGGGGAGGGCTGGGCCTTATTCGAAAGGGTTCATGGGGTACTTGCTGGACGTGGAGGATTTGTCTAGGCACAGTCTGAGAGCTGGGGAGATATGAAGGCACTGTCCTTGCCCACAAGGGGTACTCACCCCTCAGGAATTGGGTCTTGGAGGAGGACTAGTACATCCACACCACCCCTGACCACTCAGTTTCTCTCCTTGACAGCCAAGCTTATGAGTCACCTTGCATCATGTTGAAGCAAGAAAATAGCAAAGAAGGGACAAGAAGCGAAGGATCAAGGATAAACGCTGTAACGATGGAAAGAAGAGTTGTCAGACACATCCCAAACCTGAGCACCATGGTAAAGTAGTAGGGGTAATACGATTACATCCCAAGATAGAAGCTTGATCAGAAAACCTAGGTAATTTTGTTATTTCTTTTCTAATTTAATCAGTGTTACTTAATTCTATTTACTCCTCTCCTTTCTTATATATTTTTTCATCGAGAAAGAAGGCAGGTGGGAAAATCTATAAATATTCCTTTCAGAAAAATTTCCCCTTGAACATGACCGCACTGCACCCTCAATATCCTTATCAATTTGCTAGTTACAAGGATATAAAATAAAGATTGTTTTAAGGCCCGTTTATTTATGTGCGCCAGCTTCACGCCTCATTTCCTTAAAGGGCTATGCCAGGCTCTGTATCAGAGGCCAGAGATACAGCGATGACAAGACTGGCTTCTACTCCACGTTCCCCAGGAAACTGACTCGTGGAGAGGTCACCACACTCCTTTCTGCCCCCAATGCACTTGATAACACACCTCTTAGCACACAGTGCCCTTATCATCCTGTAGGTAAACTATCTGTTTATGTGCCAGTCTCTTCTAGAATCCCCAGATCACAAACTGCTTGAGGGCTCAGAGCTCAACATGTAGTAGGTACTCAATCAACGCGGGCTGAGTTCAGCAGGATCACAAGAGAAGCTTCGCGGAAAATATATAGGCAAACGCACATAGACACAGAAATACTGCGCACAGCTTTCCAAGTGCCACACTAAAAAGAGAGCACAGGGGCGCCTGGGTGGCTCAGTCGGTTAAGCGGCCGACTTTGGCTCAGGTCATGATCTCACGGTCCGTGAGTTCGAGCCCCGCGTCGGGCTCTGTGCTGACAGCTCAGAGCCTGGAGCCTGTTTCAGATTCTGTGTCTCCCTCTCTCTGACCCTCCCCCATTCATGCTCTGTCTCTCTCTGTCTCAAAAATAAATAAACATTAAAAATTAAAAAAAAAAAGAGCACAGTTGATTACAAAAGGGCATTTGACACAACTGCTGAGATTTAAATAAAATTTTTACTTACAGACAACGGCATTCAGCAACCTAAGTTCACACTCCAGGTCTTGCAGTAAAGCTTTATGGCCCTTTATTTACCCAGAAATTTCCTTTTCCATATCCCTAGGTAAAGTCAGAATGAGTTTGGGGAGCCAATGTGTGCCTCAGCTAATAAAAAGAGAACTACTTTGCTAATCGCTACTTTAAAAATTTTTTGTTGTTTTAGAGAGAGAGAGACAGAATGTGTGATCAGGCAAGAGAGACAGAGGGAGAGGGAGGGAGGAGGAGGGAGAGGGAGAAAGGGAGAGAATCCCAAGCAGGCTCCTCGCTCAGCGCTGAGCACGTCGGGGCTCAATCTCACGATCACCGCGAGATCATGACCTGAGCTGAAATCAAGATTCGGACACTTAATTGACTGAGACACCCCGGCGCCCGCTACTTTAAGATGATGTTTTGTTACTGAGTCCTGTTTCCTCTAAACTGTATGAATTCACGTTTGATAATAAGTGGGAGAAGGATCCTGTCCTCTGGAGGGGAATCTCTTAAGTTTTTCATGAACTGTAAGTAACTTTGGAATTCAGCAGTCATACCTTGCCAACGGTTGTGGCGCCAGTGACCCGTGTGCGATTTTGATCATTATGGGTGGGTGCTGGGCATAACAAAGAATTTATACAATTTGAAATGTGAGGATATTAGCAAAGCTAAGGATCAACAGAAACTACTAAAAACCATAAAAAGAAATGCTATTTGACATTTTCCCTCGCCACTCTCTCTTCAACAATCTTTGTTATTAAGTGGTTAACATGAGCCTAGCTATTCAAGTAAAATCACTAGCCAGGGAAAGTCCAGCCCTCAAGTGTAAATCCAAACTTAGAATAGACCCCTACAGTGATCAAAGTTTGCTGAGAAAAGGGGTTTCTAAAACCTGAGTAGTGGATTATAAATTGGCTGCAGCCCTGATTTAAACCGACCAAATTTTCAGTAGCCCATGACAATGATAGACAACTTGGAAAGCTTTTTTAATTCTTTTTAAGGTCATTCACTTATTTTGAGAGATACAGAGACAGCACAAGTGGGGGAGGGACAGAGAGAGAGGGAGAGAGAGACCCAAGCAGGCTCTGCACTGTCAGCCTAGAGCCCAACGTGGGGCCAGAACCCACGACAAGTAAGATCATGATCTGAGCTGAACCCGAGAGTCAGACGCTCAACCGACTGAGCCACCCAGGCGCCCCCTGTAAAGTTTTGTGTGTGTGTGTGTGTGTGTGTGTGTGTGTGTGTGTGTGTGTTTTAATCAAAGGTAGACCGAAGCCATTACTTTGCCAGTTCAGCTTCTGTATACACACCCGCACTTACTTTAGGCTAGAACTGGCAAAAAGATGGGAAGGGAATGTACCTCACTCCAGGGGGTGTTGTACAGGAAAGATCTTCCACTTGGGATCTTCAAATCCCAGCTCAACTCCTTCGAAGCAGTGTGACTCTGAGAAAGTCACTCACCCTCTCTGAGCATCCATTTCCTTATTTCTAAAACAGCACAGAGGTGCAGGTGCAACCTCGCCAGCTTTGCAGGATTCTTTAGAGCCACCTCCGGGATGAGACGTCACAAGTGACAGTGCAAAGTACTTCAACTTTCTTCCTTCCCTTGACTTCCTCTGCCCACCCGCTCAGAATCAACCAAGGGGCAGAAGAGTTCAAAGGCAAAAAGGGAAGGAAAAGAAGTGAGCAGGAGAGTCAAATGATACAAACTGGAATTTGATGCTGCCTCTCTCTCCCCTGCACCATCTTCGTTACAGGCTTTAAGTGGTCATTTGTGTTGTTTTTTCAACGCTAAATCAGGAGTTCTTTAGTGGTTCAGAGGAATCCTGCGGCAAGAAACTTATTGGAATGGTTTATATCCCACGAGAACATAGGCCCTACATCACGTATGCCACTCAGTAAGTGGCTCAAATGCGGGACACATTAATATTAAACTGCCCTAAGAAAAATATATTTTATAAAACAGAAACACAGTGAACAAAAGCCCACAGCACTCTAATTTCTTGTGTTTTCATGCTTTTGGAAGTTGTTCTAAGCCTGCCTTTGAACCCTTGTAACCCTTATGAAGAAAAAGCAGTTCCATGATGGGCTGGCCTGGGAATCTGTGAGCCTTCATTTACGGAGTTCACAGAAAATGCTACATCACAAAATACTTTCTTAAAAACCTCTTCCCAGGGTCAAACTCCTTGGCCAATCAAAATATTGCACCTTTTAACTTGGGGGAAACGACTACAAAAAGGATTGTTCTAACTAGTCTCACTTGAACTTGAGAGTTGGAAGAGAGGTCTTTCCAACTTTCACAGGACCTCAGGACACTGAAAACCCACCACCCATTTGGTGTTTTTGATTCCTTGAGGATATACTAAGCTCAGGTGGTTGACAACCATCTTCCACACCTGCTAAAATAATCATGCACAAGGGCAGAAACAACTCATGAAATTTGGGATACCAGTCACTGAGATGGAAGGAAGCTCCGAGCGCCCCCGTTTCCACACTTTCATTATTAAAGGCATGCAACCCGTTTCTAAGTAGTAAATGCAGCTTCCCCAGGTTTCTACTATCTGAAGACAAACCCTCCCAGCACACTCTGGAAATGCTTAGGATTCATTTAAAATGCACCTTGCTTCTAAATGCATCACGGAGGGACCCTTTTACTTATTTATTTTGAAATGTTCAAACGAATGGGGAAGTTTTGCTTCCATATCGTTTTCATTTTTCCAAAATTGGCATTAGGCACCAAAATGAGTTGGGGACCGAATCATTGCTCGGCTGGAATTTATAACTTAACAGCGGACTCGTCCCAAGCTTTGCGAAGCGAATACCATTTTAAAATGCACTGTGGGATTTTTATCTTCAGACGAGAAGACACCTAAAAGGAAAAAGGCCATCCCCTCCTCCCAAGGCAGAAAAACAGCATAGCCCAAACAGCCCGTTTCCTACCCAGCCAATACAATAATGCTTTGTAAGCTGAGAGCAGCGCCCGGTATAGAAGCTAAGTATAAACAGCTGAGAAGGATTAGGCGGTAGCTCCATTCTCATTTACATGAAAATCCTCCAAGCATCGTTTTCCTCGCTGGCTGCAGGCGCAGAAGGAACTCTTTTGTGCCATAGCCAAGCATAACATTTGCATCCTTTGTCTTTACTTACCAGTCGAGGCTGTGGGCATGTGTGCTCTATTTCCTCCATGGTTTCTGAGGGAGGCTCATTGGAAAGGGATTTTGGGATACCTGTTTCTGACTCAGCATCAGTGGTAAGTACTGGCATGGCCAGTGAATGCTCCCTCCAGCTCTACACCCTCTGTGAGTCTCCTCCCAGGCAGAGAATGTTTTCTTTGTCACGTATTTTTCTCTTCTTCACCCATCCCCCTTCTTCGCCCCTTCTTTCTGTCTTCCCTGGGGGAAGTGAAGAGGTTACCCCCCCACACACACCCCCTCCCGTTTCCTTCCCCGAGAAGCCAAAAGGCAAGGCCTCAGTTTATCACTATAACAACCAGACGGCACTGGTGCGGCGGGTGCGGGATACAGTACCTCATTTGCATGGAGCGCGCTGGTTGGCTACTGTCATCATAGTACCACTCCGCCGGGGAGCGGCGGGGCCCCATTGGCTGGCCGGCCGTGCCCACGGGGCCCGAACTTGCTGCTTTTGTTTCTTCCGCTTGATTCAGTTGCAAAGGTCTCTGTCCGTGCGGGGCGAGGGACCCGCGCTGCACTAGCCAGATAGGATAAAACCGCTTCCTGAGGGGCCCGGGACTCCTCGAGGAAGGACGTAGCAGACCTCCGTTAAAAAAAGGACCATGTCCCTGGCATGAGTGTTTGATGTGCTATAGTCAGAATTTTGCTAAATAGGAGTCACCCTGAAGACAAAGCAACATTTGGGCCCAAACTCCCTGTGCCCACGATTGCCAGCTGGCCTCAGAGAGCCCCTCAGGACATTTATTGTGGGCACCTGAGTGTTCATCCCCTTGACGGCAACAAGAGCACTGGCAGCACCCCCCACCCCCACCCCCAGCCCTGGTGTAGCTCCAGATCCTGCCCCTGGGGCTGCCCTGAGAGGAATTTTGAAGGAGGTAGATTGTCTGACAACCCGCCTCCCAGTTGCTTCCTCCCTCAACCACTTCTCCCCTCTCCCCGGCTATTCTGAGTTTCCTCAATGAAGTCTTGTTCCATACACTGGTCTCTTATTCCTCTGTTCCTATTTTACCAGTCCTGGGTCCCATTTCCTAAGCACCCTGCTCTCAGCCAAATGCTCATGCCAGTCACACAAACATTCCAGTTGGGGTGTTAGTGATGGTGTGCCTTAATGTCTAAATCATCCATGAATATCCCCCATTGTAAGAGGGGCGTTCCAAAGACACACACTCAAAGAACTTACAAAGGTATTCGTTCTGGTGAAATATCACACTTATAGTAACATTAATAAAAATCATGGCAGTTGCTACCATTTCTAAAGCACAGGCACAGTGCTTTACCCAGATTTTGTTTAATCTTCGTTAGAACCCAAAGTCGATCCTATTAGTCCCATTTAAATTGCAATTGAGAGTAATAATTGCCGAGGGCCTCAAACTCATAAGCAGAGTTGCAAGGATTGGAAAGATTTGCGGGGGATGGGGGTGGGAGCTGGGATGTAGCAGGTGTAGTAGTAGAAAAAGCACCTAGGTAGGAGTCCTCATAAGACAAGTCCCTGGGCTTCTAGATCTTTCATTTTAATCTATAGCAGTGTTTTTCGTCCAAGTGTGGTCCAGGACCAGCAGTACCAACATCAGCATCATCTGGGAACTCCTAAAAATGCAAATTATTGGCCCCTCAAGACCTGATTCCGTACGTCTGGTGTCAGGCCAGCAATTGCAGTTCTAACAAGTTCCCAGGTGATATTAATGCTGCAGGTCCAAGGACCATACTTCGAGAACCAATAGTCCAAAGGATGGGAGAAAGGGGAACCCTCTTGCACTGTTGATGGGAATGCAAACTGGTACAGTCACTCTGGAGAACAGTGTGGAGCTTCCTCAAAAAACTAAAAATAGAACTACCCTATGATCCAGCAACGGCACTACTAGGTATTTATCCAAAAGATACAAAAATACAGGTTCGAAGGGGTACATGCACTCCGATGTGTATGGCAGCATTATCAATAGCCAAACTATGGCAAGAGCCCAAATGTCCATCGACTGATGAATGGATAAAGAAGTGTATACACACACACACATACAAACACAAAATGGAATATTATTCACCCATTAAAAAGAATGAAATCTTGTCATTTGCAATGACATAGATGGAGCTAGAATGTATTATGTTAAGCGAAATAAGTCAGAGAAAGACAAATACCGTATGACTTAACTTGTATGTGGAATTTAAGAAACAAAACAGATGAACATATGGGAGTTGGGGGGGGGGAGAGATGAGAGGGAAACAAACCATAAGAGACTCTTAATGACAGAGAAAAACCTGGGTTGACAGAGGGAGGTAGGTGGGGGATGGGCTAGATGGGTGATGGACATTCAGGCAGGCATTTGTGATGAGCACTGAGTGTTGTATGTAAGTGATGAATCACTGAATTCTACTCCTGAAACCAATATTGCACTGCATGTTAACTAAAATTTAAATTTAAAAAAGGGTGGGATAAAAACACTGTCCTGCTTCCCTCACAGAATTTGGGAGACCAAATAAATATTATGTGAAAGCACTTTGTAAATTAGAATGTGGCATATTAATATAGGGGCATTATTTTCATTGCCCCTCAAATCAAGAGAGCTAGCCTTAAAAAAAAGAAAATGGATTCTGCAGCATAGATTTTCAGTTACACATCCTGGCACTTTAAATGAGAATGGCATCATCTGACATCCCCATTATTACCTATGCTTAAGAGAGCTCCAGTAATGCAGGAATTCCAGTGACACCGGGTCGTCTGAAAAGGGGTCATCCCACCCACTTCCTGGCCTTTCCTTCCTGCCCTGTCTGCCCTCCTGGAAACACAAAACACCTCAAGCTGCAAGTTTATCTCTAACAAGCCTGGAAGAGCCAAACCCTACAATACACTTAAGAGGTCCTTTCCCACTGTGCTGGGTGATATGGGAGTGATATTGTTCATCTCATCTCAATATTTTCTTTACCTTACAGTGGCAGTTCCCAAATGTGGTCCCCAAAGGAGCCACAATGGCAGCCCTGGGAACTTGTCAGAAATTCTTCCTTCCCTGCCACAGATTACTGAATCAGACGGTGGTGGTGGCGACTAGGAATCTGTGTTTCGGTGAAATCTGCAGGTTCTGCCACTTGGTAAAGTTTGAGAACCACTGTCTAGAGCCACACGGTCCCATTGGAAAGCACTTAACGCCCCTCAACCCCCACTAGGTTCTGGGTCACTTGCCAGCTTGGTTCCTAATTGGTCCTCGAATTCCCTTTCTAGATGGGAATTCTAGATGGAAGGCTCATCTGCTCACCTGCCTATTTAGCAGAGTCCTGGTGTCCAGCAGGGTCCTTGTGGGAGTAATTTTAACGTGGGGGCTTCCACATGCTGTTAAGGTGATTAGCTGAGAATGACCAGTTAATTCCACAGTATGGAATTAAATGTTCTGTAACCCTCTAGGGGTTAGCAGAGGGGAAGGGGATGACTGTAAAGGGATAGCAGAAGGTAAGTTGTGGGGGTGATAGAATTGTTCCCTATCCTGATATGGTAATGGTTACACAAGTCTATACCTGTGTTAACATTGTTAAAAACTCCATGGAGGACATTTGTCAGTACATGCTAACAGCCTTTAGAACATGCATGCCCTTTGACCTAGGAATTCCTCCTGGGAACCTATCGCCAAAGAAATAATCAGAGAAGCACACAAATAATTATGGACAAAGACGCTTAATGCAGAATTACTTATAACAGGCAAAAAAAAAAAATAGAACTTACAGCAATAGGAGTAATGGTTAAAACAAAATACATTCATATAGTGTTAGATGTGCGTTAGCAGTCATGTTTTTGAAGCCATTCTAATGCTATGGCGACATGTTAACATTACATCACCAAAAAAAGCAGACCACAAAATAAGATACCAAAAGATATGTACATGCCTAGAGAAAAGTCCCACAGGGAAGTACACCAAGATGTGAATAGTGACATCTTTAAGCTGTGGGATCGGGGGCGATATTTGCTTTCTTTTTTGTATCTTCGTATCTATAACAAGTATGTAAAAGATGAACATCTATTCCCCTTTTAGTCAGGAAAAAAATGAACATCATCCCTCCTCCCCAACAGTATGAAGGGCTGGGTACGGGGTCGGGGTGAGGCAGACAGACGTTGGCACATGAACATACACAAAGAGGCAGGGACTCAGTGAAAGGAAACAAGAAAGCTAAAAGCGAGGGACAAGCTGGGAGAGTCCTCTCTCCAGTTAGGATAAGTAGAGGCATCGTGTTGGAGGCAGGCTGTCCAGAAAATCTCCAGGGAGCATTTGGGGCCAGGGGTCCTGAGTCCTGTACCCTGCGCGAGCAGGGCACGGCTTCGGTGAGAGCTCGGCACATCGGCGCTGCCGCTCACATGCACAGCCGTCGTTATCTCTCCCATTTATTGAGTACCTCTTACATTCCTAGCACTGTGCTGGGTACTTATCCTGGGCTACTTGTAAGTCCCACAACAGCTGAGCAGATAGCAACAGGGGCCCCCCTCTGCAGACGAGGAGACCAACCTGTAGAGACTTCAGCTTAGAAGAGACCTACAAAATGACATTATTCTTCCTACAAGCGGTATGCCCTTGAACAACATCATATTGTTGAAAGTCCATTCCCAAAGATCTGCAGGGAAGAACTAAAATTATCTCTTTAGAGCAGGAGCCCGTGTGAGCCCGATGCCCCCAGGCCTCACTGTGGTGGACAACGGCCGGCCCGCTGCCACCTGCTCTCAACTGCATCTCTGTGTGAGGGCTTGCTCTGGCCATGGGAGACCCCCCAACAACAGCCCCGGGGAGGCAGAGCTGAGGGGCTGGGAAATTAACAGCCCAAATCCCTAAGAGCTCTCAAGCAGTGACTGACAGGAGCGAAAGTCTAAACACCCCCGTGGGTTCGGCCCTCAAGTGGGATGACTCCAAATCGCGTGCTCCCCGTGGACAGAGGTCCCCAGTGGGATTCAGGTCCACTTGCCATGGTGTGGCTGGCTTGACAGTGCTCCCCGCCATCGCCCGGCTTTATTCCCTCGTCTTGCTTGCCCACACTGCTGCCGCTGTTTCCTGGGCTCACTTCCCAAACAAACTGCTGGAACTTGAATCTTTGTCTCAGGATCTGCTCCCAGGACATCTCCAAATAAGACTATTTCAGCGCCCCATCGTAAAGTTAATATCTGTTTCTTATGGCAAAATGTCTTTTATATACTCATATGGATAAAAATGAGCCATAACACCACATGGAAATGTCTGTTCGCCTGTGTTTTTGAAGTAGGCCTTACACTTAAGAGTCTTCTTTCAAAATGCCTTTTCTTTACCTTTTTTATTTTCCAATCTTTAGTCATCCTTTTAGAAAATTTTATGTCCATTGTATAAAAATGTTAGCTCAACCGTAGTGGTAATTTTAAATTATTTAGCTACAGTCTGTATGTCCCTCCATATATTATACTGCTCCTACTATTTATCAAGAATGCCGTATGTAAAACCCCCTTCCAGGGGCGCCTGGGTGGCTCAGTCAAACATCCGACTTCGGCCCAGGTCGTGATCTCACGGTTCATGGGTTCAAGCCCCGCATCAGGCTCTGTGCTGATGGCTCAGAGCCTGGAGCCTGCTTCGGATTTTGTGTCTCCCTCTCTCTCTGCCCCTCCCCCACTCACACTCTGTGTCTCTCTCTCCTTAAAAAATAAACATTAACAAAAAAATTAAAAAAAAAGAAACTTCCTTCCTCTGAAATCCCTCCTCCTTACCATCAGTCGTGACTTCACTGTTTCTTCCACCTTCCCTTTTTCTTTCTCATTCATTTTTTCTCATTGCCTCAGATCTACCAAGCAAGGAGCTTATTAAAGAAAGGAGATTGAAAGAGCAACATAAAGTGGACAGAATTTAGTGTTTCCCGGAAACCATTATGACCTTCTACGGAATTTTGTTACATTCATGGCTCTATTTGGAGCCCCTTACTCAGTTTTCCACATGTGGCTTATGGTTTGGGCCTGAAACCTGACCTAGTCAAGAAAAAAATTCAACCATACTAAGTAATGAAACCCACATATAAATCCTTTTCACCTACTTCGGGAAAATTGTGGTAATAAAAATGTTTTCCATTGTAAAGCATTTCACCCCTCACTTGGTGCTTTTCCACATTAAATTATATCATAATAGCACTCTGAGATAGACAAGTTTTCATACTGAAAATTTTCAAATGAGCAAACAGAATCAGAGAGGTTAAGTGACTTGAGTAGGGTCACACAGTAAGGGGGACGAACTGTCACCTGAATCCAGGTCTCTTGAATCAAAGTTCAACTCTGTTTTCCACTACACTACACTGTCTCGCTTTTTGATATAGTTATATTTGCTTTGTTAACAATGCTGCTGAGCTGACTCATGCATATTTCATCATCCAAAATAGCCCCTTCACCGCTTTCCTATTGAATTCATGTAACATGAAGCACTCTTCACTTATATTCATTCACTTCATTTCCTATCTCTAAAACCATGGACCTGGACTCATTGAGGGTGCTTGCATTTAATTATGACAGAAAAATAAACACAGAGGCATTGCCAGATTCACCAGTGGGTCAAGAGCCAGGCTGATAAAAGCCATTAGGGGGAAAAAAATAATGGTCAGACATAAAAAGTAGTCAGAGCTTCAAAACTTACTTTTTGAAAAACAAAATCAAGAAGATAGAATGAAGGTGCTTTATTTTATCCTTAACAGGGACTTTCTTCCTTTTGGGGCTTCTGTCATAATCAGAAAAGAATTAACTTTCACTCATTCGTTTGACCAAAATTTATTGAGTCTAAGCACTGTTTTTTTTTAATTTTAAATTTTTAAATTTTTTATTTTAGAGAGAGAGTGTGTGAGTGGGGGAGAGGGGCAGATGGGGAGAGAGAATCCTGTTTTAAAATTTTATAATGTTTATTTTTTTTTGAGAGAGAGAGAGAGCACGCATGTGCATGAGTGGGGGAGGGGCAGAGAGAGAGGGAGACACAGAATCAAAGCAGGTTCAAAGTTCCGAGATGTCAGTATAGAGCCAGATGTGGGGCTCAAACCCACGAAACGTGAGATCATGACCTGAGCCAAAGTCAGACACTTAACCAACTGAGCCACCCAGCAGCTGATGGGGAGAGAGAATCCTAAGCAGGTTCCACGCTAACCCCAACGCTGGGCTCAATCCCATGACCCTGGGATCATGACCTGAGTGGAAATCAAGAGTCGGACAGTCAACCAACTGAGACACCCAGGCACCCCAAGTTTAAGCACTGCTTTAAGGTGCTGGGGAACAATTGCACAGACCCAACATGACTAACCTCCTACATGAATGAAAATGCCACCAACGAGATGTCATCTTACATCTTACATTTAAAAGAAATAAACATGAGACATAAGTCAGAAATGACCAGTCAGGAGCTCCATTTCTTAGCATTCAAAGACGCCATGCCATAGTGGCTGTGGCTGTGTTTGAGAAGGTCCTAAAAGAGGTAAGTTGTTTTTATCTATATGAGATGTGTTTATCTAAATGCTGGTGATCAAATCAGTTATAAATAAAGTACATTTTGTTTTGCTATAGCAAAACAGATAGGATAGTAGGGCTTTTTTTAATAAATTAAAGTTGCCCTGGCTGGAATAAATCATTCTTATTGACATTAGCAGCTGTGTAGTCAGTAAAGAATTATTGTTGCTATTACTTGGTGGTATTTATAAACACTTTTACTTTCTAAGTGCTTTACAATCACTTATTGTCTAATTAATATCTAATCATCTGTTTACAAGTAATAATCACACATGTAGTGCAGTTTAATCAAAACTCCAAATGCAGCCGCCATCATACTCAAGAATATTGTGTAAATTTTGGTCTCTCCGTGATGGGGTTTGGGTCCAGACATATGGCTGAAACAGAGACAACAGGAAAAAAAATGAATAAAGACTCCTCTCTTGGATTTGAGCACAATTTGGATTCACAACTTTTGCATGTCAAATATATTATCTGAATGTCAGTGGATAAGTAAAAATACAGGTAATTTTCACCACTTAATGGCCCAATTACACATAGAAAAGTTTTAATTTGAGCCACAAAATTGGATGATAGTTTATGATAAATGTTCAAGGGCAGGCACTGACTTCACATTGGAAGTGTTAGTCACAATCACCATTTTGGTGATTATCATGAAAAAGATCAAATGTAGAAAAGGTGGCTCAGGGACCACCAAGGTTAATCTAACACACGGTCAAGTCTAGACCAAACTGTGGTCAGTACAAACACCTGCCAGTCTTAATTACCTACTGGGCGTAAGTGGACTTACTACCATACGCCCGTCAGTCTCCCCAAGTGTTATTCTAGAAGTAATTATGGCAACCATGGAAGGATTTTTTTTTTTTTGTATGCAGGTGAAGGACGTGCATACTAATGCAGTTTTTCCATAAATTTTCCAACAAGGAGAATTGCTGAGTCAGGCTACTTGCATTGTCAAGGCTTTTTGTGTATGTTTTTCAATACTATTATCAAATTGTCTTGACCAAATTTATACTTCCTCTGATACTCCTAAAGGGTTGTCTTTCTTGGCTCTTGATATGCTGAAACCAGTTTGCTTCCTTCTTGCATTGCCACCAGACGCGGTTTCCCAGTACAGCAGCAAATACTGCTGTGTCCTGAGGATTGTGCCTGGGGCCTTGTGAACGTGATCCAAACGTGCCTGACTGGCAAGTGCGTGATCAAGGCCACCTGGTGCCACGATGATGGGCACTCCATTCACAGGTAGACCGTTATTACAATCCTTGCACTTTATACTGATTTTGAATGGCACGGACCCAAGAGTGAACTCTTCATCTTGCAAAATCTGCACCCAGCATCTTTGAATGCTCAAAGAGAGATTTGGTTTGGGGGCACCTGCCTGGCTCAGTCGGTGGAGCGTAGGACTCGATCTTGGAGTTGTGAGTTAGAGCCCTACGTTGGATGGAGAGATTACTTAAAAATAAGATCTTAAAAAAAAAAGAGAGATTTGGTTTTATCTTCTGTAGTGGTTTCCTGTTGCTGTTTGTAACAATGTACTACAAACGTCGTAGCTTGAAACAACACAAATGTCTTATCTTAGTTCTGGAGGTCAGAAGTCTTGACGGAACTCAGCAGGCTAAAATCCATGTATCAGCAAGACTGCGTTTCTTCTGGAGGCTCTAGGGGAAAAATCTGTTTCCTTGCCTCTTCCATCTTCTAGAGCTGCCCGCATTCCTTGGCTCACAGCCCTGTGCCTTCCATCTCCCAAGCCAGCACTGCATCAGTCCAGCCTCTGCTTCAATAGCCAACCTTCTCTAACTCTCTTGCCTGCCCCTTTCACTTGAAAATACTGTTGTGATTCCATTAGGCATTCGGATAATCCAGGATAATCTCTGCCATCTCAAGATCTTTAACTTAATCACATCTGTGAAATCCCTTTTGCCATGTCAAGTGACATAGTTACAGGTTCCCAGGTTCCGGGAAATAGAATGTAGACATCTTTGGGGGGGCTATTATTCTGCCTACCACACATTCCTGAGCATGAATCAGACGGGCTCTTTCACGTGCAGATACTTGAACAATACATTGCCTATAATTTTAAAACATGGTAATTTGTAAACCCCTGCTCTGTGTCAGGCACAGGCACTATGCCAGGTTTGCAGGTAAGAGTCAGTGCATAGAGAGGTTAAGTAATTTTCCCAAGGTCACAGAGCTGGTCAGTGGCAGAGCTGAGTTTCAAAGTCAGGTCTGTCGGACTTCAAAGGCTGTGTTCATTGTGGGCCGTGGCTGTAGCTCAACATTTCCCGCGCTCTGCTCAATTTGCTCTCCTTGGATAGCCTTCATGTTGAAAGCTTTTCACTTAGTTTGACATTGAACGATACAACCTAACCAGATAAAACCTTTTAAGCCCCTATGAATCTCATATTTGACTCATTCAGCAGGTGCCAGTGGAGGATGCCATCAGGAAACACTCATTCACGATGATGTCTCCACATGCTCTAATAAATCTTCCCCAAAGTAGCATCCGGCGGGTTCTTCCTCCATAATACGAACAGAAGTGCGCCCGCCAGGTTATCTTCTCCGTGGGTGAAATGTAAAAGTCTGAATAGTATCAGGTGGTGGCAGTGAGAAATAATCTTTCCAACAGCCTACAAGTATACCCACTATCTTATTCTTTTTTTAAATATTTATTTTTGAGAGAGAGAGATAGAGGATCCAAAGTGGGCTCTGCACCAATGGCAGAGAGCCCTGTGCGGGACTCGAACTCAAAACTTCCATGAGATCGTGACCCGAGGCAAAGTCGAATGCTTCATCGACTGAGCCACCCAGGCGCCCCCCCCCTCCTCCCGTCTCCACTGTCTTATTCTTGAAAAAAGAGAGCCTGACACTTTAGGAGCCTCATTTCGTGTGTTAATCAAGTTTCTCATCCTCTCTGATTTACTTCGCAAAGTTCTCAGCCCCAGTTGCACATGACAATCAGCTGGGGAGCTTTCAAAGAAACCTGGTCCCCCCACCCGGGAGATTCTGGCTTCACAGGCGTGGGTTGCAGCATCAGGACTTTTAAAAATACAGAATGGGGGTGCCTGGGTGGCTCTGTCGGTTAAATGTCTGACTTGGGCCTCAGGTCATGACCTTGTGGTTTGCGGGTTCGAGCCCCACATCGGGCTCTGTGCTGACAGCTCACAGCTCAGACGGAGCCTGAAGCCTGCCTCAGATTCTGTGTCTCCCTCTCTTTCTCTCTCTCCCCATCCCCTGCTTGTGCTCTCTCTGTCTCTCTCAAAAATAAATGAACATTAAAAAAAAAAGACTTTAAAGATGCAGAACAACAACAAAAAAGGTTTAGAGCCACAGAGACGAAGTGAAGCAGAGATGATGAGAGACTTTATTAAGACATAGGTTTTGATGCTCAACTATTGGACTCACTTTTTGCCAAGAATGTCTGCTTTGTTTGCATTGAAAACAATAAACCCTATTAATGTATGTATCCCACGAAGGCGGCCACGTAAAAACCTTCACTGTGTCCAAAAGCGAAACACCTGCTCTACTTCAGTGCCAGGGGAGGGGCTCTGTGGAATGACTCCCTAATGGCGCTTGACAGTAAGTGTAGACAATGTGCTTCCACTGAAGCCCACTCTGGCTACCAGAAGAAATACTCTTCAGTAAGTAAGTAAGCAAGCATGAGATAAGCACACTTTGAAAGAAAGATAGTCCTTTATTTCCTCAAAGTAGCCTGGAGAACCTCACCACACCATTCAAGTGTAGGAATTCAAAAGAAACAAAACCGTCAGCATTAAACCATGGCAGTCCTTGGCATGTAAAATACTACCCTTGCTCAGAACGTTTTTGGAATAAATCTTCCGGAATTTGCATCACGGAAATTTTATAACGCCACTTCTGAAAATCAGTTTTGGGGGCTGTAGAGCATGCAACTGTGGATCTCAGGGTTGTGAGTTCGAGCCCCACGTTGGGTACAGAGATTATTTAAAATCTTAAAAAGACAAAGAGTTTTTGTATAATCACATCAGTATTTTTTTAATCCAAAGTGGTATTAACCAGATTTCCAGAATTACTATTCACCTATCAAACTATCAATTGGCTTTAGGTTATTTCAAAAATGTAGGAAATAACCCTCAAGGATGATTGATTTGTGCCCTCTGTTGACATCCAAGAAATTCCTGAAGGGCGAGAGATCTTAAGTGACAAAGGTGACCCCAAGGCTCTAAGGTCAGTTCTTTAGAGCAGAGGTTCTCATACTTTAATGTGCATAAGAATCACCCAGAGAGTTTGTTAAACTGCTTTCCCAGGCCGCACTCCCAGAGATTCTAATCAGTAGGCCCAGAGATTCCCTCAACTTGATTTTTACTTTGAGCAACACTGTTGTAAAGCAAAACTGAAGATAAAAATACAGATGTGAATGTATGCGTTTTACTATCCCGTTTTCAAAAACGACAGAAATTGTCCAAAGGACTCAGGAGTCAGCTTGGAAACACTCTTGTCTGCCTAAGATGAAAAGTTGAAGCATCGATTAGGATGAGAACTGCAATGTATTGAAATCCGTCAACTGTGTTTAAATTCACCGGTTCATAATACTATAGAACAGAGTCCCAAACAAACCAAAGACGTCAGTTGTCTGCATCGGCAGCTGCAAGGGGTCACAGGCATTATTTTGAAAACTGGAAGCCAGAGGGAAAGAATCAGGCATTTATCTTACCTTTTCTATACAAACGTACTTCTGAGTGACCAAGTAGTAAGGAGAAGCAGATCGTCTTAGAATGAGTAATGAAAGTATGGAGGTAATGAAGAAGGTAACGCATTAGACTCTCCCTGTTTTCAAACCCCTCATGAATGAGTGGATCTAGGCATGGGGCATCAACAACTGCCAGCATGACAAAAAGACAGACAACCGCCAATGTCATACACTCCAGAGAGACACGCACGCACCACCTATCAAGTAGTTTCCCAAGTAAATAGAACCTGGTTTTGATCACACCTCTTGATCCAAGACCAATTTATGGGAAATAAAGAAGGGATAAAGGAGTACATTAACACCACAGGGGTGCAATCAGCAAAATCCAGATTGTAGGAAGCTCTATAGGACAAACTTAGTTGCTGCAACCAAAAAATTGCAAGAAACCTAAGGAATAAACAAGATCTAAAAGACACAGCCATCAATTGCAATGAAAACCCCGTATTACTGGGATCGCAATTCAAAACACTGTAAAAAAAATTACAACATGCATGAGACAATGAGAAATTTGGACAGTTTCTGGATGCTGTAGTAGGATTATTAGTAAATGTTTCAGGTATGATACTGATATCATGTTTATGGGTTTTTAAATTTTTTTTAACGTTTATTTACTTTTTTGAGACAGAGAGACAGAGTCCGAGTGGAGAGAGGGGACAGAGAGAAGGAGACGCAGAATCCGAAGCAGGGTCCAGTCTCTGAGCCATCAGCACAGAGCCCGATGCGGGGCTCAAACCCACAGACCATGAGATCATGACTTGAGCCAAAGCTGGACGCCCAACCGACTGAGCCACACAGGTGCCCCATGTTTATGTTTTTTTTTAACTTTATTTTAGAAATATGCACTGAAGTATTTGCAGATGAATTATATTGTGTGGGTGTGGGGAGTGGATAGGGCTCTAGATGACAGCTTCTCAACTGGCTGCAACTTTGTCCCCCCAGCGTACATTTAGTGATGTCTGGAGATATTTTTCTTTACCACGTGTGTGTGTGTGTGTGGGGGGGGGGGTGATGCTCCAGGCATTTAGTGCTAAACATCCTACAATGCACAGAAACAGCCCTCCAACGTGGGGGAATGGGTCTGTGCTGACACCCTGCCTGACAACATTGAATGTGTCCACATGGCTAGCGCTGGCAAAGACTTGAACTGCGGCTCATCCGAGTGTCCGTCAGTCGGCAGAGGCAGACCGTGAGAGGTGGGAGGCCTGTTAGGAGCTGCTAGGAGGCCACCTCCTACTTGTCCCTATCTCCCGCTGAGAGACCCCCAGGAAGCAGTTCCTAACTGCCTCTTGAGTTCTGCTGAGATATGGGGCTTCCGGCCCTGTCCCCCTCCGCATCAGCCCTGCGGAATAGAAAACTGGTTAGTTGCCATCTACAATGGACTGACTCCTCAGCAGCAGAAGTCTAGAGGTCATCTGGCCTCTTTTGTTGCCCTGCTGTCCTTGGTGTAGGGGACAAGGACTACAGGAAGCTGGCACCAATGGTACATATCTTTCACTAAGTAAGTAATAAACTGTCTGAATCCCAAAGCGACTCAATGTACTTTTACCAGTCAAGTCAGTCAGAACTCAGCTTTAGTTTCGCCTTGTCTGGTGTGTGTACAACGATCTGCCCAAAATGTCAATGCCAAGGTTGAGAAGCTCTGCATGAAACAATATTAGTACTGGGCTGATTGTTATTGAAGCTGCACGACAAGTACATGAACAGCACAAATGGGGAGATACTGTTTTGTCTAATTCTGCATACGTTAAAAACTATTCATAATAAAAGCTGTATTTACAATTTTTTTACTTTTTTTTTAAAGTAGACTTCATGCCCAGTGTGGGGTTGGAACTCACAGCCCTGAGATCTAGAGTCACATGCTCTACTGACTGAGGCAGCCAGGCACCCCAAAAGCTGTATTTCTTTTTAAAAAGATAAAAATTGGTCACCTTGCTTTATGAGATGTATAACACTTTAAGTGCATGTACTGAGGCAATCTGCAGATGGGAACAAATTTGCCATCAGGCTTGTGGTTCCACTACCAAATTACAAACTGTGTTCTTTTTTTTTTTTAATTTTTTTTTAACGTTTATTTATTTTTGAGACAGAGAGAGACAGAGCATGAACGGGGGAGGGGCAGAGAGAGAGGGAGACACAGAATCGGAAGCAGGCTCCAGGCTCTGAGCCATCAGCCCAGAGCCCGACGCGGGGCTCGAACTCGCAGACCGCGAGATTGTGACCTGAGCTGAAGTCGGACGCTTAACCGACTGAGCCACCCAGGCGCCCCACAAACTGTGTTCTTGAGCAAATTATGTAACTTCTCTAAACCTCAGTTTCCTCACCAATAAAATAAGACTAATTATGCCCCTGAGGGTTTCATAGGGATTAAATATAAGTGTTTAGCTGAGTGTTTTACATATATACCTTTCTTAGACCTCCTTCCTTTGTTCTTTTTGTTTGCTACTCTTCAATTCAGAAATGGAAAGAGCTCTTCTTGTCACTTTGATGAGGAATTTTGATCCAGTCAATTTCTTTTCAAACCATTCCCTGGAAAAGTGTAGATGGCGCTGGTATAAAACGTTTGGTTCTAAGGGTTTAAAATAACCAACTCGGAGGCTGAGTCGCTCACTTGGTTGTGCATCTGACTTTTGATTTCCGTTCAGGTCGTGATCTTGGGGTTGTGAGACTGACCCCTGAGTCGGGCTCTGCGCTGAGTGTGCAGCCTGCTTGGGATCCTCTCTCTTCCTCTGCCCTTCTCCTCCACCCCCTCTCTCTCTTTCTGTAAAGTTAAAAATTAAAAAAAAAAAAAACCAACAACAACAAACCCTAGAGGGACCCCAGAGGAATGGGGAGTAAGAAGAATGTATATGATTAATTCATTAGTTCTCAATCCAGGAGGATTTTGCCCCACAGAGGACATGTCACCATGTCTGGAAACATTTTTGGTTGTCAAGACTTGGGTGGGGCGGTGCTACTAGGCTATACTGTAGAGACCAGGGATACTGGCTGGAGATCAGCGATGTTGCTGAATAACCCACTATATGCACAGGATTGCTCCCCACAACGAGGAATTGTCTGGCCCCCAATATCATCAATACCAAGGTTGAGAAGCCCTGGGCTAACGTGACCAAAACTCCTTGATGAAGCTTTTCCTAGATAATTAACTTTACCTTTCTTTGTTCTTCTTATCCACACATACAGGTTATTAAAGACATGCTCAGGAGAAATCATTCAAAATGTGATTACTCTAGCTCTGTGGCCCTAATTTGTTATTCATTTCTTGAAGAGAAAAAAATCTGAGTAGTGTTCTGATTTTATTGCCTTTGAGTTTCAAATAGCAAACTTGAAGCATGCACTGATTACCTTCTTAATTAATAGGCTGTGAAGGCAGGGCATCACTTTATTAACCAGTGGGAAGGAGGTACGGTCTCTCAACGGCTTAGTAGTCTTTATTCCCAACTGTGACGCCAAAGGGGGAGGATTGGGATGAAGGGGATGCAGACAGCACTCCCCAACAGATATATTTTTCGTGTTAAAATAGTTCACCTTAGTTTCAATGACACCCGCCTACAATGTCGTTATTCAATAGAATACATTATGGATAATTTGCCCCCCATCCCACATCCACCTTTTAAAGTCAAGATGCCTGGGGTGCCTGGCTGGCTCAGGTGGTAGAGCGTGTGACCCTTGATCTCAGGGTTGTGAGTTCAAGCCCCACACTGGGTACAGCGATGACTTTAAAACAAAATAAAGAGGGGCGCCTGGGTGGCTCAGTCGATTAAGTGGCCGACTTTGGCTCAGGTCATGATCTCGCGGTCCATGAGTTCGAGCCCCGCATCGGGCCCTGTGCTGATAGCTCAGAGCCTGGAGCCTGCTTCTGTTTCTGTGTCTCCCTCTCTCTCTGCCCCTCCCCCATTTGTGCTCTGTCTCTCTGCCTTTCAAAAATGAATAAATGTTAAAAAAAATTTTTTTTAATAAAATAAAAAAAATAAAGATACTTGACCTCAAGACCACAGGGCCATAGGTAAATGGTGGTAACCGTATTCTACTGGCAAACAACAGCAAGGCCATTCCTGTGAGACGTGTCGTGTGTGTCACGTGGCAATGGGGCAAACACGTTTGAGAAGATAAACAGTGGGGTGGGGAATCTGTACAGGTGGTAGAAATGCTTAAGCATCTATGAGGTAGTTCCTTTTACTCTATCTGGCCCTCAACTCACTCCACCCCTTCTATGAATACAGCCCCCAGCCCCCAGCCCAGGGAATTGGGTTGGGACACCTGATGAAGAAACCAAGCCTTGGGCTGTTCGGTGGTTCCTCAGATCTTCAGGTTCCCTCTTTCAGAAATTAGAACTAAGAGATGCCAACTGAGTAGATCAGGGGATTAGAGTAAATATGTCTGCAAATGAGCCTTTCCGAGGCCTTGTCAAGCTGCTCCTGTTCCTTTCCTTGCTTTTCAGCTTTCTGTGGGTTCTATTAGATAGACTTTTGCATTTGCCCTACTGAAAAAGCTAGCTCAGCGGCTACTTACTGTTCCTTGAAACCCAGCACTGGGCCTGAGACAGATGTGCACACATCCCCCCCGCCCCCGCCCCAGACGAGACTAACAGGAGAAATGAAGCCAAGGGCTAACAGGGAAAGGCCACTTAACAGGTACTTCTACTTCACGCCTAGGAGCATCAGGGGATGACACTCTTTCCAGAGACCAGCTCAGAGTAAATTCACCTCATAAACCCCATAATCTAGATGTACCACACTTTTGATACTTTTGTATACAAACTTACGACTCCTTTGGTGTGATTATATTGAATCATTATTTATCTCATGATGTTACCTAATTCTCACTTGTAGCCTTGACATCTGTCTCTCCTATTGTTAATTAACCCATCAACCAGGCTTGGGAAGATCAGTTCATACCTCCGGGATCCATCCACTTTCTTACGTCATCCTCAACCCTCCCACGGGCTTCTGCCTCCAGCACTCCCTTAAAGCTCAGTTATGTTTCTACGTGAGTGTTTCTTAGCTGCACAGGAGGACCTTTTAGAGCAGCCGTCCTTTACTTAGGGATAATTTGTATCCCGCTCCCCAAGGGTGATTTTGTAGTGTCTGGACACAGTTGTTGTTGTTGTTGTTTTTAAGATTTTATTTATTTATTTATTATTTGTTGGGGGGGTGCAGAGGAAAAGGGAGAGAATCCTAAGCAGGCTCCATGTCCAGAGCCAATGCAGGGCTCCATCGCACGACTGTGAGATCACGACCTGAGCCGAAATTGAGAGTCAGATGCTTAAATGACTGAACCATCCAGGTGCCACTAAGATTTTATTCTTAAGTAATCTCTACACCTAACGTGGGGCTCGAAATTACAACCCTGAGATCAAGAGTCGCATGCTCCACCGAGTGAGCCAGCCAGGTGCCCCTGGACAAAGTTTTGATTGTTACAACTTGGGGGGGTGCTACTGACATCTGGTGGGTAAAGACTAAGGATGCTGTAAACATGCTACAACGCGCACAAGAAAACCCCCCATAACGAAGAATTAACCAACCCAAATTGTCAATAATGCCAAAGTTGAGAAACCTTGCTTTAAGGCAAAGATGGATCTTTGCAAGAAATAACACAATTCAAAATGGGCAAAGGATTTGAAAAGACGTTTCTCCAAAGAAGATACACAAATGGCCAATAGATATGTGAACAATGCACAACCTCATTAGCCATTAGGGACATGCAAACCAAAACCACAATGAGACACCACCTCACACCCACTAGGATGGCTAAAATTTTGAAAATGGAAAATAACAAGAGTTGGTGAGGATGTGGAGAAATCGGAACCTCATACACTGCTGGTGGAATGTAATTGGCAGTTCCTCAAAAAGTTAAAAATAGAGTTACCATTTGACCTACCAATTCCACGCCTAGGTATTTACCCGAGAGTATTGAAAACATGTGTTCACGAAAATCTTGTACACAAATGTCATAGCACTATTCACAATAACCAAGAAGTGCAAGCAACCCAAATGTCCACCTCCTGGTGAATGGAGAAACAAATAGTGGTTTATCCATACAATGGAATATTATTTGGCCATGAAAAAGGATGAAGTACAGATCCATGCTACAACATGAATGGACCTTGAAAAGATAAACTCACTGAAAGAAGCCAGACACAAAAGACGACATGTTGTATGATTCCACCTCTGTAAAATGTCCAGAAAAGGCAACTCCACGTAAGAGAAATCGATGAGTGGTTTTCTAGTACCGGGGCTATTGGGGGGACTGGGGAGGGACTGACTGCTACTGAGTGCAGTTTTTGGAGGTGGTGATGAAAGTCCTCTAAAAGTAAAATGTGTTGCAGGTTGCGTAACCCTGTGAATATACTAAAAAACAACGAATTGGTTTTTAGTGAGTTTTTTAACAATTTAATGGCTTATATCTTGAAAAGAATGTCTCTTTGAATCTCCTGAGTGGCAGTCACAAAGGAGGTGCTCATTAAATAATGCAGTACACCTGAAGCATGGAAGACAAACACAAGATTTCCTTCCTGCTGTGATTACTATTATTTTTAACATTTTATGGCCAGAGAGGAACAGTAGTGATTCCCTTAAATCAACCTCCAGGTTAACCAACCTGCAGAATTAACCAGTGCCCTCCATTTTCCCTATGGACTCTAAGAGCACTCTGAATGCTTCTGTCTGGTACTAAGCTACTCTTGAGAATGCCTGGGTAGATTAGCTCTGAAAAGTTGAGTTTTACATTTTATAAGAGTTAACTGAACTTTCCCCCATCCTGTTTATGCCCACTGTGATGGAAATGATACAATTTAATTAAATGTTATGGAAACTGATAAAAATGATGCAAAAAGAGTATTTTTAAGACTAAATTGTTTTCAAAAGACAAGAAGCAGTCATGTGGCTTTTAAAAACTACTATTGAATTAGGTGAGGGCAAGACAACCGTAAAGATAGGGAACAAGATCCCCCAAAACATAGCATTTTATACTCCATTTTTTACAAATATCTTAAGTTTTCACTTCATTTAGAATAAACCCAAAATGGAAATCATAGATATTGCCTATGTGATGCTCAATAAAGAAAAGACAACACAGAGTTCTAATTGGTGGTCCAATTAAAGGATTGGCAAAGTAATAATATATTATTTTAAATTCAAAAATATTTAATGCATATATTTATCATCTTTTTAAACTCTTTATCAGAGACATTTTATTTTTCAATTAACCAACCTATCGGTCCCCATTGTATATGGTAAGAAGACTTCTACTGTGCTACTCTCCTACCTTGTAGAATGGAGAAAACCCTACAAAACTCTTTTATTAATTCTCCATCTGTGTACTGAATTCCTTGTGTGATACTTACAAGCTTCCTTCAATTGCCCTCTTCAGGGAAGGTGTAGTAGCCACATGGCAAGGAATTTATGGGACAGATTTGTGTACAAGCCTGACCCATGTCTCCTGGAGGCTGAGCCTGCTGTGCACATCGCAGGGGAAGCCAAGGAAAAACTGTAGAGAGGGAGTCAGCCACCTCTGGTGTCTCTGAGCAGATCCCACCTCGCCTTGAGATATCACAAACCTCCTAGGAGTCTGGCAGGGTTTGGGATGGAAAGTCCTGTAAATAGTGATTACTCCATCTTTGTGGCTGGTGTTAATGATCAAGTCATTCAATTTAGACGCTGGAGTCAAGTTGAAGTGGGTCTACCCAACAATGATGCATGCCTTATAGACTGGGTTGAAATTCATTCATTCTCCGGGACAACCTAGAGTTGACCTTAGATGAACAAACACAGGATTCTCCCTGGGCAAAGAGGATAGAGAATAAACAGGGATTTAAATTCCTTTCACTCATTCAACAAACACTTACTGAGCATCTACAGTACATCAGGAGCCATGCATCCAAGATGTGATAGTCTACACTCTCAAAGAATGTATAGAGCAGGAATATATAGGTAGGGCAAACTCTGAAAGATTTTTTGTTTGTTTTTTAGTAAATATGATGGTACTGTTAAAAATCTAATCTTACCATCTTCGCTTTTTTAAAAGAATTATCATTTAAATTCCTGTTACTTTTTTCTATGACTTAATGGAACTGAAGAAGACACATTTGAAACAGATATTATTTTTCTTTTTGTCCTGGGCCACACTTTCCATTTTTTTCCTTTCTTTTTTCTTTCCATGTGTGTATCTGTGTGTGCACATGTGCGTGCGTGCGTGTGTGTATATGTGAGATAGAGGGAGAGAAAGAAAAAAATTCTAGTTCATGAAAAGCCCAAGAGAACTTTATAATGCTCTAATAGGGGCACCTGGCTGGCTCAGTCAGTAGAACATGTGACTCTTGATCTCAGGGTTACGAGTTCAGGCCCCATGTTGGGCACAGCGATTACTTCAAAAAATAAAAATACTAAAAAAAATAAAATGCTCTAATGCCTGGGGCAAGATTGAAATAAAGAGTATGTTTTTCACATTATAAGTCCTCACTGCAAGAATGGGGCAAGATTCATTTTTTTAAATTTTTTTAACATTTATTTATTTTTGAGACAGAGACAGAGCATGGACGGGGGAGGGTCAGAAAGAGAGGGAGACACAGAATCTGAAACAGGCTCCATGCTCTGAGCTGTCAGCACAGAGCCTGACGTGGGACTCGAACCCATGGACTGCAAGATCATGACCTGAGCAGAAACCGGATGCTTAACCGATTGACCCACCCAGGCTCCCCAAGGGCAAGATTAATTTTATGCCAGTTCTTGTATATCCTTTGCTCCATGGTATTTGAGAGCTGGTCCCAACTCCCTGAGAATAATGGACAAAAATAAGAGAAACCAGTAAGATTCCTTTTCTTCCCATAGTTTCCAGTACTGGGAAGACCAGAAGAAGCCCAGGTTTCAACAGACACAGGTTTCACCTCTCACTCCACATCTTTTCGTGTGCTAATTGAGCCATTTGGGTGAGCTGGTAAGATTTCCAAAATGCATACTAGTCAAGGCTTGCCTTAGTGGACCACGGTGGATGGGGAGCCATGGTTTAGGGAGAGAGATTCGTGTCTTCTAGAAACCCAGATTCAGTTGCAACAGACATACAGCGTGTGCACTACCTGTCAATTTTCAGAGTGAGAGCTATCAGCAGAGCAGCCGATGGCAGTGATGATGCATCTGTTAACTGGGTCAGCATGGCATGTGACCCTTGGATAGGTCTACCATATAGTCTCCAAAGGAGACAAAGACTGCAGTGAGTTAGCTGCAGGTTGTACAAATACATGCCGTTCCTGTAATACTAGGATTCAGGCGAAGGAATTGCAGATGGATGAGAGGGAAAAAGCCCCAATTGTGTTACGGAACAAAAAGTAAAAATGTAATATCTACTTGCCCTAAGTGGCTTTAGGGGCGCCTGGGTGGCTCAGTCGGTTGAGCGTCCGACTTTGGCTCAGGTCACGATCTCGCGGTCCGTGAGTTCGAGCCCCACGTCGGGCTCTGGGCTGGTGGCTTGGAGCCTGGAGCCTGCTTCCCATTCTGTGTCTCCCTCTCTCTCTGCCCCTCCCCCATTCATGCTCTGTCTCTCTCCGTCCCAAAAATAAATAAACGTTAAAAAAAAAAAAAGATGCTCAGATATCTAAACTTCATGAATTTGGACTGTTCCAAATTGTTTAATTCCCTCCAAATAAAGACTAACTATTCCAAATGCATTTATATTGTTTCAATGATTTTCTCTTTCTTTGCTTATGGCTTACACTAGAAATTTTTCGTACAGAAGGCAAGGAAGTGACAAATCATATTCTTTGAAGCTAACTGCTAAACTGAGGAATTGAGTTTTTCCATGTTTGGAATGACCACTTCAAGCAAGCTTGCCAGAAACCACTAAAGATTTAGAAATTCAAGGGTCATTCTTCTCTAAATAACTCAAAATTCTCTTCTTCTATCCTGTTACCTAGAGCCAGCACAGTACCTGGCAAATGTGTTCAACATACTGGTCTTGTTTAATCTTTGTGTATTTATTTTTGAGAGAGAGACAGCACAAGCAGGGGAAGGACAGAGGGAGAGAGGGAGACACAGACTCTGAAGCAGGCTCAAGCTTTCAGCTCACAGCCCGACACAAGGCTTGAACCCACGAACCGTGAGATCATGACCTGAGCTGAAGTTGAACACTTAACCAACTGGGCCATCCAGGCACCCCTCAACATACTGCTTAAGAACTGATGGTTCCTGGGGTGCCTGGGTGATTTAGTCGGTTGAGTGTCTGACTCTTGGTTTCGGCTTAGGTCATGATCTCATAGGTTTGTGAGTTCAAGCCCCAAGTCAGGGCTCTGCCTTATCAGCGTGGAGCCTGCTTGGGATTCTCTCTCTCCCTCTCTCTCTACCCTTCCCCCACTCTGCGGGCTCACTCACATCCACTCTCTCTCTCAAAAAGTAAATAAATAAACATTAAAAAAAAAAGAACTGATGGGCCCAAATGATGGCTGGTGCCTTGGGAAGGCAGCTCTCTTTTCTGAAGAAGCTCACAGATTTGGTTCCGAATTTTCACATAGGATCACACTGCTCACTCCCACCCTCCAACCTGAATGCCTGCAAGGCATCTTTTTCTCACAAATAGGAACCCCTTATCTCACAATGAAGACTTTGCAGCAAAGATTGGTAAAGGGAAAAGAAGAAATGGAAGACAGTTTTCATTTTGATCCATGAATTCTATGTAGAAAATCGGAGTCCACTCCTACAAGTGGCATCTTGAAAGAACTGTCTCTGTCAATCAACAGATATTTATCAAACCCCTCCTATGTTCCGGGGTCTATGAGGGGCCCCCAGGGACACTCCTTCCGGGGTATCCTGGGATAGAGTGGAAGAAGGGAGGGTTTTAGAATTAGATCTTGAGCTAATAAAAATTTCACTGTGATAGTATTTTATGCTACCAATTTACTTAATGACCCAAAGGAAGAGAGGAAGGTAAATCAGTAGTATAAAATGATTTTCCATAGAATTTAGAAATAGCAGAAGATTTGCTATAAAGCACTAGGCTAACCATATTATTTCCTACCAGGGCACCTTAGGGGATCCTGTTTTAATGAATAAATAAAAATGATGTGTAATTATCATATCAATTGCTTGCATCTAAGTGAGTGCTTCTGGAGTTATTTGATGGTGCTTAAAAATCTTTGGCCTCTGAAGTGTGTTTAACGTCTCTTTGACTCTTATCTATATTATTAATTTGCAGATCAAAGTTAACTTGGTGCTATGCAAATGAGGAGACTTCCAATGAATGAAATTTTACTGTAAAATATTAAATCCATATTACTTATAACAGTACTGCAATATATTTTGAGGACATGTGTCAACATATCGAAAAGAGATACTACAACTTAAAGCAGTATTATCCAATAGAACTTTCTGCAGTGATGTAATATTCTATATCTGTGCTGTCTAGCCATCCACATGAGGTAGTCACTAGCCACACGTGGCTACTGAGCACTTGAAATGTGGCTAGTGCCACTGAGGAACTAAATTTTAAATTTTATTTAATTTAAACTAAAATTTAAATCAAAAAATGTTTTAATGTTTATTTATTTTTGAGAGAGAGAGAGAGAGGCAGACACAGACTCCAAAGCAGGATCCAGGCTCTGAGCCGTCAGCACAGAGCCCGACGGGGGGGGGGGGGGGGCTTGAACTCACAGACCACAAGATCATGACCTGAGCCAAAGTTGGATGCTTAACCGATTGAGCCACACAGGTGCCCCTAAACTAAAATTTAAATTTAAACAGCCATATGTGGTTCGTGGCTATCTTAAATGACAGTGCAGGCTTAAAGAAAAAGTGAAAATGGGGGCATCTGAATGAGTCTCGATTTCAACTCTGGTCATAATCTCATGGTTCGTGAGTTCGAGCTCCAAGTCGGGCTCCACGCTGATAGTGTGGCACCCGCTTGAGATTCTCTCTCTCCCTCTCTCTCTCTGCCCCTCCCCAGCTCATGAGCTCTCTGTCTCTCTCTCTTTCAAAAATAAACATTTAGAAAAAGTGAAAATGTATTTCAAGATCCTGAATCTTAGCTGTACACTTACTACCTTTGGCAATTTACTTAACTTCTGTGAGCTTGAAGTTTCTCACTTGAAAACGAGAATGTAAATAACGTCTACCTGACGGGATTTGGAGTAAGAGGAATTGAGATGTATCCAGGCATTCTCCTACTTCCAAATAAGTGCCGATCAAGTACCAAAGTTAAATATGTGCAAAATGAATAACCGGCTCTCTCATTTAAAGGGTGTTCGCATTCCTAGAGAACTCATAAATATTATTAAATTCAGAATTATCCTCATTGTTCAGATAAAATATTTAATGACAATGTTTACAACTATCAGTTGGCAAGCAGTACTATTAGCTTGGGGGTATCAGTGTATGGTGAGCAAAAGAGGTGGGAGTCAGGAAGTTAAATTTATAGAAGTTGAGGTCAGCTTTTGTATGAAAAGTACACCGAGAACCCAAAAGGCTGATTAAAATGTCAACACAATCACTTCTTCGTCATTGTTATAATTAATAGCGTAATTCATGCTTGCCCGAGGGGGCTAAATAAACCCAGCCCATGTAAGTGAAGAAAGTAAAGCACAGATTAGCAGAATAGGGAAGTAGTCAGGAGCTCAGGCACTTTTGCTGGACGTAATCACATGAAATAGGACACCCAACGTACTTACCACAGGGCATGCCACCTACTAAGGACCAAAAATTGCAGCTGCTCTTTTTTTTAAGATTTTATTTTTTTAAGTTCATTTATTTATCGGGCAGGGAGGCGCCAAGAGTGAAGGAGAGAGAGCCTCTTAAGCAGGCTCCATGCTCAGCGCAGAACCCAATATAGAGCTTGATGTCGTGACTGTGAGATCATGACCAGAGCTGATATCAAGAGTCAGACCCTTAACTGACTGAGCCGCGCAGGTGCCCCTAAAGATTTTATTTTTAGGTAATCTCTACACCCAGTTTGGGGCTTGAACTCACACCCCTGAAACCAAGAGTTGCATGCTCCACCAACTGAGCCAGCCAGGCGCTCCAAAACTGCAGCCGTTAGTATATTAAGTGATGCTATTGAGAGACCCATGAGATCAGAAGACCTTGGTTATTTTTCAATTCACAAAAGGTATGGGAATACGGAGTGATTATTTGCACAGATTTAATTCTCCATGACTGGACAGAGAAAGATCATCTCAACTTTCCATATCTGTACCAGTCAAGAACTGAATCTTTTTAGTTGTTTTAATACCATGTCAAATCTATTTTTGGAATGAGATGTGGAAGAGTGAATAAATGAAGGACTGAAATGCATCCTTATCCCCCCATTTACACAATAAAATGAGCTGGTAAAACTCATGAGTCCCCAACATGTACACTTTTTCCAAATCTGAGACAATACTGGGGCCAATGGGGAAGGGATCGAATAGGGGAATTGCTCTCCCAGTCGTGTTGCCCAGGTGCCCAGTGGCTGTGGGCCTAGACTACTTTCTGAGGCATGGGGTGCTTGAACCAGCCAGCCCTGCTCGCTCTGAGGGGGATGGGGAGCTTTCGAAGGAGTGCCGAGACAAGCAAGAGCAGAGCTGGTATCTTGAGACCCAAGAAACTGCTGTCAGGGTGTGGCGTGAAACCACCTTTACTGTAAAGCAGGAACATTATGTCATTGCCAGGAAGCTTCCCCCGGTCCTAATCTCTCCTTCACATCACCTGAAAGCCTTCTTACTATTTCGTCTGACCACCTAAGCTTTTTCCATCTAGAATTCATTTGATTGAATAGGACTCCACTAAAATGCACATTCCCTTAGGCACTCAATGCCCCACAAGGCAAGACCATAGAGGTGGTCTCACTTCTGTGATAATTGCACAACGAGAAATTCAGAAACGGGTGTCAGGATGTTGTGACTTTTCTAAGAGGAAACTTTCTCATTCTGTAGGGTAATGAACACTTTGTTACCACGGTTCTCCAACGCCCTCAGGCTCACACAGCGTCATTCTTTGCCTCGAACCACCTACATTTCCTCATCCTGATTTGACTGCTTTTCCGAAAGAGAAGCTGTTCCTGTCATCTAACTCTATCCAGGGATCCTGCATAGTCAGTAAGGGGATAAACAAACAGGAGCCCCAACTTTTCTTTTTTATCACCTTTAGATGGAAAGGATAAGATTTCCATGTTGAGAGGGACTATATTAATTAGCGCAGATCCGTTACACTCACAGATACATAGGGCTTTACTTTGGGGACCTACTTCGATATTCAAACAGGCAAAGATCACTAAGAAAGCATGTCTGTTACCTCGCGCCAGGATCTGGAAGTGCCATGGTCCCTGGTATCCTGTTCCAAGGTGCATTGCTGGTGGCCCACCATTTCTGCTCCTGGTCTGCTTTCCCCGTCTCCTAGAGTCCTCTCTTCTCTTTGGAGTTCTTTTGAGTCCCAGGATGAAATCTTCCTTCTCTGGATTTACTGGAGCACTTGACCAATGGTGAACCTGAACCACAAGCTCCGAGGAGCTAGTCGTGTCCCAGTGATCGAATGAGCAGAGATCCAAGGTGCTGGGTGTTCCTGCTTTGTTTGCCACCGGCCTCCTCTTGTCCCCTCTGGGCCGCTGTTCGTCGACAAGTGCTGTGCTCTGGACTGGCGCTATCATGGCCTGCCGTGCGGGGACAGGCAGGTTGTGGTGAAAGCTGCACTGGTGAAAAAGGCCATTGTTTTATCTCCCCTATCCCTCACTGGAGCTATGGCAACAAATTCCGTTGGTGAATTAACTATGTCATTGTGTGCCGGCTGAACTGATTATGCTCCCGGAATGACAAACATTTTGTCTCTTTTTTTCAAGATAAAAAGTAGCCGAGACCTTGAACTGTTAATACACACTTCAACACTTTCTTTCAACGGGAGAATAAAGATAGAGAAAGGAAATCTCTCCTACATACTTTGATTCTAATAAACATTTTCTCTGCCAAGGAGCCATTCCAATCACCACCGATAAGTGAACTTGTGCATTTTAATCATGTAGAATCTTCACAAGTTGTGTTAAGGTAATTCCCCCTCAAATACCATTGTGTGTTAAAAGAACTCTTTAAATATGCATGTACTGGGGCATTTTGGACAAGATTCTTTTTAAGTGCTGCTCTTAACACGAGTATCATACCTCGGCTCAGAATGAAGATGGCTGTCCATCTAAATTCACCTTAGCCACATAAAGATTTTCCAAGCTCCACGCTAGCGGGAAAACTCTTGGTCACTCGCTCACCTATTACACTCTCCAGGATGAGACAACGCGCTCTGATCGGTCAAAGGAGCCTTTCAACCTTTGCACCCATCCGTCCATCCCAGCCTTTCTGTGTCCGGGTGCTGGGCTGGTTGCTGGAGAAGCTCTATCAGTGAATCGCTGCTACATTGCCTAGCATGGTGGGGTGTAGTGTGCGGACTTGGCCAGCTGGAATCCCATTCCCGGGGATCCCCTTCCCTTCCGGCTCTGGGTTCGAGTTGGCCAAAAGAGGATTTTATATAAGATGTGGAAGGTGAGGGTGAGGTGGTCATTATTTCCAAAGGTTGTCATGGTTGGGAGTGGTGACAGAAGGTCCCAGATTACCCTCACTCCCCTTTGCTCTGTGTCTCGATCCATCATCTTACTAACTGCTGACCCCGTTAAGCAACAGCAGCTCAGAGTCCGCCCTCAGACGTTTCTCCAGCCCAACGGAGGTCGGAGCGGCTTTCCAGAGCTTCCTGGGGGCGGGGGGAGCCTCCTGCACTTTGGCAGCCATATATGCTGGGCTTGTAACTGTAGATGGGTTAACTTGTCCCATCATCCAATTGCCCCACCGACTTCCATTCCCCCCACCCCTCCCACAGTGGGCCAGGTCTATTTCCTATGTTAAATCCCTTCCTCCACATCTCATAGTGGCTGTGCTTCTCTGACTGAACTAGGGCTGATATACTTATTTTGTAAACAATGTGAGGACTGTAGCAGAGAATCTCCGGCATGAGGGGAGTTGAGAGGGCAATAGGGAGAAAATCCCGTGGAACTTGACCTAGAAGTGACTGAGGAACTGAGTCACTGAGGAAGTGAGGAAGGAAAGAGATATTATATTTGTGTCAGACCTCTCCCCCAGGTCCCTAGAGCCCCCAATTTGCAATGATTCTATTCAGACCCAAGCATTTTCTCAGATACCTTATCCTTCTTCATTCCCGTGTCTTTCCCTCATCCCTGTTCTTATCCCCATGGCTCATCCCCCCAAAGAGGCTAAGATTGGCCATCAGAGGTAAGCCACACTCCAACGGTGGGTTCCAGGTAGTCAGCTAAAAGAGAAAAAGAAAAGCCCAAGTCCTGGGCACATTATTTCTCCCAGAGTGATTCACTGGACCCACTGAAATGTGGCCGGACCAACACAGCATGTACCGATGGACTCTAACAGAAGATTTCTCTGAAAGTGAAGTAAAACCTGGCTCAGCTGTCAGAAAAACATCATCTACCTGTATTTGCACTGGTTTACTCTTCTCAGTAATGGAAAAATCACTCTTGTGTCATCAAGGCCCAACGGTTCACAAGAGAGGCTTGTTTTGAAATTGCCTCTTGTTGTCATCTCTTAGAATAACAGTGCATTTGATTATATTTCCAAGCTTCTTGTCACACATCCAAAAGAAGAAGAGCTGCCAATCTATTCCCTCGGTTAATTCCTGCTTAGAGTAGGCGATTATTGGCCCTGAGCATTAGAACGTTGCGAGGATAGGTTTTGATTAATTCTGACTCTAAAGCAAATGGAATGGAGACAGGGCCACCAATACAACAACGTACTGTATTCTTAACGTAGATCTAGCCCAGGTGATCAAATTAAGCCACTTACCCTTGGATTATGAAGATATCTATTATCTGAACACTTATTGGTAGCTTTCTGGGGTCTTCTCTGCTTTTGAGAGTCTCATAAACTAAAACGGTCTCAGATGATCCCTATGAACAATCCCCTGTGGTCTATACAAGGGATGCCCCAGAGCCCTGATAGTTGTGTCAGTGGGTAGAACCTAGTTGCCCAGGCCCACAGAGGTGGAAATGGGTGGGCAGCAGATCTCAGTTCCTGTATAAGGCACTATGTGTGAATTAACTTGGGGCACCTGTGTGGCTCAGTCGGTTAAGCTTCCAACTCTTGATTTTGGCTCAGGTCATGATCTCACAGTTCATGAGTTTGAGCCCTGCATCAGGCTCTGTGCTGTCACCCAGAGTGTGCTTGGGATTCTCTCTCTCCCTCTCTCTCTCTCTCTGCTCCTCCCCACCGTTCTCTCAAAATAAAGAAATAAATTTCAAAAAGCTGCTCCTCTGGGCCAAGCAGTCCCACTTGGTGAACAGAGTGAGGGCTGGATTTAGCCCCTAAGTCTCCTGGTCTGCAGCACTGATACTTTTTCTCTCTCTGCAGCCCCTGACCCTCAGAGAATTGGGCGTTGTGGGGGAAGCAAACTGTGTTAGTCCTATTATAAGAGAAACGCTCTTGAATTTGGGGAATGAGTATCCTCGTGGTTCAAGAGATGAGGTGTTCTACGCCAGGTGGCGTGGCTGGTCAACCAGGCCTCAGGTCCAGAGCTGATGCAATACTCTTCTTTCCATGAATTAATTCCCTAGCAGCATTCTCTTTGCCTTCCTGGTACCTCACCGGGGGCCAGGGTGAGTCCAGGAACATGGCTTTACGTGCTTCATTTGAGAGGGCCCTGTTTTAGCTCTCTTCCGAGGAGTCCGTGTGGCCATGGGACAGGGTACATGCCTGGAGACCCTTACTGCCCCCCTCTAGAATACTCTAGAGGTCTCTGTCCAGATGTCCCCCCCTCCCTGCTTCCAGGACTTTCGTGGCTTCTCCCTCAGGGCCATCTTCCTGGGGGGTAACCTCCCCACAGAATTGCATGTCCCTGGGTATAAGGGGTGGTAGAGCCCCCCCCCCCCCACCATATACACAGGTACACACAGTCTGCTAGCATGATTTCAAACTTTTAAATATTTAGACATATGATACACGGGCCTCCATTTAGATTCCTGCCCTGACCCCACAAATGTTAGCAGCAGGCCCAGCTAGAGGTATTTTAAATCACTGTAGAAATTAATGGATTAATTAGCATTTTCTGGTTATTTTAATTATAGTTAATTACAGGTAGTTTGTCATCAAAAGTCTAATCATCTCTGAACGTCTGAACAATATGATTTTCTGAATCTAAGTGGCTGAAGGCTAGATTCTGGACTGAGATGAAATGATTTGCTCCAACTCTAGCACAGTCCTTGGTATATAGTAGTTGCTTTGAAAATGATTTAATGAATTAATGAATCCCTAAAGTGTTTTGTAACTGCCTCTTATCTTTTGCCCTGCGTATGCCTGATAACCGGCTTAGAAACTCTGCCTGCTGTGTTCACCCAAGGCTGTTTGGGGGATTTTAGTCAACGGGGCTTGGAAAATCTTTGACGAATTCACCCAAGGCTGTTTTGGGGGTCTTAGTTCTGAGATGAAGCCAGGGAACAGATGAGAGGATAGCGTCTTCATTCCTGGAGGAGAGTGACTGCCTGTGACTCCCTGTCTTTTTGCTTTTCCTGATCGCTTGGAATGAGCTGGCAACAGTTCTGAAGAAGGAATACAAGTATAGACTTTGCATTTCCAAATGATGCACTAAAAACATACTCCACCCACATGATGTCAAGATGTGTCCAAGTTCAAGGGTAAAATTTACATATTTTGTGTATTACTGTTTCCCTTGGATTTACTGAACATCTACTTTGTATCAAGCCCTCAACCAGGAGAAAAAATGAAGGCAATTACAGCAGTACCAGCCCTCATGGAATTACAAATCAGTACAAGAGGTGCTGTTAAACTGAATATTTCCCTGACTTACATAATCTATCTTACCACCTCAACTCCTCATTCTCTCTTCCCCCTTCCCCTGCTTTGTTTCACTTCATAAGGGACATATTCCATTACAAGTTTACTGTCTATCTCTCCCAGGTGAGTGAGAGGGCGGGGGCTTTGCTTCACTGCCGATATCCCGAGTGACGAGAAGAGTGTCTGGCACATATTAAGTGTTCGGGAAACATTTTGTTGATGGCCAAATTCATTTGGCATCAAAATTGCACTATTTTTTTCTTGTTCAATTTGGCTTTGAGTGGGTAGGAGAATAGTACAAAGAAAAGCAATCTGGTTTGACAGTGGGAGGTACTCCTGGAAGGACTGGGGACAAATAATGCGAAGGATGGAGTCCTGATCTGGAGAACAGCTGGTGTTGAAGAAAAGTAAAGGCACTGAGAAGCTGCAGGGAGTAAGGACCTTGAGAATTTATTAGCCTTCTTTTGAGGCACAGGGTGGTTTCAGTTTGCAGTAACTTGCTGAAACAATGAAGGCCCAGGCAAAGAAGCATGTTTATTGATCCACTGGGCCATCAACAAAACTTCTCGAAGGTGTTAGAGTGATGAGCCAAGTGACTCAGAGATCGTTTTCTTTCCCTCACCTCATAACAACCAGTTCACGGATTGCTGGGGATTTGCTGACATGTTTCTCTCCTGCAGAAAAACTGACTTTCTGCCTGGTGTGAGACTGACTTGAAGAAAAACGGAACATGACATATTTTGTAATTGCTTCTACATCTTTCCCATAGCCTTTTGCTATTCGCCTTCAGCCCTTTCATGATGCAAAACTTCTGTGCTTGACCAGGGAATCTGATTCATTGTATTTTTTCCTTTCCTTTTCCCTCCTCCGCTCTCTCACCTACCAAGGCAAAAGAGACTCTTCTTCACTTTTAACTGTGAATCTCAAAGAGGCTCTTTTGTGGGAGGAGCCACAGGTTAAAGGATCGCTTAGAACTTTTGCACCTCAAAATGCTCCTGACTGGGGTGCCTGGGTGGCTCAGTCGGTTGAGCGTCCGACTTCGGCTCAGGTCATGGTCTCACAGTCCGTGAGTTCAAGCCCCGCGTCGGGCTCTGGGCTGACAGCTCGGAGCCTGGAGGCCGCTTCAGATTCTGTGTCTCCCTCTCTCTCGTCCCCCACCCCCACCCCACTCATGCTCTGTCTCTCTCTGTCTCCCCAAAACAAATAAATGTTGGAAAAAAAATTTAAAAACTGTTCCTGACCAGACAGTGCAACTGCATCAATTGGTGATTATAAGACAATACACTTAGAGGTCCTGGGGAAAATCTACGGAGAAAGAGAATAATATACAGCATTTCCAAACTTTCGTGTCGTTTTAACATTTCCAGAAACTTTTGATTCAAGAAAATGAACTCAAATATCTTGAAATAAATCCACGTAGTTAGGAAACTTGGGGCCAGAGTCTTGGAATCAAAATCAAGATGCCACTTTAGAGATGGCTTTGCTTCTCTCCACACTAGCTCCAAAGGAAAAGATGCTGGGTCCCTGAGTAGCAGTGTGCTAAACTCTTCTCTGCATAAAAGACAATTCAGTAGAGGGGCGCCTGGGTGGCTCAGTCGGTTAAGCATCCGACTTCGGCTCAGGTCACGATCTCTCGGTATGTGAGTTCGAGCCCCGCGTCGGGCTCTGTGCTGACTGCTCAGAGCCTGGAGCCTGTTTCAGATTCTGTGTCTCCCTGTCTCTCTGACCCTCCCCCGTTCATGCTCTGTCTCTCTCTGTCTCAAAAATAAATAAACGTTAAAAAAAATTAAAAAAAAATTAAAAAAAGAAAAAAAAAAGACAATTCAGTAGAAATGCCAAAGTAGGGAAATTCTGTTTCCACAGTCATATCACCTACCCTAGTTGAGGGAAGGGAAAGACAGTCGTCTGCTTTGGGTTGGCATTAAAATTTTACGTGACAGCGAACAATTAAAAATTGAAATTGAGAAAACAATACCAACTTAACACAGCATCAAAAAACATGGAATACTTTAAGACAAATATAACAACACATGTGGAAGTTATGTGCACTGAAAACTATAAAAGACTTCCAAGAAAAATTAAAGAAAACCTACAAAAAGGGAGAAATGTGCCGTGTTCATGGATTGGAAGACTCAAAGCTGTTAAAATATCTGTTTTCTCAAAATTAATCTACATATTCAGCACAATTCCAGTCAAACTCCCAGCAAGTTTTCTGGTAGGAATTGACTCCCTGATTCTAAAAATTATATGGAAATTCAGAAAGACTTAAAGTAGCCAAAATAATTTGGAAAAAGAAGAATAGTGTTGGAGAACTCAGACTCCCTGATCTGACTGGCTGGCATGGCTAGTAGAGCATGTGGCTCTTGATCTCGGGGTCATGAGTTCGAGCCCCACATTGGGTGCAGAGATTGCTGTAAAAAATCCCCTTAAAGAATATGCCATTCATAGCAGCATTCTTCACAATAGCCAAAAGCTGGAAGCAATCCAAATGTCCGCCACTAGATGAATGGATAAACAAAATGTGGTCTACATATAAAAGAATACTATTCAGCATTGAAAAGGAAGGAAATTTTGACACGTGCCATAACACAGATGAACCTTAAGGACATTATGCTAACTGAAATAAGCCGGCCATGCACAAAAAAATTATTGTATGATTCTGATTATACGACATACCTAGAGCAGTCAAATTCATAGAGACAGAAAGTAGAATGGTGGCTGTCAGGGGCTGGGGGCAGGGAGGAATAAGGAACTATTGTTTAATTGGGTACAGAGTTTCAGTTTGTGATGTTGAAAAATTCTGGAGTTTGGTTGCACAACAACGTGAATGTACTTTGCACTTAAAAATGGCTGAGATGAGGGATGCCTGGGTGGCTCAGTTGGTTGTTAGGCATCTGACTCTGGATTTCGGCTCAGGTCATGATCTTGCAGTTGGTGAGATTTAGCCCCGTGTCAGGCTCTGTGCTGACAGCCTGGAGCCTCTCTGGGATTCTCTCTCTGCCTCTCTCTTTGCTGTACCCCTGCTCGTGTGCATGTGTACGTGCTCTCTCTCTCTCTCTCAAAATAAATAAACTTTAAAAAGAAATGGTTAAGATGATAGCTTTTACATTATGTGTGTTGTACTATAATTAAAAATTAAAGTGTTGCAGAACAATTGGATTTCCATAAGCAAAAAAATGAACCTCTCGATCCTTATCTCACACTATATGTAAAAGCTAACATGAAAGGGATCATAGACCTGAAGGTAAAAGCCATAAGATTTCTAGACTGAAACAGGAGAAAAATCTTTATGACCTCAGATTAGGCAAAGATTTCTTAGGACACAAAAAGCATGAACCATAAAGGAAAAAAGTGAATACAATGAATTACATCAAAAATTAAAATTTTGGTTTTCAAAAGACACAGTTAAGAAAATAAAAAGGTAAACCACAGATTGGGAGAACATATTTGCAAAACATATTTTATAAAGGACTTTTATTCAGGACATATAAAAATTCTTATAATTTAATGATTGGACAAATAGCTCAATTTTTAAAAAATGGGCAAACAACTAGAAGGAATCTTTCATCAGAAAATATACAGAAAAGATGGGCAAGAGACTTCGGGCTTTAGCTCCTATATGTAGAGTGCTTGAAAGTTGTTGCTTCCGTCCTTACATCAAGAAAAATATGGATAAACTGAAAATCAATGACTTTCCTTAGACCCATCAGGGAACTGAGATAACGGGGGGAATTCTCACCCCCAAACCTGGAGAGATAGACGCAGAGAGAGAATCCTAGCTGAGATCTGCTCACCTGGGAGAGAAGCTGCTGGAGCCATGGTCTGGGGGGAATACTTAAATGGTAATTTTAATAAATTGCTGGAGGCTCAATATGGACTAACATGAAATTAAGAAATTCCTGGGGCTGCAATCACAGAAGGGACCCCACACTTTTGTGGGCTTTTTCTGCAGGAACCCCACCAGATTCTCACGTTGAGGATCTGAGAAATAGCCCCTGGAGACCCAGGCTGAAGAAGAGGAAGACTCACCATCAGGAGCGCCTCCCAGAACCCTCTCTATCACAAAGGCCGACTCTCCAGGGGTCAAGACTTTGTCAGAGGGCAATACTGCAATATTATTCCAGGTGAGGGAAGGGAATTTCAGCCTTCTCCAGCCTTCCTGTCCCACCTAAGGAGACATAAAAACAACCATATTCAATATGGGACAAGACTTCGAGGAAATAGATTGGAAATGCTGTAGTGAGGAAAAGGAGCAAGGGAACAATATGAAAATACCAGTAGGAGGAGAAAGAGAAAAGAGAGCAAGAGAAATATTTGAATAATGGGCAAAAACTTTCCAAAGAATTTGTCATTAAAATGACAGATGCAGAACTACAGACCCAGTAAGCTCAGAAACACCAAGCAAGATAAATACCCAAACAAGTAGTGACAAAAAAACAAACCTGGGAATATCATGTTCAAACTGGGGATAAAAAGCAACAACAAAGGACAAGGTGAAAAACTTGAAGGAAGCCAGAGGTGGGGGGAAGGCAGCGGTGGGAAACTTTACTTATTAAAGAGTAAGGATAAGAATTACAGTGGGGGTACCTGGGCAGCTCAGTCGGTTGAGTGTCTGACTTCAGCTCGGGTCATGATCTCATGGTTTGTGGGTTTGAGCCCCGCATCGGGCTCACTGTTGTCAGCGCAGAGCCTGCTTCAGATCTTCTGTCCCCATCTCTCTGCCCCTCCCCCACTTTCACTCTACCCCAAATAAATAAATATTTAAAAAAAGAATTACAGTGGGCTTCTCACCAGAAACCATGTAATAAGTGTTCTGAGACTCAATTTCCAATGTGTGGGTGGGCGCATTCCCCCACACCAAAAAGCAATTCTCAGACACCAACAGGGTGTCCAAGAATTCCACTCCATTCTGGCACTATCTACCCTGAATTAGAACCAGATTCCACAGGTTAAGGGCTCAGTCCTATAAGATTGTCACCCTCCTACATGCTCACTTTAGATGCCAAATGCAAGTCCAGGTTATCACCTGGGCTTCTACCTGACCTGCTAGAGATTGGAGAGTGCCACAAAAGCTACTCCTTAGTTCCTATTAATTTCCTAGAGTGGCTCATAGACCCCAAAGAGACTTCCTAGGTTACCAGTTGAATGTGAAAGGCTATAACTCAGGAATAGTCAGACGAAAGAGATGTATATATAGCGCAAGGACGGTATGTGGGGGAGGGCATGGAAGCCCTGCTTGGAGCCACACTCCATGCCCTCTCCAGGTGCACCACTCTCCCCAAATCCCCATGAGTTCACCAGTGAACCCCACCCTTTTGGGGGTTTTATAGAGGCTTCGTTAGCTAAGCATGATTAATTAAGTCGTTGGACATTGGCGATTGAATTTAATCTCTAGCCCCTCTTCCCTCCCCTGGGGTCGGAGTAGAGCTGGAATTTTCTACTCTGTAATCACATTGTTGGCTCTACTGGCAAGTAGCACCCATCCTTAGGTGCTGGTTCAAAAGTCACCTCATTAATATAACAAAAGACACCTTTGCGGTTTTCACCACTTAGGACATTCCAAAGGTTTTAGGAGCTCTGTGCCAGAGAGGATGAAGACCAAATGCATATTACTTATTATGTAAGCAAGTCAAGAGTAGAGCGAAATCACTAAAGTGTTGGTAGAAAAAAAAAAATCTGCCAACTTAGAATTCTATATCCAGTGAAATTACCCTTCAAAAGTGAAGGAAGAAGTTGGGGGTGAGAATAACTTGCAGAATTTAAGAAACAGAACAAATTCTTTGTACTTGCTTAACATAATAGCAACATGATATTTGGAAATCCTTAAACAATTTTTAGCAATGATCAGAAATGTTCTTGACTTCATTTATTCTGATTTTGATGTTGTATACAGCCCAGAGAACAAAGCATGTTGCATGAAAAATATACAGATTGACCATCATGTGAATTCTCGTTATTGTGGATATGTAATAATTCTGTTTATGTTTTTTCAAGCTTAGTTGTTCAAAATTTGTTTTTATTCATTTATTTTTTTTGAGAGAGACAGAGAAAGTGCAAGTGAGTGGGGAAGTACAAGCAAGTGGGAGGAGGGAAGAGGGGGACGGGGTTGGGGGAGAATCATAAGCAGACTCCACACCCAGTGTAGAGCTTGATGCAGGACTCAATCTCACAGCCCTGAGATCATGACCTGAGCCAAGATCAAGAGTTGGACACATAACTGACTGAGCCAACCAGGTGCCCCCATAATTAGTTTTTTTTTAATTTCTGTCATTTTTGTGGAATTTTGAAATTCTGTTATAACAAAAATATTATGCCAACTTTGAAACTTTTTCATTTATTTCTAATGCTATTTAGGTCTTATCCATTTATTTATTTATTTATCTCATATTTTTTATTTAATTTTATTTATTAAAAAAATTTTTTTTTTAATGTTTATTTATTTTGGGGAGAGAGAGAGACAGAGACAGAGCACAAGCAGGGAAGGAGCAGAGAGTGAGGGAGACACAGAATCCGAAGCAGGCTCCAGGCTGCAAGCTGTCAGCACAAAGCCCTACGCGGGACTTGAACCCACGAACCATGAGATTGTGACCTGAGCCAAAGTCGAACGCCTAACCCACTGAGCCACCCAGGCACCCCTCAAATTTTTTATTTTATTTTAGAGAGAGCACGCGAGTGAGCACATGAGCAGGCCAGAGGGAGAGAAAGAGAGAGAATCCCAAGCAGGCTCTGTGCTCAACATGGAGACTGATGTGGGGCTTGATCCCATGACCCTGGAATCATGACCTGGGCTGAAATCAAGAGTGAGACGCTCAACCGACTGAGTCACCCAGATGCCCCTTGTCCGTATATTTAATATGAAAATATTGACATCTGCTTCACAAGTGGTAATTTTTTCAGCACTTTAATAATTAGCATTTTTGAGAGATTATTCTCCTATAGGAAATTAAATATTTACCAAGCATTCACATTTTTTTAAAGTAAGCTCAACATCCAATATGGGGCATGCTCTAATGACTGAGCCAACCAGGCACCCCAGTCTTTTATTTTAAAATGCAGCTTTGAAATAACTTCTCATTATATGAATGGTCTTAAAAAAATAAAGCTGCTGAAGCACACACACACACACACACAAAGTGAAGGAGAAATAAAGAGTTTCTCTGACAAACAGACTGAGAGAATTCACTGCCAGCAGACCTTCCCTGCGAGAAATGTTGAAAGAAGTTCTTTAGGCAGTAGGAAAATGATACAGGTCAGAAACCGGGATCTACATAAAGTAAAGGAGAGCATCAGAGAAAGAATAAATGAAGGTAAAATAAATTTTTTAATTTTTCTTTTTCTTAATTAATTTAAAAGATAACTAAAGCAAAGCAGTGGCAAGGTTTTGGGTGACTAAAGTGTATGGATAAGTGAAATGAATGACAGCAACGTCACAAGGGACAGGAGGGAGGAATTGAGGAATTGAGCATGATCAGTTACAAGGTATGTGTGCAACATCTGAAGCAGTACAATGTTATTTGGAGGTGGACTTAGAGTATTTTTAAATGTATATTGTAAACCCTAGGGCAGCCACTAAAGCAAAAAGAGGTATAAATATTATGCAAAGGGAGGAGATAAAATGGAATCATAAAAAAAATGCTCCTTTAAAACCAGAGACATGGAGAAAGAAACGAAGGACAAAGAGAAACAAAGAGCAAACGCACTGTTGAGAAAACAGTTACAAATGGCCAATGCGCACATAAAAAGATACTCAACATCATTAGTCATCAGGGAAGTACAAGTTCAAACTCATAATGAGGTACTAATATATAACCACTAGAATGAAAATGAAAATGAAAATGAAAATGAAAACTGATAGTACTGCTGAATCTCTTCTACACGGCCAGTGGGAAAGGAAAATAGCACAGCCACTTTGGACAATGGTTTGGCAGTTTATTTTAAAGTTAAACATATACTCACCATATGACTCAGCAATCCCACTCCTAAGTATTTACCCAAGAGAAATGAAACATGTCCATATAAAGACCTGCACACATAATTAAAGAAATGGGCAACGGACTAGTGTTTGCCAGTTGTTAAGGATGGGGTGGAGGTGGGGGCGTGAGCAGGAAGTGAGCAGGTATGGCTATATAAGGGCAACATTAGTGATCTTCAAGATGGAGAAGTCTTGTGTCTTGACTATATCAATGTCAATATCCTGGTTGTGAAATGGTACTCTAGTTTTGCAAAATGTTACCATTGGGAGACAGTGGGTAAAGGATACATGGGCTTTTTCTGTATTGTTTTTCATAACTGCATGTGAATTTATAACTATCTCAAAATTTAAAATTTAGTTTAAAAAACATAAGGCAGGGGGCACCTGGCTGGCTCAGGTGGTAGGGCATGGGACTCTTGATCTCATGGTTGCGGGCTCAAGCCCCAGGCTGGGTGTAAAGCTTACTTAAAAAAAAAACCATAAACATAAAAAAATTAAAACAACAAACATGTAAGGCAGGAATTTTTAGAAACATACCCACTGTATTAAAGAGATATAGATATAATGTAGTAAGTCATCAAGTGTAGCTAACTATTAAGTATTTACGCCAATGGAGGCAAATGAAAGATCAGTCTAGACATAATCTCTGTTTTCGATCCAAGGATAACATATGCAGCTCTAGAAAGCATCAGACTTATACACACATACATAATTGCTAATAACGTCTGATCTAGGGGACTTACCCCTCTCCCACTTTCTAAAAGTATTTATTTATTTTGAGAGAGAGAGCACACACGTGCATGTATGTGAGCAGGGGAGGGGTAGAAGAGAGAGAAGAAGAGAGGGAATCTCAAGTAGGCTCTGCACTATCAGCCCAGAGCCCAACACAGGGCTTGATCCCACAAACCATGAAACCATGGCCTGAGCTGAAATCAAGTCACATGCTTAAATGACTGAGCCACCCAGGTGCCTCCCCTCCCCCACTTTTGAGCACTTTGCGTGTCCAGGATGATCTTTTAAAGCAGATGATTACAAAGCAAACTCTTGACTGTGTCTGAACTGTCAATGACCATTTGGACAAGTCTGTGTCACTGGAAGAAATTATTAATTAGGTAGTTAAGGACAAAGGGAAATGAAACGGAAGTTGTCATTACTGTGGAAGGAACACAAAGGGTAATATGATGAAGCAAGTGACGACTACTTCAACCAAAATGGTTCACCATCAGGGCACCTGGATGGCTCAGGTGGCTAAGCGTGGGGCTCTTGATTTCAGCCTAGGTCATGATCCCAGGGTGGTGGGATTGACCCCCCCATGTTGGGATCTGCGCTGAGGGTGGAGCCAGCCTGAGATTCTCTCTCTGAATTTCCCTCTGCCCCTCTCCCCCACTTGTGTGCACATACTCTCTCTCTCTAGAATAAAAAATAAAATAAAATAAAATAAAATAAAATAAAATAAAATAAAATAAAATAAAATAAAATAAAATAAAATGGTTCTCCATCCTCTAGGCCCATACCTTGGAGATGCAGTCGAACTGTAGTTTCTACCCACACAGAAGCTTAACAAGATGGGTGATTTCACATTATTTCTAATAAAGCTGGTGTTGGGTTCGCATGAGTGTTTTACGTAACCCAGACATCATTCCATTCAAAGGAAGCCACCATACTAAATGCTATAAAATACCAAAGAGTAAAAAGTCTTCAGGGCAGGTGGGAAATGAGGCCTACTTCCTCATGGAAACAGGTGTGCCCAACTGAATATTTATATCCATGTTAACCATTTTTCTAATGATTAAAAGGTTTAGCAATGCCTTCTTAGACCACTTGTTCTCAGCTTTGGCTGGACATTGGAATCCCATCTTTAGAAATTCTGATTTAATAGGCCTGAGACGCTATCGGGCATAGAACCTCTGAGAAACTGCTCACATGATTCTAATTACCAGCCAAGTTGAGAACCATGCTCTAAACATTAAAGAACACTGGCCATATGTAAGCTACGAAGCCCTCATGCTGCCATCCTTTCCTAAAACTCACTATGGACTGACTATATGATCACTGTCCTAACTCTCAATTCTTTCTTAACTTTGCCCCAAGACCTTTAATAATTCCCAGATGAATTCTGGTTTTCTGCTGCCAAGTGTTAGTTCATGCCGCTGGATTAGAAGGTTCTGAAGCATTAGTACAGTTATTTGTCTTTGGGGACAGGTTTTATTCACAGTGACACTGCATATTTATGCCATGAGCCAAGCCTCAATTAACACAGAAGATCTGCCCGTTGGTCCATAATTCATGTGGACTCACTTGAGGACACTGCTCTCTAGGGAGGCGGGAAGAAGAGAACTGTGCAGTAGTGGGTTTGCTGAAAGTGTTCAGATGCAGTGACGTTGATGGCTAAAATTAATTCTTCATAAAACGTTACTTGAACGTGGTTAATTCTCATTCCCAGTTTTCGGTTTAATTAGTGCTGTCTAGTTAACATATTCATGCAAATGTCTCTGTTATGATTGTTTGCTAATTAATTATTTTTCATGGCCATCTTAAGAAAATAGATTTTTCTGTCTGGAAGTCACCAGAGTGGCAGGGATTAGAAATTAAGTCATTCAAGGACAAAGTCTCCAGACTCAGTGTTTCACACTCTATTCCCCAGGATTAAATCTTACAGGGTATATTGGTGGGGCGCATATCTACATGGATGGTGCACATTTAAATTGCTGTTGGTTTCTCTGGAATCTCACAGTATTTATTCATTAAAAAGCAAAGGAGAAAATAATTGAAGATTTTTGTTAATTAATTCCTCTCAGGATTATGTCCCTCCCCAATTCAATTGATCTAGAAAACCACCTTACATTATAATTGTTTCGCCTGAAAGGATTTTTTCCTTCGTGTTGTGAGTACTGACTCCATTTCCTTAGAACACTCAGAGATGGTTTTCTTAGGAAACCAGACCTACTTTACTTAAACTCACAGGAGACACATTCTAACTAAAATAAACACCTCGTAACTGATAGTGGGGATCGTCATTTTCCAAATGCTGGAATGCTGTCCTCTTCTGTTTAGCATTCTTCTGTCCCAATACTTAAGTATGTTAAATACCAGCTAAGATATTGCTTGGTGAGTTTGGAATGAGAATAAAGCAAAGAAACAGAATGCTGTGTCAGCCAGGGATATTAGTTACAAGCAGCAGAAAGAGACTTTGGCTGATTTGAGAAAAAAGGAGGCAGAGAAGAAACAGGAGGGGAGATGGGGGAGAAGGAAGAAAAGGGGGTTGTGAGAGGGTATTAGAGACTCACAGAATCTCCAGGAAGCCAGAGGAAGCAAGCCGAAGGGGGTAGGCACAAAGGGACACTCTGAAGCTGAAATCACTGGTAAAAATCACACCTCTGAGCAATTTGGTGGAAGGCACCCAGGTCATTTCAGCCATTGCAGGTGGCCTGGACACTGGCCTTTGCAGCAGTTCTGAAGCCATTGCTGCCCAGCAGGAAGTGGGAAGCTGCGGCCAGTGAAGAATGTCCCTGTTTTTTGTGACACTAGTTCCAAATTCAAAGTCCCTTGTGGAGGTGGCCAAGCGTAAGACTGTTAGTGTGGTAGCTGGCAGAGTTGCCGGGACCAAAGCATTTTCAGCTTCTAAAGTGATAGGTGGGGGTCGTCTGGGTGGCTCGGTTGGTTAGGCGTCTGACTTGGGCTCAGGTCATGATCTCGTGGCTCCTGAGTTCGAGCCCTGCATTGGACTCTCTGCTGTCAGCACGGAGCCTGCTTCGGACCCCCTGGACCCCTCTGTCTCTGCCCCTCCCCCCCCAATAAACATTAAAATTTTTTAAAAAAATAAAGTGGTAGTTGGACTGCCTCCCCACAAACTCAGAGTGTGAGATGCTCCAGGGGCGCTTGGGTGGCTTGGTCAGTTAAGCATCTGACTCTTGGTTTTGGCTCAGGTCATGATCTCATGTTTGTGAGTTTGAGCCCCGTGTCAGCACAGAGCCTGCTTAGGATTCCGTCTCCCTCTCTCTCTGCCCTTCCCCTTTTCGCACATGCACTGTATCTCAAAATAAATAAATACACATTAAAAAGAAAAGAATGTGAGAAATCCCCCAACATGTCAGATACCAGGCAGCCGAAATAATGTCAAGTGTCGTCATGAATTGTTTAAGTAGTCATTTCTCCCCAACAACAGGAAAACCTAATGCCTGTATGTATTTCTCTGTATCTATTTAGGGACCATACCTCAGTAGTGAGTAGTTCTCCCCTGTCTCTCCCTTGGGCAATGTTAGATCCATTTCATTTTCTCTCTCTGCCTCCTGATTTTCTGGGTGTCATTCATTCTTGCTTTAGAAGTGATGTGAGTTTATAATTAAGTCAAAATATTTCTCCCACTGTGCATTGATTCAATTAGTTCCAGCCCCAGAATCATTGCCTTTAAGCAAAGGTCTCAACAAACACCATGTGGTTCCCACAGCACAGGTACACCTCACTGGCACAGGGTCAGCAGATGCCATCCCAGAGAGGTGTGCTTTGTCCAGGAGCAGCAGTACATATAATGGGTTGTGCTCTAGGAGAGGGGCCTGCCCCACTGCCCCTATACCTTTTAATAAGCAAGTAAGTCAAGAGAGGGGCTTTGCAGCTCACCTGCCTGGGAAAATGATTTGAGCTTGGGCACCATGAGCTACCTGACCAGAGGGGTCGTATATCTACTCATATCACCTGGAATCCTTGTGGGACGTCAAGGCACAAGCAGCACCCCTCATTTCCTTGCCTATTTTCAGCTGGCAGACAATCCTCCCTCCACAGCTGCACATAAACAACATGACTTAGGCTCAGAAACTCCGCACGGCCATAAAGCTGGTTTTGTTAATAAACCCAAAGATAACCGGGCTTATGCTAACAAATTCACACTGCTATTGGAATCAGAGTCCTAATTTATTGAGTGCAATGAGAAATATATCTGGCAGGCATGCCAGAGTAGAATCTGGTTGGCTGGTCGTTTTCCCCTCTAGAAAAAAAAAGTCTAGTTTATAAAAGAAAGGTTTCTTGGAGAGTAGACAAATAGCTTGGGCTGGTACAGTAGCTTCATAGATGTTAGGGACCAAGGCTCTTACCATTCTCTTCCACCATCTCCTTGCATGGCTTTCTTCTTCACAGTTATCTTATAATCCAAGATGGTTGTTGGAGCCTTGGTCACCACATCTGTGTTGCAGGAAGAAAGAGAGAAAAGACAAAAAGGAAACAACAACAACAACAACAACAACAACAACAACAAACCAGTCCCCTTCCATATGTATCTGATTTCATCAAGCAGCTTTCCTGTAAGTCTCCTCCAATACTACTGCTTGCATTTTGTGTGTCAGAAATGAGTCGTTTGGCTAAACCTTGGTGCAAAGGAGGCTGGGAAATATAGTCTTTTCCTCTGTCTGTCAATGTGGCCAGCTAAAAATTCACATTCCGTTACAAGAAGAAGGGGGAGAATTAATGTAGCAGTAGGCAACTAGCAATTTCTTAACATACTCTACCTTGTATAGTTATTAGGAAGATGAGTGTAATGGTTAAGACTATTGTATAAATACAGTAAGCATAATAGCTATTTGTTAAATGCCTTTTAGGTGTTGGCATCTTAATGGCACTGTACATGTGTTATTTCAATTAAATTGCACAATTGTTCCTTAGGTAAGTATAAGCATTTAAATTTTTTTTAATGTTTATTTATTTTTGAGAGAGAGCGAGACAGCGAGAGAGAGGGAGAGAGAAAGAGAGAGAATGAGCGGGGGAGGGGCAGAGAGAGAGGGAGACACAGAAACAGGCTCCAGGCTCTGAGCTGTCAGCACAGAGTCTGACATGGGGCTCGAACTCGGGAATGGTGAGATCATGACCTGAGCCGAAGTCGAATGCTTAACTGATTGAGCCACCCAGGCGCCCCAGCATTTTTGTTTTATAGAGGAAAAAATTAAGGTTTCAGTAACCAGCTGATGGTCACATAAAATTAGTAGTGTAAGAATCAAATCCTAAATCTGACTCTACCTGATGTTGTAATGTCTCCCGATATAGTGTTAAAGAGAACGAATTGTAAGCAAATAGAATCTATAATGCTATCATCTGAAGAAAATATACTCCATTTTACATAGCATTGCTATTTGATATACAGTTGCAATTAAGTGTGCCTCTCAGTTTTCCTTCTGCCATTTTAACTTTATAAAATATCCCAAGTTCCATGTCCTGAGTTTTCCCAATTAATTTATCTTTTGTAAAATATGCTTATTTATTTACTTTTGAGAGAGAGAGAGCATGGGCAGGTACAAGTGGGGGAGGGGCAAAGAGAGAGTGAGCTAGAGAATCCCAAGCAGGCTCCATGCTGTCAGCATAGAGCCCTATGTGGGGCTCAAACTCACACATGGTGAGATCATGATCTGAGCTGAAGTCCAGAGTCAGATGCCTAACCAACGGAGCCACCCAGGTGCCCCTATTTTATCTTTTTGATATCACATCATTAAACCTCTTCTCTGATGTGGACATTAAGGTCCCAACTTTTTGCTAATGGAAAATGGCAGCCATTAACATTTTTGCATTTATTCTGTTTCTTTTGAGTTATTTCCTATTAACTTTTACCTGTGGAAATCATGGTTTGAAAGACAAAAGCATGCTTATGGTACTTGCCACATATTGCAATATCATTTTCTAAAAGGTTGTCCCTATTTACACCACCACTGGCAAAAAATCAGTGGTTCCTCAACAGCAGTTTAGCAGCAATGGATAGAGCTTCTATAGAGAGGGAGAGGAATGAAAAGAGAAATGGTGGGAAATGGTATCTCAAGTTAGTCTCAATTTGTTTTTCTTTGCTTATAGTAATAGTGATAAATTAAAAAAAAAAAACTTTTCAGTTTGCAAAACCAGTGCAAAACTGGGCCTGCGTTGTACAGGATAGAGTTAAGTCTAAGACAAATTGTGATTATTTTTTTTGCATGATTAGATAACAGAGGTACATTTACAATGAAGTAGATGAAACAAGTTTCAAGAGCTCTTGTTTGCTTATGCGCCACTTCTGAGGCCCTGGAAGATGCTCTAGCAATGGTCTTGGGTTTTTGTGAAAAGTTGCAGAAGTAAGATATTTTCACTACAATCTGTTATGGCTACTTGGTGGTTTGCTGGTAAACTCTCTCTCTCTCTCTCTCTCTCTCTCTCTCAAAGGAAAAAAAACACCCAAAAATCAGGCCTGATTTCTGATTTGTAGCATTTGCCCATTTCCATGGTGTAAATACCATGGCTGCTTTCAAGCTACTAATAGTTTAACAAGCAGATCATAAAATTCCTGAATATGCAACAATCAGCTTTTGAGAATAACCACCTGTCCCTTTGATACACATCCCTTACTGCCTCGTGGTGGTGGTAGAGTGGGCACAGTCATTGTGGGATTCTACTATGGGAAAGTTGATTTGGTATTGCACTGCATTTAGAGTTAGTGGCATCTATTTATGTTGGATGAAAGCACTCTCATTATACTTAAGTTATTGATAGACTTCTGGTTATAGGAATAGCTTCCAGGAATATTCCTACCCCACGGTGCTGACTTGGAATTTTGACCTGAATGTGCAGGGCCAGAAGTGACATAATAGTATGAAAGTGTCCTATGTGTCCTGGCTCCTGGAAATTTGAAGGTCATGAAAGACAGACAAGATTTGAAATGCTTAGAGTTCTAACACGGCATGTGGAAAATGATCAGACATGTGAAGTAGTAAAGGAAAGATTTGGTTCTTATTGATGCCTCGCCAAAATAGTTCCCTTCTGTTAGGAATAAACCTGATAATATCAAAAGTTCAACAACTTCTTTAAAGGGAAAGTGGAGGCATACATGTACTAGTGCTTTAAACAGTGAGTGGAACTAAGTGTGTGAATTATTATGTGTTATGTATCACAACATATAGATCATATCTTAACATGATATTAAATAATATTATAAAGCTGAAAGAAAAATTTCTAAACAATCAGAAATTAAGAAACAAACATTGATCAACCATGCTGGAGGACACACTGAATGATCTTTATATCCTCTTCAGAAAAAATGATATTATAAAATTGTCACATGAGGAAGAGATCAACAAGTATGTGGGCAAAAATGTAGGAAAAAACATTACAAATGTGTGGGAGGCATTATTTAATAAAAATGTTGTACCTACTTGGAAAAAGACAGAATGAGATACATACATTACATATGTTGTACCATACCCAAGGATCTAATGCCATTTTGTCTTTCATAGCATTGATATTTTGTAAGAGTCTGGGCCAGATGTTTTATAGACTGTCCTACACTTTGAATACATCTGATCGTCTCTTCATGATTAGATTCAGGTTAAACATCTTTTGCCAGAAGATTATATAGGTGATGTTCCCTTTTCCAAGGGCATCACATCAAGAGGCATATGATTGCCCCTTATTGACAATGCTTCTTTTGGTCATTTGGGTAAGAGAGTGCTATATATATATATATATATATATATATATATATGTATATATATATATATACACACACACATATACATATATACACACATATATACGTATATATATGTATGTATATATGTATATACGTATCTATAAATCACACAGCGACTTATTCTCACGCTAAGAAGGCAAGTTATCAGGCAAGACTTCTAGTGCGCAGCAGGAGGCAGTCGTTTTCTCAAGGCTCTGCGGAACCGGTCCAACCACGCCCATTCCACTGCCCTCCCGCGTCTTTTTTCCCCGGAAAATCAATTCTCAGAACCAGAAAGCTCCTACTGCATCGCGCCCAAATCTTTTCCCATCAGCACGGGTGCGCCTGCGCAGCGCGTCTCCAGGCGGCTCCTTTCCAGCGCCCGGCCGCCTCTTTTTCCGGTTCTCCTCGGCCTCCCCTTCACTCGCGCTTTTCCCGGAGGGGTCATAACAGGGCGCCAAATTCGCGTCCGCGGGAAGGCCGGGGGCGGGGCGCGGCGCGGCGCGGCACGTCAGTGGCCTTCCGGGCGGAAGTCCGCAGCCTCCGGAGCCTCTGATTGGCTTTCAGCCTGGCGCCTGTCTCGGCCCCCGCGCCAGTTTCGGGCTGGTTGGCGCGGAATCGGGAGACTTCGGAACCATGGCGCTCGTGCACGGTGAAGACTGCGAGCTGGGGTCAAGCGGTGAGGGATGACCCCGCGCGCGGGGTCCTGAGTTGGGAGTGTAGGGACCGTGGCATGACTGTAGGTGGTGGGGATTCTGGAGTGGTCTCTTATTTTGTCTTAGAGAGGCGCGCATCCGGGTCGCCGTACTGGTCTTTTCGGGCGCGGACCTCGGCCATCCCGGGTAGGACCCCTTTGGTTGGTATCGGGTGGTGCTTCCTTTTAGGACCGTTTGCACCTGGCAAACCAGAGCACACCCCCTGCAGGGCCTGTGTCACTCCTGGTGTCCACACCAGTCTGCATTTTCTTTTTATTTCTTTTGGTGAGCGCGTTCCACGTGCTGGGCACACCTTCATCCAGACTGGCCCCGGTGGGGCACGGGTTTGCTTCAAAGTATCTCCGGACTCTGGCCCCAAGTATCTGCTTGAGGGCTAGGGCAGAACGGATGTGGGCCCTTTCTATAGAAGCTCGCAGGAAAATTGCTTATATCTTGTAACTCAGCAGGAGAGAAAGGTCTAAGGGCTGTCACCGCAAGATACAAATGGGTTTTGTCTTTTTAGGTAATGGATTTCTACTTTGTGCGTTAACAATTTTTTCTTTAAATTCTGTCGAAAGTTCTTCAAGTGCTGCATAGAAATAATATTCACAATCTAGTCGTCTCTGGTGAAGTCCCCCCCCCCCCAAAAGCATCAGCTCAGCAGCATTTGGGATGTCATATATATGACTCCGTTTTCAGTAGTAATCTTTTACTTCCAGAAATAGAATACAAAAATGTAAATGGCTTTGTCTGATTTCTGATTTTTGAACTGTGTTCATCTAGTGTGACTTCACTTCAGTGAACTTCTAACTTAAAATCAGATGCTTCGCTTTCTTAGCTCAAGCTCCATCACCTGTCACTCAAATACATCAACGTTAATGAGAACTTGCTTTCTAATCAGCTTCCTTTGCATTCACCTGGTTGTGAATCACAGATTTCAATTTCTTCTAGCCTTTCGTTTTTAAGACAATTTATTTTGGAGAGTCGTCTAGCCTGGATTACAAATGGGGTGTGGGCTGTGAGTATGTGAACAGTCTTTGCAGCCCTCCATCAGTGATTTGCCACTAGGGTGTCTTTCTTCACCCTAAAAACTACGTCATCTACGAACATCAAGAAATCACTCTTCGGAGGATACTGTGTAATCTTGAGACTCTCTCAAGTCATGGTGTTGATGAAGTAGTTGCTGGAGCTTGTGACTAGAATTTTTTCCTTAGAGCAGAAAGATTGTTACCTGAAAGACTGTTGCAGGCTAGTGTCTGTCTGCTTTTGGGGAGAACGGGGGTACTTCAGATGGTAATCTTGAAGCAAATATTTAAACTTTTGTAATGGGTTATTTTCATGCTTTTTTGGGTTAACTTACCTACGTGAAGCATTGGACACATTCCAAGAAGAAAATTCTAGGCCTTTTTTCCCTTAGGTATTAGAAGGTGGGGCACCTTGACAATGGCAGTGAAAAGTTGAAAGGTCTGTAACTAGCTGTTATTATATATGAAAAGGGATCAGGGAGAATTTAATGATTTAAAAAAGCAGGTACGGTGGTTTATTCATTTGTTCATTCAGCAAATATTTATAATGTACCTACGAGGTATAGGCAGTCTGCCAGACTCTGGTGCAACAGTATTACAGTGGTAGGTAAGCTGGACATGGTTTTTATCTTCCTGGAGTTGAGATGGTAAAGATCTAATTATGTGTGGTGCTATATTGAGGCTTCTCTGAGAAAACAGCTTTGCTTTATTTTTGCCTTCTAGAAGCTAGAACATGGTACTGCTAGGTGTGGTGTGTGTGGGCTGTGTGTGTCTACCCTGTATCTGTACACACATAACACAAACATTAAATGAGATTCTGTACTGCTGAGTACAAAGTAAGCCGGGGATCTTCATTTAATGCTTAACAACCTTATGGAGCAGAGATGATTATCCCCATTTCCCAGATGAGGACCCTGAGGCTCTGCATTAGTCAGAGTCCTTAGGTGTAAGCTGCAGGAGCCAACCCTAGCTGACGTAAATAGAAAAAAGGAATTGATTGGAAGGATTTTAGGGATTAGAAGGATATGTTGTTCACAGAAACTCCAGGAGGATTGGAGAGTCAGTCAAGGGGCTGCTTAGCCAGGAATGTGATTAAAGTCATGTCCCAAAACTTGTCTACGGAGGAGGTCATTGCCAGCCATGGCCAAGTACTTGATGTTATAGTTTGTACCTTGAGACATTGCTGGCTCCGTGAGCCCAGGTAATCCTCTTGCAGCTGATACTACTTCTAGAATCTTACTTTAGCCCACCCCCCTTTCCTTCTGTCACGAGCGTCTGATTGAAAGTCTGAACTGGTGTTCTTAATTGATAGAGCCTCTTTTATATGTTCATGCTCTAGTCTCAAGGGTGTCTGGGAAAGAGCATCTGGTTTTGCAACTTATGTAGTGACATTTGGGCTCTGTGTGTCTGAGCAAGATTTATAAGCGGGGAGTTTCACAGATAGGTTCAGGTGCTGGGCAGCTTAAAAACCAACAACAAGACATCTGATCACTGCAGCTCAGAGACATTAACTGGTGGTCTCATGTCACCCAGTAAGTGGTGGAGTTGGATTGTACTGCTTTTCCCTAATCTGTTCTCCCACTCTGCACTTTGATGTCAAATTTATCTTCCATGCTGACTTTCTCACGGTTTCTGAATGCACTTGGCAGTTTCATCCCTTTGTAATTTGGCTCATGCTTTTTTTCTGTGCTTCTGCCCCTTTTCCCCCTATACAATGATGGTGAAATTCTATTTTCTCTTCCTGGGTCAGTGTTGGCAACCTCCCCTGTGAAGGCTTCTCTGATTTCTCAGGCAAAATTAACAGTGCTCATTTCTGTGTTTCCTGAGTACTTTGTTCTTCCTTCTTATTGGGCACCGTGTCTGTATGATCGTGGGAACCTCAGGTCCTTTTGCTTTATTTGACTGTGAGCCCCCTTGACGACAGGCAGCTGTCTCTTGCTTGTAATTGTACCCCAAATCCTGTAGAGTGGCACAGTATTGCCTGTGAAGTAAGTCCATTTGAAGAACTGTAGATTTCGTCAGGATAGTCTACTAAAGGGGTCCACGGAGTCTTTAAAAATATACTGAGACCAACTTTTCACTCTCACTGGTCATGCCCAATAATCTCTGAAACCTTTTCGCGTAGGCCTGCTCATGATTTTTTGAAATCATTTGAGTGACACCCAAGATTTGTGGCTGTCATCATCAACTACCTGCTTGCCTTAATTTTTACTTAACGCTTTTTTGAAAATGGACTTAAAAGATGCAAAAGTCAAACAATAGACTGAGATGGTAGAAAGAGATTCCATTTCCAGAAAGCTAGAAAAAATAAGATCTCTAATTATGCTTCACCTTTAAGATCTAGTTTTCAACAGTTTATTGTCAGCATTTAAATTTAACTTTAAATTGCATCTTCTATTTCAGTCAAACACTTTGTCAGTCAGTTTAATGTTGTTATGAATGTTCCAGAGGGATTGGAGCTTTTAGGATTCATCTCATCAATACTTCTTTTCTGTGCCTACTCCTTTTTATAAAATAATTAGCATCAAATACAATAAAATACTCAATTTCACAGACCTAGATGGCAATCGTGCTAAGCTGAAACTCACGGCTGGCAGGCAGCACTGCCTCGCTTGCCTTGGTTATTCTTCAGCTGGTAAATGAAAGTCTTAATTTTGTGGATGAACTCTTTTCAGTGTATGTGTGTGGTGGTCAGTTGATAATGACCAAAAACATGAATAATTCAAAAGTTGAATGAACGAACACTGAGGCCTTCTGATATTCCAGTAATTTTTGACAAAATACATTTTAATCTTTGTAATTTTGCACTATCATACCATGTTGTAACCGACTGAGTGAGGCCTGGAAGTTAGTGAAGGATTCAATCTCTTCAGAGCCCTGCTTGTTAAATTCTCCCAACCACCCACTTGATCCCTGCTTTGAAATTCCAAGTACTTTATCTGCCCCTCTGTTAGGGCAGGTATCCTAAAGACTGGTTTTGAACTAGTTGTTAACTTATCTCCCATTTTAGATTATGAATTCTGTGAGTACACAAACCATGTCTTTCTGATCTTTGCGTCTTTCAGAGCGCCTAGTACAATGCAAAAAGCAGATGCTCCTTCAAAGACTTTCAAGTATTAATAGAATACAAAATGACTTGTCCTTCTCCTATAACTCTGCTTATGGGCTGTCATTTTTAATGGAAAGGTTATGGACTAATGGCTGATCTCCATTCTGCAGTGTCTCCATAAGATATCAGTTGAATTTGGAATTTTCCTCTTTGGGGAGGAAAAAAATAACAGTTGCTTCAGTTATTTTCACTGGGTCTTAGAGAAAATTTCTGGAGTCACAGGAGCTGCATGAATATGACCTTTGAACTTACTGTCTACAATATGAAAAGTATGTGTGTATAATATTAAAATTGTTACTATTGGCTAGAAACATCCCTGTTACTGAGGAAAGATGGCTGGCAATTTTCTAACATTTCCTATAAATTTGGCTTTTTTTCAGCTCTGTCAGATTCAGGGAGTTTTGTAGCTTCTCGATCCAGGCGAGAAAAGAAATCAAAGAGAGGGCGCCAGGAAGCTCTAGAAAGACTGAAAAGGGCTAAAGCTGGTGAGAAGTATAAATATGAAGTAAGTAACCATTTTTCTTTTTTTTTTTCCCCTCCTGTGCTTTATCTAATTCATAGCCTGTCGGTATTTTATGTCCCCTTTGTCATTGATGAGAAATAAGCATATAATTCGCTCTTGTTGTGATAGTCATTTCTTACTATTAAACAAGCATGGGCATGAAGTAGATTTGCACATTGTGTACACTGCTTGACCCTTTGAGTTCCTGTAAGACACTTTACGCATGCTATTCAAATTCTGATGAAAGCAGATCTACATTTTTGTCCTTATTAAGCACACTGTAGCTTTGGTAAGTCCCATAGCTTTGTTGGGGGAAACTTAGAAATGCTTTTACCTTACTCTTAAGGTATTGAGCAGTCTAGCTAAGCACTACTTCGTGGAGAGAATTTTTCTTTCTAATTTCATCTGCAAGGGGTGAATCTGCAAGGACTTGGGCCTTACTCCTGTTGTGTCCTATGTGTAAGATTGAATGTGATGCCCTTTTGGCCTGCAGGTAAAAAAGGAAAAAAAAAGGAGTGGCTGCCATCTAGACAGCATTGTCTGCGTTCCCTTTCAGTGTGCTTCCTATATCTTAGAGTATCTTAGCTGCCTTAGGGCTAGAAAGTGATTAATTAATACTAGAAAATAGTGATAACTCCAACTGCTCATATACTTTTTTAGCAAACACTGTTTTAAGTTCTTTTACTAATAGGTTCATTTATTTAATCTTCCCAATAATCATGAAAAAGTTAGATACTATGATTAACAGCATTTCACAGGTGAGAATCCTGAGGTCACAGTGGTGGATCCTGGAGCCTGGATTTGAGCGCAGGCAGTCTGGCTTCAGAATCTGCATATTTAACCATGGTATATACTGTGCTATGCAATTAAGAAAGTAGAAGAGTGTTTTTTTTTTTCACTTGCCATCATTCAGTCAAGTTAAGTGAGTCAACCAGATCACAAAGGGTTGCTAAAAGGATTATAGTAAAGCAGGAGTAAAGCATTTTTAATGTAGGAACTTCTGTAAAGGAGTTCTGTGGGGGCATTTCAGATGTTGACACGATGTGACTGATTTTTCTTTAATCACTCATGTTAATTGCATGGCTCTAAGGGTTCATGCCAAGCAGTAGCTCTGTTTTGTGACATAGAGTCAAAATGGCATTTTACTCAAAATAATTTGTTAAAATAGTTTTCTGGTATCTTTTTGATAGTATATTAAAGTGAGTTACTTAAATAAGAGACAAAGTATGCCTGATAGACTTTAACCAACAAAAGTCATCCTGCCAGTTCCCTTCCCCTGCCAAAAGAAACTTGGTCAGTATAGTAATATTGTTGGATGGGTTTGTGTTTGGGTTGTCAAAAACTTAATTCGGTAGGGCAGGTAGTTTCTGTTATCAAATGGTGAAAGGCCAAATCAACATTTTCCGGTGATCCCTATGGAGCAGATTAAATAGCTGGTGAAAACCAAGCCTGATCCTGGCATTGTTAGAAGTCTCATTGCTATGGCAGGAGTCTAGTCAGCTCTGCACATCGGGCTCTCAAAGCTCCACGTCCAAGCGATTTTTCCTGGAGTCTTAGCTTTTCAGCTGGAGTTAGTCATTTCTTCTAGCCCCTTTCCCGCTTGAACTCTGGAGAGAAGGGGGGGATTTTTAATGAGGTGTCTTTGAATTCTTCTAAGCAGACCACCAGGTGCCGATGGCCTGTTACTGTAGCCGCTGAGGTGGCGGCCTCTGTTCTGCTTGTTGCTTACGTTGTGCTGAAGAGCTCTGCTCTGTTCATGTCAATAAATCCTGGTGTTCTGGCCCTCCTGCAGTTGGGCAGCTCATGTTGCTGGAGGACTTGCCCTTCACCTAGCTCGGCATTCCAGTCTCTGCAGTCTCAGGGCCTGAGAACGGTAGGACATCAGTGGTAATGCCGACAGGGATCACTGAAACATTGTTTCTAGTGTGTCTGTAGAATACGGAGTATGCTTGTTTTGCTGAGTGGGAGACGGAGATAGATGGGGGAGGGTTTCCTTTTGAACTATATTTGGTTGGTTGAATAGTTCATAAAATTGTCAGTTTGCAGGACATCACCAGCTAGTGGAGAGGGGGTTAGCATGCCTTATGGGTTTGCTAAGTACAGGAGAAACCAGTCTAGAAGTTACAAGCGAATAATCCCCAAAGCAACTACCAAAGAATTGGCTATAATTCAGTTTGTTTTTTATGAAGCCGATGAGTAATTGATGGTGTGACAAGTGTATTATGCTAATGGAATCATTTAATATCTTGTGTTAACACCCACGTAAAAGGAATACTAAGTTAATTGATGTCTATTTAAGGAAAACCTGGTAGTGGTGTTGAATGTCAGAACTCATGATTTGGTTGCAGCTACTCCTTCAGGCTGCCATTCCAGTTTCAATTTGACGATTTTCCATCAGAAATGTTTAACGCTTTCACTCCGTTTGAAGCTTTCTCAAACTTGTATGATGGCAGGTTGAGGACTTCACAAGTGTTTATGAAGAAGTTGATGAAGAACAGTATTCGAAGCTGGTTCAGGCCCGTCAGGATGATGACTGGATCGTGGATGACGGTATGTGGGAGGAAATGGCCTCCTAGACGCTGTACTAGTTGTGTTGTGTAGAGTCTTGTGCAGTGGAGTTGCTGCTTTGCACGAGCAGACGTAAGACACTGTGAAGATCATACCATTGGTTCAGATTTTTCTCAAGTACAGTATTTGAGAGTGCAGAGGCAGTACAATACGAAGTTTGTTTTGGGATATTTGGAGAATCCGGCCACATATCTCAGGAGCTAGTATAAAACCTCCAAGAAGGAGCTAGGAATTGGGAGGAACCATGTACCTGTGGGGTATCCTCAGGTGATGTGGGGATAAGAAAACTACCTGTTGCACAGAATGTCTGTGAGGATTACACGAAGCTCTTTGCGTGAACAGTAACCTGGACAGTGGAAAGCTCCGGGCAGAGGCTGGTCCCGATGTTCTTACAACCCATGTGGAAAGCCCACTGGTTACTGCTTGTTGGGTGTGACTTCTTGGCCATGTGATTGCCGACCACCGGCGGGGGCGGGGGGTGTAGACTGCACCTGTGACCATATTTATGTTTCTTTTTCTGTAGTTGGACTCAGCTATATTGCCACTTTTCCCTGGAGACCGAGGTGCTTTTTCTGGGCCTCTGTGATCTCGATTCTTGTACTTTTTATTCTTTTGGTAGAGCAAAACTACTGCTAAGCATCCTGTTGTGGCAGACTTTGATCCTGAGGGCCAAATTGTTTCCCTAGCTCACCTGGATGGGCATAGCATATTTCCTTTTGTTTTGACTCAGCAAACCTGCTGTGTATGTAAATGTTGTGCTTCATCTGACACTCATCTGAACCAGGTTTCTGCTACACTTAAAGATGGCACAGGCCGGGAGAACATCTGAGTGGGTATAAAAGGTGTTTTGTTGTGGTGGTGGTGGTGGCTAAAATACTACTAGCCACTTTTAGAAACTTGATTCCAATTTAAAATTTTGTCCTGTAGATGGTATTGGCTATGTGGAGGATGGCCGAGAGATTTTTGATGATGACCTTGAAGACGATGCCCTTGATTCTTATGAGAAAGGTAACTATTTTGTTTCTAAGAGAGTGCCATTTTGAGATATAAAGCATTAACATTTGCGATGACTTGGTACTTTGACACGGGTTCCTTTAAGGGTAAAGGACCTACCACAACTGTTTTTAGGTGTGGTATATGTTCTCATATTGAGAGAAGCGTAGTTCTGTAGAAAATTAAATGTAAAAAGAAAAACAATACCATGAAAGGAAGTTTTCGTGTCTCTATGATCCAAAGAGTTTGGTCTTTTACTTATTTTGGAATTTCATTTCTGTGGTCATTTTAGACTTGGTGATTTTGAAAGCTGCAGCAATAAATGATGTCTTTTAATTTCTACTGAATTGATGTGCTTACAATTTTAGCTCTTTGATAGTAGCATAGTACAATAATTAGATTTAGTAATCAACTTGCTTTGTCTAATCAAAATTTAAAATGATACAAATGAATGTGTCAGATTTTCTTAGCTACGTAATCTTTGACAAAATGTTTTTTCTTAAGTAAACAAGCCTGATTTAGTTTCTGTAAAATGTGAAGGGGAAATTGTCTTTAGTGTTTGTTTTTTTTTGATTTGCCTCATTATTACCACCAAGTGTAGATCATGGGTCAGCAAATTATGGCCCACTCACAGCCAGTTTATTTTAAACCGCTTTATTGAACTGTAATTCACATACCATACAATTCATCTATTTAAAGTGTACATTTCAGTGGTGTTTACTATAGTCACAGAGTTGCGCAGCTATCACAGCAGTTGGTCTCACGTTTTTTGGTTTTTTTTTTTTTTTTTTTTTTTTTTTTTTTTTAACCTCAGAAGGAAATCATGCCTGTTACTATGTAGGGCCCCAGCTCAGAATGTTTTTTTCTTTTCTTTTTTTTTTTTTTTTTAAATTTTAGGGAGGGAGAGTGCAAGCAGGGGCAGAGGGAGAGGGGGAGAGAGAGAGAGAATCTTAAGCAGGTTCCACTCTCAACACGGACCCTGATAGGGGGCTTGATCCCACGACCTGGGGATCATGACCTGAGCTGAAATCAGAAGTTGGATACTCAACTGACTGAGCTGCCCAGATGCCCTGGTTTTTTCATTTTTAAAAGGTGTTTTTAAAAAAGAGAAAAATGCAAGGAAGAATATGCAGCAGTGTGAGAGATGTGTGCAGCCACAAAGCCTAAAATCTGTTCTATCTTGTCCTTTTTTAGAAATACTGGGCCCTAATTTGTGGATTTTTAACATTTACTTTCTTCCTCTTCCCCCTTCTCAACCACGTATACACAGACTTAAGTTTTCGTTAACTTGTTGAAAGTAAGTTTTAAAGCCATGATGCTTCACTTCTACAGGTTTCAATAGTGACCTGCTAAGAACAAGAACGCTTGTGTACTTAGCCACAGTACTATTCTCATAATATTATCTAATATATCGTTCACATTAAGATTTCCTCAGCCCAAAATGATACCTGTTTTTTCAAGTGCAGAGTCCATTTCAGTTTTTATGTCTCTTGAGTGTTATTTAGTATAGAACGGCACCATCCATCCTCTCCTCCCTCTCTGGCTTTTTTTTGGTGGGCGGGGGGGGGGGGGTGTCTTTCATGACCTTGACATCTTTAAGGGACCAGGCTGGTTTTGTTCACTATTCCACAATCTGGGATTTGCCTGATTGCTTCTTGGTGTATAGAGGTTAAATATTTAAAATTTTTTTAATGTTTTTCATTTTTGAGAGAGAGAGACAAAGCACGAACAGGGGAGGGGCAGAGAAAGAGGGAGACACAGAATCCAAGCAGGCTCCAGGCTCCAAGCTGTCCACACAGAGCCTGACGCGGAGCTCGAACCCACAAACTTTGGGATCATGACCTGAGCCGAAGTCGGACGCTCAACAGACTGAGCCACCCAAGTGCCCCTAGAGATGAAATATTTTGTCAAAAATGCAATATAGAAGAAATTGTGTCCTTTCCACTGATCATATTAAGAGGCACATAATGTCATTTTGTCCTATTCTTGGTGATACTGAGTTTGCTCTCTTGGCCAAAGTGATGTTCATCAGATCTCTTCCTTATAAAGCTACTTTTCCACCTTTGTATTAATGTACATAAGGGATGATATGTGAGATCATGTGTATATCTTTCACTCACCAACTATCACCCAATGCTTTCAGCATCTATTGATGACTTTCTCTTTCCTTTTTTTTTCCCTCTTTCCTTTTTAAAATGATCACTTTAAACTCAAAGATTGAAATAAAATTACTGTTTTAGTTCAGCATCCATTATCATTATTTTTCTTTTTGTTGTTCAAATTATCCTAAATTTGGCAGTGGGAGCTCCTTTGAGCTGCCTCCTATGTCTTTTTGACATGACCACTTCGGTCTTTGAGCATTTCCTTGCTTCCTGGGCTAGGAAGATGTTCCAGGTTCTCATTGTATTATTCCTGTCGCTGACCTGGAATCAACCGTTTCCCCCCAAGAATCATGGCTCCTTGAGTGGAGAGTGGTATTCAGATCAGGAGGATGGATGGTACTCTTTGCTACTGGGTGTAATGGTTTTTAGGCCCTTTTAGTGACTAGAACTAAGAGATTTTATATGTGTGTCTGTCATGATTTTATAGTGATACATTCATTTCAAATATAGTACCACAGGGTTCTTACTTTGTCTTCTCCAATTCTGTATTTGTATCTGCCTTCAATGTCGTGAAAACCCTTGTACTTTATTTTTCTTATTTATTTAAAAATTTTTTAGCGTTTATTTGTTTTTGAGACAGAAAGAGACAGAGCATGAGTTGGGGAATGGCAGAGAGAGAGGGAGACAGAATCTGAAGCAGGCTCCAGGCTCTGAGCTGTCAGCACAGACCCGACCTGGGGCTCGAACTCACATACCGTGAGATCATGACCTGAGCCGAAGTCAGACGCTTAACCGACTGAGCCATCCAAGCAGCCCAAAAACCCTTGTCCTTTAAAATACACACAAAATAATTTTAGAAGTTTTAGAGCTACTAAACCAATATGTCTACTGGCAACCTTTCTAAGTGAAGTTTATTATTTCTTTGCAGTTTGGGGTGCCCAGGTGGCTCAGTTGGTTAACTGTCCAACTTCGGTTCAGGTCATGATCTTGCATCTCATGGGTTCGAGCCCCGTGTTGGGCTTTGCACTATCAGTATGGAGTCTTCCTTGGATTGTCTCTCTGCCCTCCCCCATTCACGTGTTCTCTCTCAAAATAAATAAATAAATAAATAAATAAATCATTTTACAAACAATTGAAAAAGTTCTGGAGATCGGTTGAACAATGCTGTGAATATATGTAGCTCTACTGAATTGTACATAAAAATGGCTAAATAATTTCTTTGCAGTTTTATTTGTTCTCACTAAGGGTGTATAGTTAGAGGATTGTGTTTGGAAGGTGCATGAAGTATTTTTTTCTTTGTGCTATTTTATCAGTTTACTACCAAGGTTCATTTGTGTTTGTATTCAAATTAGGATTTAAAAAAATCCTTTGTTTCAATTTCAATTTTTGAATATTGTGAAAGATTTTCATGATTTCAAAATCACAACGATACTGAGATCAAGACTCAGATAAATCTTATCCTCATCACTGTGCTCTCTACTTGGTTTTTACCCAGTTTCCCTAGGTAACCATTTTTAATAGTTTCTGATTATCCTTCCTGTTTTCCTTCCACAAAAGAAATAAGGATAAATGTAATTTTTTAATGTTGGATGTTACTTAGTCATTCATTAGTTACGGTAAATATGTGGACTGTCTTCCTGGTTTCTGCTAACCTGTGTAATGTAGGGACTCTACACGGTGGTACCATTTGGTAGCAGTGTGGCTAATTGTGTATTTGTAGTTTTTGTGTGTCCATGAAGAAGAGAATGAAAGGAACCTGTGTGCTTTTTATCTCCCTGAACGGAGGAAGACTTTGAGTTACGGCTTTGTTGTGAATTGTCTTTATCATCTTTAATGACTCCCATCAGTTACCTGGACCTGAGTTTTGTTATCTGTAAGTTAGGTTGCACTGGACCCGGAGGTTTTTGATGAAAGGACCCATGTCCTAGTCATCTCAGTGCCAGTCACAGTAGCACGTGCAGAGAAAGTATGCAGTATTTGTTGAATACACGAGTCATCTTTTTGTTTCCATTGTCATCTTGTTATCTCTTCCTAGTAATACATCAGTGAAGAGAATGACTTGGCATTCTCAGTTTTATACGTCTTTATTCCATGCTTTGCCACCATTCATCCATGAGTCCCCACTGCCTCAGTGCCCCTCAGGAGAGCCCAATAAGGTCCCTAAGATCTTAGGAAGGGAAAGAGAATTCTGTAGTCCCCTTGGAAGACTTAGAAGAAATTGTAGAGTTTTGCATAGATTTAAAAGGACAACTCTCTGGTGTGGATCCAGTCCCTGACATGTTTTCAAATAGAAGCAGAAAATATTAACTAAGTCCTAATGAAAAAACATAAGTAGGAAAATGAATAAAACAAACAAAACAGAAGTACTAACACTGTGAAAGTTTGTACATCAGCTGTTGACTCCTATTCTTTGTTTCTTTTTGTCCTTCTCTAGATACTACTAACCTATGATGGGAAGATTAAAGCCTACTTAAGAAACCTTTCATGCTATTCAAACCTCTGTTGACCTTCTCTTTTGATACCCTGTATTAGGACCTGTATTTTGTGTTCTAAACATTTTGGCCATTAATTCTATTCTGGTTTCAAACTGCCAAATGATTTCAATAAAAAATTATTTCTCGTATGTTTTTCACAAATGTTCTACAATTTTTTCATTTTTAGGTACACGAAAAAAATGCCCTTTTTGCAGTTAAATACACATACATTTTATTATAATTGATGTTGAATAAGTTAACAATGTTTGTAGCCATGACCATTATCTAGTTCCAGAACATTTTTATTAAAATTTTTTTTTTCAACGTTTTTTTATTTATTTTTGGGACAGAGAGAGACAGAGCATGAACGGGGGAGGGGCAGAGAGAGAGGGAGACACAGAATCGGAAACAGGCTCCAGGCTCTGAGCCATCGGCCCAGAGCCTGACGCGGGGCTCGAACTCACGGACCGCGAGATCGTGACCTGGCTGAAGTCGGAGGCTTAACCGACTGCGCCACCCAGGCGCCCCCGAACATTTTTAGCACCCCCGAACATTTTTAGCACCCCAGGTGGAAACCCATACCCATTAAGCAGTCGCTCCTCAGTCTTCCTTCTCCTATCACCTGGCAGCCACTAGTCTTTGTCTCTGTGGATTTGCCTATTTTGAAAATATGTGGCCATTTGTATCTGGCTCCTTTCATTTAGCATAATGATTTAAGGTTCCCTTATGTTGTAGCATGTATTAGCGCTTCCACCCTTTTTGTGGCTGAATAATAATCCATTGCAAGGCTATACCACATATTGTTTATCCATTTATTAGCTGATGGAATTTGGGATGTTTCTACCTTCCGGTTATTGTGAATTGTCCTGCTACAAACATTCATGTGTAAGTTTTTGTTTGAACACCTGTTTTCAGTTCTTTTGGGTATATACCCAGGAATGGAATTATGTGTGTATATTTTTATTTTTTTCTCACACAAAAGAGATTTTTCTGTGGGTGCTTTTATACTCTGTTTTTTCACTTAACAGGGTGACCTGAAAATCATTCCATATTAGCACATGGAGATACCTCTTTCTTACTTACTTGTTTCTACATACTTGCATAGTATTTAACTGTATAAACATGTGATGATGGTGTATTCAAATGGTTTCCGTGAGTTGTCAATTAGATTTTCAACAATTTGCTTTCACAAAAAAATCTGCATTGAGTAACTTAGTGTGTGTGGTGCTTTTCTCAGAGAAAACTCCTAGAAGGAGGATTGCTGGCTCAGAGAGTAAATGCACATGGAGTTTTAGGAGATACTGCTCTAGTACTTGTCCCATTTTGCACTCCCATGAACAGTATGAGTGTCCATTTAGACCCTATGGCCTTGCCAACAGAGTGCCTTGTCAGGCCTTTGGATTTTTGGCGTTCTGATACGTGAGAAGTGACATCTGAATGTGGTTTTCATTTGCGTTTCTTCTACAGATGAAGTTGAACATCTTTTCATGAAACTTAGAGCTGTTTATACATTTTAAATTTTTAAGTTTTTTTAATGTTTGTTTATTTTTGAAGGAGGGAGAGACAGAGAGTGAGCGGGGGAGGAACGGAGAGAGGGAGACACAGAATCCAAAGCAGGCTCCAGTTTCTGAGCTGTCAGCCCAGAGCCTGATGCGGGACTCGCACTCACAAACTGTGAGATCATGACCCGAGCTGAAGTCAGATGCTCAACCCACTGAGCCCCGACTGTTTATATATTTTTTAATGTGAACTGTATGTTTGTGTTTATTGTGCACATTGTTTTTGGGGCTTTTTTAATATTGGGATTTCTTCTTAAAGTTCATTTATTTATTTTGATAGAGTGCTTGGGCATGAGCAGAGAAGGGGCAGAGAGAGGGAGAGAGAATCCCAAGCAGGCTCCACACTGTCAGCACGGAGCCTGATGTGGGGTTCAAACTCCTGAACTGTGAGGTCATGACCTGAGCTGAAATCAAGAGTCAGATGCCTAACCAACTGAACCACCCAGGCACCCCAGGAGTTTTTTTTAATCAGAAAAATTGGTTCTTTATCTGCAAAGCACTGCAAAAGTTTTCTTGTGTTTTGTCTTTAAACCTGTTTCTGGTATAATTGAATCTGTCAATTTTTTTCTTGCAGATGGATTTTGAATCTGTTAGAAATACTTTTCTTATACCCAGCTTACAAAGGAACTTGAAAGTATTTGTCTATTTTCATTAAAAATTTTTTGATCTGTGATTTTTTTGGTGTTGGTACTGTTTTCTTTACAATTGGAGAACCAACACTACTTGTTAAAAAGTCCATTTTCTCCCCAGTGATATAAGATGCCACCTTTATTATATGCTAGGTTACACAAGTAATTCAGTCTTTTCTGGATTCAATTTTCTATTTCATCTGGTGGATATCTTCTTTTAAAAATTTATTTTAATGTTTATTTATTTTTGAAAGAGTGAGACAGAGCATGACTAGGGGAGTTGCAGATAGAGAGGGAGATGCAGAACCTGAAGCAGGCTCCAGGCTCTGAGCTGTCAGCACAGAGCCCGACAGGTGGGGCTCGGACTTACAAACCCTGAGATCATGACCTTAGCCGAAGTTGGACGCTAAACTGACTGAGTCATCCAGGCACCCCTGGTGTGTGTATTCTTACGCCACACTGTATTAGCTATTCATTCTAGGTCTTTTTGAGGTAGAGAGTTCTGGAATGAATCAGAAAGAGGGAGTAAAACTGGCAGTATTAGAAGAGTTTGTAGGTGATTAACACATTGCCATAAGAGAAAACATGGAAAAAATGTTTCTGTGCCGTTTAGTGTTGTTACAACATATTGTGTGTGTGTGTGTGTGTGTGTGTGTGTGTGTGGTTGCTCTTCCTCAGAAGATGGAAATTAGGATGCTACACTACCATGATTGGTAATCCTATTTCTTCATATTTCAGTTTTCCTGCCATCAGGATAGCACTAAAAAAGATGATCTGATGAAGGCTGCTAGGCTAATCCTCTGGTTCCAGATGAGCTTGGTTGTTTCATTTCTCTTGGAGAAAAAACAAAAAAAAAAATCCTACCTTTTAAAAAGATTTCTGTTCACACTAACAATAGCCATTAAACAGTCCTGCTTAGTAACTTATCCTGATATTTAGTGTTTCATCAGTTTTTTTTTTTTAAGATTTTATTTTTAAGTAATCTCTGTATCCAACATGCAGCTCGAACTCACAACCCTGAGATCAAGAGTCACATGCTCCACCAGTTGGGCCAGCCATGTCCCCCATCATCAGTTTTTATAATAACATTTAGCCAAAGTTTTCCTGAATTAAGCCACTTTTAAAGATTCTTCCCTGTGTACCACGTATAAAGTCTCATATTTTTGTATTTTATTATTTCTTTTTTAGTAGGCTTCACGCCCAACATGGGACTTGAACTCATGACCCCAAGGTCAAGAGTCACATGCTTTACCAACTGAGCCAGCTAGGCACCTGTGTTTTTGTATTTTGAATTCTTTATGTTTTTCTTTTCATTCTCCTATACAGAGGGCAGGTGACTAGGCTTTTAGTTGTACATGTTTATGACTAAGTTGTATTCCAACAGGCAAAGATAAAAAAGCACGTACTAAAGACAGGAGGAATGTAAAGAAGGCTGTGGTGACAAAACCAAACAATATCAAGTCACTGTTCATTGCTAGTGCTGGGAAGAAGACTGCAGACGTGAGTTTCATGGTTTCCTTGTATTTTGTCTTTTTCTTTGAGAAGTAAATTTAGTATTTGATTGTATGGACAATAGGTGCTCAGTGTTCTTGAGCTCAGATATTTCCATTGTATTTTCCCACTTTCACGAAGTTGGATGTGTATTTCTAGATGAATTTAGGCACCTCATTGTTTGGAACTCGGAGATAGAAAAGTGAACGGACAGGGTGTTTATTTCATTGATTAGCCGGAGGCTCCTGGAATGAGGGTGAAAACAGGATGGGGGCTCTAGGTTTAGGAGTTGCATGTACACAGGTGGTGGTTAAGATCTGAACGGTAGGTGAGTCCTCAGGGTGGGGACTGGAGAGGCAAGGACTGACTGGTTGGGTTCTTCCTTTCACAGACACATGGTGTGGGTGAGAACGTGAAGTGCAGGGCTTTCTCATTCTGTCTCCAATTATACTTTTCAGAAAGCTGTCGACTTGTCTAAGGATGATCTGCTAGGTGACATTCTCCAAGATCTGAACACTGAGGTAAGTCATTCTCGGGGAGTTGTCAAATATGCGGGGGACATAGGCTGAAGAAACAATTCAGTAATTTTACAAAACAGACTGCTGCTAGAATTTAAAACAAAAAATTCAGCGATAACACAACCTCCCCCCTCCAAGACACACACATGCGCGTGCGCACACACGCACACACACACACACACACACACACACACACACAAACAACTCTCCAAATTGGTTTCTTACCACTTTAGGTGAGTAGTTTCCAGCTGTTACAAGCTATGCAGTTATGTCGATGGGGCCGCGTGGGGATGTGTTTGAGGTAGTAAGAATATACACGAGTCAGTTCTGGGAATGCACGCTGCTTGTGTTTAGTTGCTGCAGTGTATGTTCCCGAAATAGATTGAAACCTGTCAGTCTGCACAGTCAGGCATGAGATCCTCATCTTGAATTCAGAGAGGGAGTGAAGGAAGAGGCAGTGAGCTGTTCCTGAGACAACTCAGACAGGCTCGGCTGCTCTGGGAGTTTACGCTGGGGCTGTTACACGTGGAGACTAAATTCATTTAGAGGTGTGTTTCTTTCTAAGTAACACTTCGTTAAAACAACACCAACATGTGTAGTTCTAGCTTGACAGTTTTTACATGCAATATCCTGGAGGGGTAGGGGAAAAGTATGTTAAGTTGTAAAAAGAAAAAATTGGGTGAGAGGTGGATTTAATATCTGTTCTGGTTTTCTAGTGAGTCTGGTATTGTTGCTATAGTAACTGTAGTACATGAACATAGATCTGCCGGGGGAGCAGGGAAGGAAGAATGCTTTGCTTATTAGGCTTCATTGGGGGGAAGAAATGTACTTTTTCTGTCTTCTGGTAAGCCAAGCAGGGCAGTGAATGTCTGTCTTACTCCTCCTTTTAAAGACACCTCAAATAACTCTACCACCTGTAATGATACCAAAGAAGAAAAGATCCATTGGAGATTCACTGAATCCTTTCTCTGTGCACACCCCCAAGGTAAAGTGAGTGGAAAAACCTTCAATCTTGATTTGTATTATTGCTTAAAACTTACTTTGTTGCTTTTCTATGTGAGGGAAATGCTTTTGAATTTCTTCTTGATTTTTGTTTTAAATTAGGACTCCCTTTTGATTGTATAGTTTCATGTATTTCAAAAATAGCATGTGCCTGCTTCTTTCATAGTAAATTTTTAGTAACTAGTATGTGTTATTATAGGTATTACAGCTGTGCTAAATGCAATAATTTTCTTCCTGGAAACAAGTATTTTTTTTGTAAACCTAGGTAACAGTAAAATAATGGAAGCTGTTACATTAATGATACATAAAATTGTCGTATAAATGGGAACTGTCGTTTTCTTCGGTCAGGGTAGGACAGTATAAAATACTATGCAGGTTTAACTGACCGAACATGTAAAAATATTTACAGGCAGTTCCTTCAAGAAAAACTGCTTCCCCTGTCTCAAGGAAGGAGCCTCCATTAACTTCTGTTCCCCTTAAACATGCTGAATTTGCTGGTAAGTCTAATGTCAGAGCTGCAAGGGTGTTGAGCAGTTGCAAAATGCTGTCGGGAATGGAGGCCCCCTGAAGGAGGAAGTGGAGGCAATTTTGAAGGTATTGTGATAGCAGGTTTAAGGGTGAAAGATTTGAATCCATAGCAGCAAAAGTTAGAAAACATCCAATTTGGAGATTGAACAGGAATGCAGGACAGTGTGGGAGGAAGGGTAGGCTGCTGTTGCCGTGTGGGGGAGGCCTTTGTGTTACATGACAGCTCTACATGATGGGAATGTGTGATGACGCCTGCAGGAGAGTCCGTGCCAGCTTTGCGTATAGACGACAAGAAGGACTCCGGGACAATGAATTTTGAAGACGGTGACTTTGATGAACCTATGGAAGCTGAGGAAGTAGATGTGGAGCCCATGGCTGTCAAGACTTGGGACCAAGAGAGTGAGCCAGCAGAGGGGGTGAAACATGAGGCAGATCCTGGGAAAGGCCCCTTGTCCTACTTGTAAGAGCATTTTATGACTTTTTTGGCAGGTAGCACTACAAATGACTCAGTTGGATTTTGAAAGTTTTTGATATGTGATTTCTGCAGAGGAAGTTTCCTCCCAGATGTTTCTTGTTGGGACATTGATCAGGAAGATGATAGCAGTTTCTCAGCCCAGGAAGTCCAAGTGGATTCCGGTCACCTCCCGCTGGTAAAAGGGGCAGATGAGGAACAAGTGTTTCAGTTTTATTGGCTGGATGCTTATGAAGATCAGTACACCCAACCAGGTAATCATACGTATGGTAACCGCCTTTAGTACAGAATGGTGTCTTTCCCTTAAGTGCTTTAGTTACTATAATTGGCAAAGGCTCTGCCCTCATATACATGTGTAGTAAAAGAGCACCGTTCATTCATTGTGAAGTGTGTGAGCCACCCCGGTGGAGATGAGCTGTGGTATGAATAATCCTTAAAAATGTGTTTTCCGAAAACCAGTTATATGTGATTTTGGAATCTGTGCTTGTTGTTCACCTTCGATGTATCTGAAGTTGTAGTTATGCGCTTTCTTTTAAATGGAATCAGTCATTAATTTGTTTATTTAGCAAATTGAATACCTGCTGTATGCCAGGCAGTGAGATGCCGTGAACTAGCCGGACAAATTCCCAATCCCAGTGGAGTTTACATTCAACTGTGGTGGGATTGGGTGGGGAAAAATGGGTGGTAAATAAGGTAAGCTGGTAAATGGTGTGAAGGCAGTTAGTTGGGGGATGGCCAGGGAAGGCCTGTTTTCAGAGACCACCATTGGGTGAGATCTGAGGCACGTGCTGAGCTGAGGAAAGAGCATTTCACTGTGATGAACTGGTGAGCACAGAGGCCTGGAGAGAGAAAGGAGACCGGTCTGAATTGTAGCACAGCAATCCAGTGACAAGATTGGTAGAAAATGAAGTTGGAGACAAAGGCAAAGGCCAGGTGATGAAGGACCGTGAAAGCCACACTGAGGAATTTAGATCTCACTCTAAGAAAGGAGAGGGCTGCAGTGGAGGATTTTAAGTGCTGGTGGCGTGGCGGTGGTAGTCATATAGTTGGGTTTACTGTTTAACAGGAGCCTTCTGGTTTGTGTGGAGAATAAATAGGTCTGTGCGGAGAATAGTGTGTGTGTGGGGAGGGGAAGACTGGAGCCTGGAGATCATTCAGTACAGGGCAGGCGTGCTGGTTACTTGGCCTAGTGATGGCTGTGGAGGAGGAGAGGAATGAATGTATTTCACATGTATTTTGACATGAATTTGTCACTGGATTGACATGGGGACTGACAGAAAGGAGGAATCGAGGATGGTTCCCAGGTCCTCCTCCGAATGAACTGAGAATGTGAATTCTGCCTCAAAGCCAGGAGGCTCTCTAGTGTTTTTTTGTCCTCCTTGAGCCCTTCTTCACCCCAGGGTTGGGCATGCCAAGGTAGGTCAGATTAATATAAAATACCACATATATCCTTAAACAGAGTTGCCTTCACTCGGATCCATTTCTGGGTGTGAGGGTAGATGCAACTGTGTTATTTTTCAAAGTGGTTTCCCGGAGGCTGCATCCAGTGAAAATAGAGTGTCCATGAAGCAAGTGAATGAATAAGAGGAGTAAGCATTAACCATCAGTCTTGTAGGCCAGATTTATCTTAAAGATAACCAGGCATTGACATCCACTGGAAGGTTAACAGTCTCTCCGAAGGGAGCAGAAGCATTAATAGGCCTCAGCATAGTAAATGCATAGGGACAGGTGCAGAGCCATTTGAGTAGTGAACTGCAGTGTTAGTTTCGTAGGTAAAGAATAAGCCATGTTAAAAAATCTCAACCATCTTAGAAATGGTACCTACTTTAGCTGTGACAAGACAGTTCGGTTAGACCCTCTCACCTGTTTGGCTACTACCTCTTTGCTGCTCACCAGTGGAGGGTAGACTGGCAGGTGGGGTTGCGTGCGGCTGAGCAGGTATTTCCCATCCAGTGCCGAAACCCAGGCCTGCCCTATCATACGGCTTCAGGGGACATCATTTTCACATGTGCTTCACGTGTCTCCCGCTCCCTGGAGTGCAACACTGGGGGGCTTGCTGGAGTTGCGCGATGTGGTGGGCCTGCTCTTCCCAGTGCTAGTCTCTCTGCTGGGTCCGCTCGGTGCTGGATTTGATACCCTGTCTTGGTTAATGGTCCCATCAAAACCAGAGACTCGGGAGCAAGCCTTGACTGCCCCTCTTCCTCACTTTCCTCACCATATCTTGTTAGTTTTCTCCTCCTCAAGGTGACAAGCTGTCTTCTCTTTCTCCTTGCGTCTTCCACCTCTGATCCCCGCTTGCCTCCTGAAACCATTGTGATAGCTTCCTGAGGGATCCCTCAGCTGTCATCCCCACATTGCTGCCAGAGCGATTGCTCAGCAGGGGAGCTCTGACCACGTCATTCCGTTGTTAAAAAAAAAAAACAAAACCCAACAACAAACCCAAAACACACCTCAGTGGCTACTGTCTGCAACATAAAGTCCAAGTTCCTTAGGAAGGCTTCTGACACCTGCCGTGTATGACTTCTGTGTTCTAGAGATAGTTCCCTGTATACGCCAGCTCCTGTTGATACCATGTCCCTTTACTCATGGTGTTTGACTGGAGTGCCCTCACTGTCTCAGCCCAGGTGTGTCATCTCCTGGAAGTTTTCCTAATCCTCTAGACCAGCCTCATTTTCCCTGGGACCCCGTCATACCCTTTCCTGGTGCGCTGTTTGTCATACTACTTTGTAAAGATCTGATTCTGTGTTTTTCTTGCTCCAAAGTATTTTATTTAACTCCTGGATGGATGGGACCTTTTATTTCCAGCTTCCAGCCTAATGCCAAGCATGTAGTAGGTATTGAATAAATGTCCATTGAAATACACTGCATGGCTGTGGACAGGCCTGTAGATGCACATGGAAGGTTTCAGGGAGCCAGAGATGCATTCACTGCTGTTGTTGAGATTGCCTCTTGTAGCTGCTAGCAGCGTGGGGGAAGAACGGGTAATGCAGAGAGACACGGTGCCGGCCAAGGTTAATCCACGTATAAACCAGCAGATTGCCCACTGTCAAATGCCAAGGAGTAGAACCTGAAGCAACAACAGTCTTGTTTTCTGTGTGAAAATGAGTTTATTATTTCCACCTTTTGTTTACTTGTTGATACTCTGAGAAACTGACAGCATCGTTTCGCAGGACAAGGCTTAGAGCTGCACCATCCACTATGGTAGCCACTGTCCACATGTAGCTCTTTAAATTTAGATTTAAAGTAATTAAAATGAAATAAAAAAATTCAGCTTCTCAGCCAGTAGCCACATTTCAAATGCTTTAATAGCCACCTGTGGCTAGTAGCTACCAGATCCATGGATGGCATAGATAGAACAGTTCTGTCATCACAGAAATTTCTATTGGCTAGTGCTTGTCTATAGTCATAGTTGTTGGAGGTTAAGATCGAGGCATTGAAGCGCGGCTTTATTAGGAAAGCCACGAATTTACGATACGTATCCTTACTGAATCTCTGGTGCTAACCATAGTCAAAGATAGGCCTTTTCAACCACTATCGGGAAATATTCTGCATTTGAAACAGATACTAGTCTCTTATTGGCTTATCTCCCAAATGCTATGGTAAAAGGAAATTTCAAGTGCTGGAGAAGGCCTCAGGCAGTCTGGTCTAGTTATAGAGAAGAAGTTAAGGCTTCAAAAAATAAAGTGGCCAGAGCTCTGGGCTTCTCACCCACAGTCCACTCTGCTGTTCTGTGGCACTTCTTAAGCTGCGTTCTCTGTGATTGATGCCAACGGGTTAAAAAGGACGGCTTAAAAAAAAAAAAGACGTCCTTTAATCTCAGGGGGTTGAACAGTTTCATCATGATAGCAGGTAATGATCACTGAGCCTTGGTGAAATCAATGCTGCTAATAAAAACGAAGTACTCCCAAAGACCCTGTTATTGTGTCTCACTTTTTTACAGATTCTAAGTAAGTCAGTTATTGCTGAATGCTCCATAATTATGAAAAGAGTCTTACTCTTTGCATATGGGAAGATATCCTGTCTTCATTATGACTTTTTCAAGGTTGAATAATCCTGACTGCACCTGGTTTCGGCTAGTAACTTTGGGGGGAATGTAATCTTTGTTTACCATGATCTTTTTGTGGCAAATGAGGCATAAACAGTGTCAAATGTGTTGCATGAAGTGTGATATTAGTTTGACTGTAAAATGAGCTATTTGAATCTGTGAATCCAATATTAGGGTCTTTATTTTTCTTTGCATGGAATTTTGTTTCTTCGTGTCTCACTGTTGTGAGGATGACTTTTAATTTTCTGAGCTCCTGTGATTTTTTTTTCTTTTTTAATCATTCCCCACAGTCCTCCCTTCCCTCTCCCCTTCTCCCCCCCCACCCCAGCTGAAAATCACACAACTCTTTTAAGAATTTTAATCATGTGCAGAAATGAAATTTTTTAGATGGTCTTATTTCCACTAGGACGAGTGACAAAAGGAAGCACTGATGAGCTATCTTGTGAAACTGGAGTAATTGGCCTTGTGAACAGTAGCCTTTGCATGTGCCAGAATTTTCTTAGTGCTCAGACAAGTGGCTGTGTTGAGTGGCTATGCTGATAACTGCTGTCTATGCACAGAGCTCGGGATTTTGCACAGTGGCCATCTTTTAGGTTGACAAACCTCTGGAGTCCTTTCTTGATATCCAGTTTTCATGAACAGTGACTTGATGTCTATGTAGAAAGGCTTGTTTTTACTTTGTGGTACACATTACATGGGAATCTGAAAAGGAGCATGTCTGCTGATTTGGTTGCTAGATCATTTTTTAAATAGGAATAGAAGAAAAACGAACATGATAAGCACCACCTATCCAGATAGGTGATAAGTAGTGAGTGAGGTAGAAAGGGTAAAATAGGAGATAGTAGTTGAACTCTCTTATGACATCCTTATCATTATATGGAATAAGATATATGAGATCTATTATGTTTTTCCCCAAATGCAATTTTACATATAGAAAAATAGTGATGCACCATACATAGCTACTCTTATACATGAATGTTAATTTTTATTCCTAAGTACAAGTGCTAAAAAGCAAGTTAGTATTCTCACACTTCACAAGAAGTTTCTTTTTATTTTTTAATTTTTTAAATGTTTATTTATTTTTGAGAGAGAGAGGGAGAGCACACATGCGCACAAGTGGGGGAGGAGGGCAGAGACAGAGGGGGCAGAGGATCCCCAAGTGGGCTCTGCATTGACAGCAGTGAGCCTGATGTGGGGCTTGAACTCACGAACCACAAGATCATGGCCTGAGCCAAGGTCGGATGCTCAGCCGACTCAGCCACCCAGGTGCCCCCCCCACAGGAGGTTTCAATAGGAGATTTGTTGGAGAATAGTTTGCTTTTTTTTGTTGTTTTTTTGTTTCTCTGAATCTGGGTAGTCCCAGTTCTAGGGAAGTTTTTTTTTCCTTACACTGACCTAGGGTATCTCTTTAATTTCTGAGGTTATGTATACATTGACCTGGGATGTCTCCCCACTTCCCCAGAGGTTTCTGCACTAACCTGGAGTGTCTCAGTAGTTCCCCAAGTGTGGATACTCAGACTTGGGATGTCTCCCCAGTAACTGAAGTTTGTCTCTATTTACCTGGGATATCCTGAATTCTAGGGAAAACGTTTACATCAGGTTGGAGAATCATTCTGCCCCCTGACATCTCAGCGGTCACGTTTTACTAGTGTGATGTTGTGTGGCATAAGTACTGAGTAAAGGAATTGGGCTTGGGGGGTGGGCAGCTGTTGCAAATTTACTATAAAAAATGGTGTGTCATGAAGGCATGAATGTGTGGACACGTTCAGTGAGCCTTCACGCTGCGCCTTTAATGTGAGTAATTGAAATGCTTCTTTTCTCATGGTTTTCTCCTATTCTCTTAGGTGTGGTATTTCTGTTTGGCAAAGTTTGGATTGAATCTGCCAAAACCCACGTGAGCTGTTGTGTCATGGTGAAAAACATCGAGCGAACACTCTACTTCCTTCCCCGCGAAACGGTAATTGCTAGTCGTTAGCCTCTAATTCCAAGTACGTTGTATGTTCTGCCACCAGCCATATTCTTCAACATTTTCTTGAATTTGAATAGAAAGATGACACATAGCAAAGTAATTGTTTCCAATACTTGCCGGATGTTTTGTGTTCTTTTCCTGAAATGGAAAGAAACTGTTCTGATCTTGTTTTTATTAGTTACTGGCAAGTCGTTATCCACAGCCTTGATGCTTCCTTTTTGCTGACTGCCTGATGACCACTGATTGTCAGCAGCTCCGTTAGAGGTTGGGAGAAATAGAGAAATGTAGTAAAACTGTTTTCGTTAAGAGTGTTAAAGTCTGCATTTTAGTATATAATGCTTTCTTCTCGCTGTCCCCTCATTTCCATACTAATCGGGGTTGGGAGTGTATGGCTCTAAAATGTCCCAGGGCATTTGGCCCAGTTTTCATGCTTTTGCTATGCATGTAGCAGTACCGTGCCCACTGTAGCCATTCAGCCAGGTCAGCTCCATTTGCTCCTCCTTTTGAAGTTGGGACTTAATACCCACACTCCCCTCCCAACCCCAGCCCGTCCCCTGAGATCTCAGCTGAACTGTGAAGCTTCTTGGTCAGGATTTACAACACTCTTCTTCCATTTTGTAGAATCAGTCATTTTTATCTGATGTGCTTTTATGATGCCACTGGGAGGAATCGGGCATTGGGTTTCGTACCTTTTTGGGGTCTCTTTGTATCTTTGAATTCATCTCTCTGTAAGAGTGTTCTTTTAAATGTTTAAATGGCTGAAGATGAGAATTGAATGAGACTTGGGTTTCTGGTTGTTGAAAAGATCTCATATACAGATACTTTTTTTCCTTTCCCTTCTCTCCCCATGGGAGAGCAGAAAATTGATCTGAATACAGGAAAAGAAACAGAAACTCTAGTTACAATGAAGGATGTTTATGATGAATTCGATGAGAAAATAGCAGCAAAATATAAAATTATGAAGTTCAAGTCCAAGGTTTGTATTTGGTGATAATTTTTTCCAGCTCTGTTTATTAGTTGTTTGTTCATTTCCTGACTTAACAGAATAGTTACTGTATGTCTTCTTTGTACAAAATGTGTTTTTTGTGACTGCAATTCATTGAATGGAGATTTCATAGATACCAATGTAAAACTAGTATGTTAAGATTTGTAAAAGTAATTTTTCTTTCTCTTTATTTAGAAAATAATTTTCTTGAATTTGGATAGAAAGATAACACATAGCAAAGTAATTGTTTCCAATACTTGCAGCATGTTTTGTGTTCTTTTCCTGAAATGGAAAGAATCTGTTCCGATCTTGTTTTTATTAGTTACTGGCAAGTCATTTTGGTCAGAAGGTTAAGGTGTTATAGTCAAACACTGGGGACTATAGTGCTATTTCTGATAGGATAAAAATCTTTTATTTGTGTGTTACATATTGATTGGCCTTGATTTTAGTGATATCAATGACACCTTTAGCCATCATCGTAAGGGACTGTAACCCAGCATACTTTTAACAGTGGTTTCAGCAAAGGGAGGATTGAGTTGCGGACGCTAAGGTTAATGGTCTTAACTATTTGAGCTTTGAATTACGGCTGGTGGATCATTCCTCTAAAATTCTAAAAATAGTGTGGTATAATGGTGAAGAGCATAGGTGCTGGGACCAGACTGCTTGTGTTTTAAGTCCTAGCCCTACCACTTTGTTGTGTGTGACCTCGGACAAAAGCTGAGTGATTTCTCTGGGCCTGTTTGTTCACCTGAGAAATGGGGCCCTATTTCAAGAGTTGTGGCAAGAGTTAAGTCACTTAATTCATGTTAGGTGATTAGAACAGTCCTTGGTGCTTGATAAGCACCAAGTAAATAGGAGCTATAATTTTAATGCTAATTAGTAATTTTTCTAGCAAGATGGAATTGGTTAATATCAAAGAGTAGCAAATGATTTAATACATTAACATTATAAAAATCTTAAATCTTTTATTGCCCTTCTTGAATGCAAATATTTCTAAGTTCTCTAGTGTCTAAGAGATAACTTTTTAGCATTTTGTCACTGGGTGTTTTAGTCCTAGTTGAAAGGGGGAAAGGGTGCCCTTTTGGCTTCATTTACCTTTGTGTTCCATAATGATACTGGGTTCCTCACTGTTGAATACAGGGGCACGTGTTGTACATGGAATGCTTGTCATTTTCATTTGTGAAGTTTTTGTGTTAATGATTTTTTATTTTTATTATTTTTATATGTTTTTTGCATATCCCTTCCCCTGCCCGTCTCCAGCAAGTGGAAAAGAACTATGCCTTTGAGATACCTGATGTTCCAGAAAAATCCGAGTACTTGGAAGTTAGATACGCGGTAAGTCAAAATTACTGGGTTTTGGTTGAGAATGACATTTCTCTATTTTTGAGACTTCAGCTGGCTTTCAATTAGGAGTATTGCCAGGGCCTCTCAAGTCCATAGTTCAGTGAGGTGGACTTACAGTCATGAATAATGAAAATGGTTCAAATTAATTTAAGTACACAGAACACTGGTTATGCTGCCTGTCTCAGGCTTTCAAGTATGCATCTTTAAATAAATAAGTTGAGACTGCACAACTGCTTGTCAAGTGGAGTGAAGGCCACATGATGGAGTTGCACATCATTAGTCTGTTGGAGTGTCCCTTCTGAGCCGCGGAAAGGTGAGAGAGGATCGTCCGTAGCGTCGCTGTAGTGCTGCTCTTGCTCCCGTGATAGGCAAGGTCATTGCTCTGGGATGTTAATTAACTGGGCCTTAACCTCTTTTTACCTTTGTTCTAGAGTTTTGATCTCACAGTGTCGAAAAGGGAAACTTTTAAGAAATGTTTCTGACAGTGGTGATGAAAAGTTCCCTAGGAGCATTTTGAATGAGTTCCACTCTCTTGCTTTCATTCTTCTAATGGAGTGGTACTTACTCAGCTGTTCTTTATCAGTAAGGCATGTACGGCTCTGGACAGAAATCCTCTTTTCCGGGAGCTTCTTGGCCTATTTTTCTTCTAATGGGTGCCATCAAGATGCATTATTTTGTCATTGTGAATTGTTTTTCTGTCCTACTGTGAATTGTTTGGGATTTCATTTGTTGCAAATTACATTTCATATATATCAAAGGGATTTCTTCTGGTGGTTCGTAGAGAGGCTTTTGTTTATTTCAAATACAGACTTCGGAAAATGTGAAGTAATGGTTTTAAACAAAAAAGGGTTGTTGTTTTTTTTTTTTCTTCTTTGCCTTTTTCAGGCTGAAATGCCACAGCTTCCTCAGGATTTGAAAGGAGAAACTTTTTCTCATGTATTTGGGACCAACACATCCAGCCTGGAAATATTCTTGATGAACAGAAAGATCAAAGGACCTTGTTGGCTTGAAGTAAAAAATCCACGTAAGGAAAAATTTACCTTCAGAAAGTTAAATTGCCAGTAGGGTGATTTTTAGAAGTTAAGGACTTGGTCTATTTATTTCAGTGTGTCCACGTCCTTTTTTGTGTTTCGTTCCTCAGAGTTTTCCTCGAGTGAGTGTAGGGCATATGCTTGGAGCCACTTCATCGCTGCAGTGCGTGGCAGTTCGGTGGGAGGGAGGCCTTAGTGAGTCTGGGTGGCCTTTGCCCGCACCCCTCCCCGCATCCCTCTCTGTGCCGCTCCTGGAGTGTACCTCCCACCCTGCTGATGGGCCCCCTGTTGTGCGGAGCAAGCTGCTCACCCCTGAAGGAGAGGCAGCATCCCTGCCCGATGGGGACAGTGCTCATTTGGTTTATTACCCGATGTTTTCCAGTGTTTGCATCTGTGATACTCTGTTTTGTCTTCACAAATCTCTTAAAAATGTTGGGTGATTCCTTCAGGGTAGTGTTTTTTGTTTTTTTTTTAAACCTATTTTAGGTCCTGGATTCTTCAGAAAATCAGATGAAAGCTGTGGCTGTGGACCTTTTACCAAGAAGATGAGCATATGTGTACACACACCCCCACCCACCCACCCCCACATACGCGCGCGTGCACACACACACACACACACACACACACACACACACGGCTTTGCATACAATCCAGTAATTGAGCTTATTTTTAGTTAGATGATGTAATAAGACATTCTTATTAGAATATGGGATTGAAGACTATCTCAGTTAATCACAGATGTCTTAATTATAGTAGTTTTCCTTTTTCAGCAAATGGCTGTTGATCCGTTGTATCTGTTCTCTTTCAGAGCTCTTGAATCCGCCAGTGAGTTGGTGTAAAGTTGAGGCAGTGGCCTTGAAACCAGACCTGGTGAATGTGATTAAAGATGTTGGTCCTCCTCCAGTTGTGGTCATGTCTTTCAGCATGAAGACAATGCAGAATGCAAAGACACATCAGAATGAGGTAAAGAAATAGGGCATATTTTTGTACCCATGTCTTAGATGCAATACTTGCTTGAACTTGTACAGCTATTCTATAAGGGAAACTTGTTCTTTCTGGAGGAGAAAGTACTAATGCAGTACCGGACTCCATTTTGGAGAATGTATTGAATGTGTTGGGTGCTGGAGGTGTTCTTTAAAGATTTAAATTACTGGACTTATTTTTATTTTTTGTTTTTTGAATATTTTATTTTGGAGAACTTTAAGTGGACTTGGAATAATATAATGAACTCTCATATACCAGTTACTCATATTCAGTGGTTAGCAAGATTTTTGTCACACTTGTTTCCCCCACCTTTAATTCTTGTTGAAGTATTTTATTTTTTAATTCATTTTTAAATAAATTTTTAAACATTTTTTTAAGTTTATTTATTTTGAGAGAGTGTGTGTGCAAGTGAGCATGGGGTAGGGGCAGAGGGAGAGAGAGAGAGAGAGAGAGAGAGAGAGAGGGAGGGAGGGAATCCCAAGTAGGCTCTGGGCTGTCAGCACAGAACCTGATATGGGGCTTGAACTCATGAACCGTGAGATCGTGACCTGAGCTGGGGTTGGGTGCTTAACTGACTGAACCACCCAGTTGCCTGTCAATCTCTTTTAAATGGGAGCAGCTCCCTCCCATCCTCTTTTTTCAGTGACATTGACTTTAAATAAGTCATTCTTCGTTGTCTCATACAATGTCGTATTTTCTATGTATGTTTGCTTCCTGGTGTCATTGGACAGTTTCTTTTATACCAGGGGTTGATCAAGTACAGCCTGCGAACACATCCAGCACACCACCTGTTTTTGTAAAAAAAAAAAAAAAAAAAAAAAAAAGTCATTGGAAGACATCATGTCTATTCATTTATGTATTATCTACAGTTGCTGTTTGACTACAGTGGCAGAGTTAGTGGTCACGATAGAGGCCATGTGTCCTGAGAGTGTAAAATATTTGGTATCTGGCCCGTTACGGAACAAGTGTGCTGGCCCCTGCTAGCTAGTGCTAAAGCATGGATTCAATTCAGTTTTGACTTTTTGGGTCAGTATACTTTATAGGTGGTATGATGTATTTCATATTGCATTATATATCAGCAGACGTATTAGGTCTGGCTAAAACCACTATTAGTGGGGTTATGATTGATTAGTGGGTTCCAGTTTTCATCTAAAGGCATTTTTTTTTTTTATACAGAGAGAGGGAGTATAAGTAGGGGGAGAGGGGCAGAGAGAGAGAATCTTTTTTTAAAATTTTTTTAAATTTTGGGGGAGAGTGCACAGGTATGAATGGGGGAGGGACACAGAGAGAAAGGGGGACAGAATCTGAAGCCTGCTCTGTGCTGACAGCAGAGAGCCCCATGTGGGGCTCGGACTCATGAACTGCAAGATCATGACCTGAGCCGAAGTTGAATGCTCAACTGACTGAGCCACCCAGGCGTCTCTAGAGAGAGAATCCACTCAGTGTGGAGCCCATTGTGGGACTGGATCCCATGATCCGGGGATCATGACCTGAGCCAAAATCAAGAGTTGGATGCTGAACCAACTGAGCCACCCAGGCGCCCCCTAAAGGAGGGTTTTTTTTTTTTTTTTTTTTTTTTAAACATTGGTGCTATTAACGTTTTGGTCTGACTAATTGATTGTTGTGACAGCTCTTCTGTGCATTGTGTGACGTTTAGCAGTATCCTTGGCCTATACCTGATGCCTCTACCTGACCCCTTCCCCCTAGTGGTGACAACCAAAAGGCCTCTGCACCTCTCCAAATATCTCCTGGGGGTGGGGAGAAAACTTGTTCCCTTTTGAGAACCACTGATTTAATGCCCCCCCTTTTATTTACCTGAATTAGTTGTTTCATTAGGAGTTGTAAAGCAGTTTTCTAATTTCTGTCATCATTTCCATGTTTGTTAGTTATATATGTTAAATATTAGAACGTTTATTAGTTGAATTTTTCTATAAAATTAACTTTTCCTCGTTAACCAGCACTATTCGGTTATGCTGCAGTAGTTTGTACAGGAAAGATGAGGGAAATGTGTACTTCTTTCTCTTGCATTGCCAATTTTCTGAGTAGGAAGTTGGAGGCCTCCATTATATGTATTGTTGACTAGTGATTTGTTTATTTTTGTTGTAAATTATATTTTGCTTCCTCTTTTATGGAATATTATGAACTCATGAGTTTTATATTTACACATGGTGGTTCAGTGTCTTGCAGTCATTGTTATTTTCGATGCTTAAACTTGTCTTTGGTCAGTGGGAGTGTCTTATGTCTGCTTCTAAATCCTTTTGACTTTGAGGGGGATTTTTTTTAACAGTAGCCTTTTGGCATTACTTTTGCTCTGAATTCTTTTAGTATGTGGTTTGATCTTTTAATAATAGTTAATATAGTAGATGGCCATAGTTAAGTGTGTGAGAAAGGTTTGATTTGTTCAAAAAAATAGTATCCATTCTCTAGCATCTGGAGTGAGATTTCTCAGTACCATTTCATAATAAGGGAAGTAGGGCTTCATAGAGAAATGGCTGATTCAGGAAAATGCTGGGAATGTCTAGCTATACTAGAAAGCAAGGATGATATTTAAATCTACTGAAGCTGTGTCAGAAGCGTTCAGCAGGAGTCAACCTGAAGAGTTTCCTGCTGGCCACAGATGGGACGTTGTGAACATGGACAAGGATAGGTCCAGCACACTGAAACGTGTGAGTTCACAATGCTACTGTAAGCACTTGCAACCCAGCACCGGTCACCTCTGAAGGCATCTAGGGAACCAAGTCACTAGTTCGAAAACTGGTCAATAACGGGATTGAATCTAGCATTTATCTTGATTTTTTTGAATTCATATTGTACCTCAGCTAACTAATTGGTGAAGTGGTTTCTCTTCATAGAAGGTTTCCAGCTAAGAAATGATAAAGGAAAAATGGAATATTTCCATTTTGCAGTCCCTAATGAAATAACGAATCTAGGCAATGATCACTAAAAGGGAGATAACCAGACATGACGTGCCTTTGCCATCTGATAGAAGGCATCAGTAGCACTTCTAACATACTCATACCAAAACATTGAATGCAATTTTGACCAAGCCTTTAGATCTAAATGTGAATTCACCAGCAGTACAGAAACAGAGGAATGTGTTAAATGGCATTATTGTGATACAAGCCATAGAGTTGATACTGTAGAGCACTCTACAGGGTGAATGACCGAGCTTCTTCAACAGATGAATTGCTGGGAAATAAAAGGTAGGGAGGGATTGTACCTGTAGTTCTATATATTGACCAATTACAGAGTATGGGCTTACTTGGTAAATAAAATTGAGATTGTTGGGAAAACATGAACATTTGAATCTTGCATGAATATTTAGTGATTTTAAGAAATTGCTATTAATTGTATTAGTTGTAATTTTATTACGTTTTTAAAACCTTTTGGGGCACCTGGGTGGCTCATTCACTTGAGTTTCTAAATCTTGATTTTGGCTCAGATCATGATCTCACGTTTTGGGGGTTCAAACCCCACGTTGGGCTCGGAGCTGGCAGCATGGAGACAGCTTGGCATTCTCTCCCCCTTTCTGTCTGCCACTCTCCCATACGTGCTGTGTATACATGCGTTGTCTCTCAAAAATAAACATTAAAAAAACCTTACCTTTTATTTTTTTTAATGTTCATTCATTTTTGATAGAGTGTGAGCTTGGGAGGGGGATAGAGAGAAGGACACACAGAATCTGAAGCAGGCTCCAGGCCCGACACAGGGCTTGAACCCACAAACCATGAATCACAAGCTGAGCCAAAGTCGGACGCTTAACCGACTGAGCCACCCAGGTGTCCCCAAACTTCTTATCTTTTAAAGTAGTGGTTCTTGGGGCACCTGGGTGGCTCATTTGGTTGAGCATCTGACTCTTGATTTTGGCTAGGTCATGATCCCAGGGTTGTGTGGGATTGAGCCCTGCCTCGAGCTCTGCGCTGACCATGGAGCCTGCTTAAGATTCTCTGTCTCTGTCTCTCTCTCTTTCTCTCTCTCAAATAAAAAAAAAAATTAGGGGATCTCAAAGGGGTGAGATTTTGCCCTTTAGGGGACATTTGGCCATGTCTGGAGATAGTTTTGGTTGTCACAACTCAGAGGTGGAGGGTGGTGCTGTTGGCAGCCAGGATACTGCTGAACATTCCACAGTGAACAGAACAGCCCCAGTAACAAAGAATTATTTGGCCAAAAATGTCCATAGCGCTGAGGGTGAGAAACCATGTTTTAGAGATACATGCTGCAGTATTTCTGGGTAAAGTGATAAGTCTGACTTCAAAATAATCTGGGTTGAGGCAGGAAGTGGATAGGGATATTGATGAGTTGATAATTGAAGGTGGATGATGGGTATATGAAAGTTGATGTTGCTTTATTTTTTCTCATAGTAAATATGAATGAATGAACGAATGAATGGGAGAGATCTTCTGCAGCCCTGAGTAAAGTTGATGGCCTCCTGAGGGTTTAGATTAGATGGTTAATAAAGTTGTTCACTCAGCAAATGTTTCCAAACCATGAGCTAGTGTGATGGAATACTTGTGATTCTTCCAGATAGTGGAAGAGACAGATATTAGCTCGATAGCAGAAATAGATGTAAAACTTACAAAGGATAGATGTGCTCTGGCAAGCATATGATAAAGGAAGCTGCCCTAGCCTGAGAGGCCAGGAAGGTGTCATTGGTCAGAGAAGCTTCTTGGCATGCTCTGAGGATCAAGCCCTGTGGGAGAATGAAGGCAGCAAGACTGGGCAGTGGGAGAAATCTGAGTTGCACTTATGACAAAAGTCTCAGCCAATCCCAGGGAGCTCTGGGGTGGGGATGACCCTCCAGAGTTGCTCTGAATTGTGGTAAGAGGTTTGGGCCTTCATTAGCATCCCTCCTCTCCGATGCGTTAGGTAGTGGATGCAGGCTGCTTCCAAGAGACTCCTCTGTGAGTTGTCAGCCTCCAGCCCTCTCAGCAGTTGGGAGAATGAGGGCCCTTGTCCTAAAGAGGACTTCTGGGTGACACACCACAGCATCCACTCCAGAAGTCTTTTCTAAAGGAGTAGGGATGGACCTTGAGTACTGGTGGGTGAGTAGGAGTTCACTAGGCACAGAGAATGGGTTTTTTCCCCCCAGGGGCAGCATGCTTTCTCTAGTATGGTGCCGTGGGAAGCCATTATTGGTGCCAGCACAGCAGCAGGGAGACCACTGAGGGAAGCTATTACATGAGTACGTTGATATAATACATTAAAATCTGGATATGAAAATGCAAAAAAAATAGAAAAGACAAGTCTTCTAATAACCCCAGCCCTCAGCGACAACCACTCGTAACAGTTTTGTGTATTTCTTTTCTGCCTTCTTTCTCTGCATATTTTAGTAAAAAGCTAGGATTTTACTGTACATGTGATTTGATTTTCTGCTTTTTTCTAGAGTTTTTCCTATGTCTATACTGTTTCTAATCAGAATCGCAGTCCTTGCCATTTATGAAAAACTTAGAAAGTAAACGTTTTTTTAAATCTCTACACCCATTATAGGGCTTGAACTCAGGACTCTGATATCAAGAGTTGCCTGCCAGAAAGTACAGATTTTAAAAAGAAAATGAAGAATACCCACAATGTCTCTTCTTAGTTTTGTCCATTGTTGACATCATCCAGATTATTTGTTACACATATCTATAGCTTGCTTTTTGAAAGAATGAGTCTTTAAACATCACTTACCTGTTTCCTTTGAGATCCCTGGCCTGGGGTTCCGGAGCCCTGAGCTCCAGTTCTAGGTCAGATGTTAATAGTTGTTAATCTTCCGCCTTACCCCTTCCCTCCTCTCCCCTTCTGTTTTCTCTGTGTTTTATTTGTTTAAATACTTCCGTAATAAAAAATTAAAATATGGACTAAAATATGTATCTTTTAATATTCTTGGTGGTTTTGGTGAGAATGCAGAATGCATAGTAGGTGTCTGATAAGTGATCTTTTTCCCTCCTTTATTTACAGATTATTGCTGTGGCAGCTTTGGTCCATCACAGCTTTGAGTTAGACAAAGCACCCCCACAGCCTCCCTTTCAGTCACACTTCTGTGGTATGTATTTTTTTTAGCTGGTCTACTAATGGCTTGATTTTAATTTTTCTTATTTTTTCTCCAGCTGTTGGATCAGTAACTCTTGATGTTTTCAAGAGTAGTTAGTGCATATTGTTAAACTTTTTTTTTTTGGTCAGCTGTGGACACTGAGTTTTATTGGCTTGGTGGCTCCTATTCAGCTAGTTTATTTTGTTTGAGGGGAAGTTGGGAGGCAGTTTGACATCTCTTTTCTATTCCTGTGGTTATTCTGTTGGGGCATTCTAGTTTTTTTTATTGGGTCAAAATTGTGCTATCACTATTTCCTTTTCATGATGTCATTGTAAAAGCCCATCATAGAAGCCTGAGCAAAGTGTTCTGTGTGGTGAGGCAATATGCTGAGGCATAAATGAGTGTCTACCTATTTGGGAGGAGTTCTAGAAATATCACATTGGAATTGGGTTGTGCTATGCATAAAATTCAGTTGGTGAAAATTTCACACAGAAATCTGCATGCCTTGAGTCAGTCTCCAAGGAGGATTCTGACCTATTCGATGTTGAAAGCTTGGCCAGGTAAATAACTATTTTTTTTTTTCAGTAAACAAGAAAGGGGCATAACACTATTGATCTGTCATGCTTCCTGAAATCTTTTCTAGGCTAGAACCAGCAGTTAACTGGGATAGCATTGCCTGTCTGGTTTTGTGGGTATTAGGAAAGTGGGACTAGGAAAGCAAGCAGAGAAGGAAGTATCATGTGTTATTATTGTGAAGTTTCCCCTCTTTAAGTGGGGTGAAATACACAGAAAAACATGACAGTGAGGATATCGTGGAAAGTACGTGGAGGAGAGCAGTCATTAGCTCATTTCAGTGTGTATTTATTCACCTGTTGTGTATGCCATGGTGTGAACAGCTGTTTTGAGTGACAAAGAACTTATAGTGAGGGCAGCTTTGGTCATCTTTATTTTTCTAATTTTGAGAAGGTTGGAGTTCCTTCATTGTACACTGGTTAAGGCTTTGGTGGTGGTGGGAACCCCCTTAGGGAAGTTAAACATCCTCCATTCTGCCTCAGATGGAGGGAAGATGTTTCATCAAAGTAGTTTTAACAGTTAATAGGAGCTTAGAGTTCTGTGCGTGGTTTTTCCTTTTTTTAGATGTAATCTTTTAAACTTTTTAAACATTGAGGTATAATTGACATGTAACATTTTAGTTTCAGGTGTTTAGCATAACAATTCGATAATTGTATGTATCATGAAATGATCACAATAAGACTAGTCAACATCTGTCATCATAGTTTGAAAATGGTTTTTCTTGTGATGAGAACTTTTAAGATTTACTTCCTTAGCAACTTTGAAACATGCAGTACAGTATTAACTAAAGTCACCATGCTGTACATTACATTTCGGTGACTTACTTATAACTGAAATTTGCACCTTTTGACTGTCTTCACCCAATTCCTGTGGGTCCCCTGCCTCGTCGCATCCTGCCCCATGACATCTGGCAACCATAAGTCTCTTATCTGTATCTAAGATCTCATTTTGCTTTTGTTTTTTTTTAGATTGCACATATAAGTGAGATCATGCAGTATTTATTTTTCTGTCTGACTTACTTTGCTTAGCATAATATCCCTCATGGTCTTTCCGTGTTGTCACAAATGGCAAGGGTTCCTTATTTTTTTAAATTTTAGAGAGAGAGCAAGCATGTGCAAGCAGGAAAGAGGGGCAGAGGGGGAAAGAGAATCTTAAGCAGGCTCCATACTGGTCTCCAACAGGGGACTCAGTCCCATGACCCTGGGATCATGACCTGAGCTGAAATGAGTCAGATGCTCAACCCACTGAGCCACCGAGGTGCCCCATGATTTCCTTATTTTTTTTAATGGCCGACTAATATTCCATTGTATAAATATGCCACTTCTGTTTGTTCATTCATTAATTGATGGGCACTTAGGTTGCTTCCATTTCCTGGCCCTTGTAAATCATGTTGCAGTGACCATGGGGGCACAGAGTTAGTGATTTCATGTTCTTCAGACAAATACCCAGAAGTAGAATACCTAGATCATATGGAAATTCTATTTTTAAGTTTTTGCGGAACCTCTTTTCTGTTTTCCATAGTGGCTGCACCAGTTTTACATTCCCACTAGCAGTATGTATACAAGGGTTCCCTTTACTCCACATCCTAGCCAACACTTGTTGTTTCTTGTCTTTTTTATTTTTAAGTAGGCTCCGTGCCCAAGGTGGAGCTTGAACTCATGACCCTGAGATCAAAAGTCACATGCTCTACCAACTCATCCAGCCAGGCACCCTTCTTGTCCTTTTGATGATAGCAATTCTGACAGGTGTGAAGTGATATCCCAGTGTAGTTTTGGTGTCCATTTCCTTGATGACTGTGATGTTGACCAGTTTTTCATGTACCTGTTGGCTATCCGTATGTCTTCTTTGGAAGAATGTTCACAGCCTTTGCCCATTTTTTTTTGAAGTAGGCTCCATTCCCAATGTAGGGCTTGAACTCAAGAGTTCATGCCAGCCATTCCCTAGCCTTTGCCCATTTTTATTTTTTCATTAAAAAAATTTTTTTGGGGGGCACCTGGGTGGCTCAGTCGGTTAAGCAGCTGACTTCGGCTCAGGTCCTGATCTTGCGGTCCGTGAGTTCGAGCCCCGCGTCGGGCTCTGTGCCGATGGCTCAGAGCCTGGAGCCTGTTTCAGATTCTCTGTCTCCCGCTCTCTCTGCCCCTCCCCTGTTCATGCTCTATCTCTCTCTGTCTCAAAAATAAATAAATGTTAAAAAAATAAAATTAAAAAAAAAATAGAAAGGGCTCTGATAAGAGACAATGACAATAACTAAAAAAATAAATAAAAAACTAATAAAACTAGTAACTCCGGGAATAACTAATAATTGGAATCCTTCTGAAATTCCTAGAGGGAGTGACATAGACCTGAAAGTTTAGAAGTTAAGTGAAGAGGGAGAAAATTACTTTAAGAAAAAAAAAATTTTTTTTTAATGTTTATTTATATTTGAGAGAGTGAAAGAGAGAAAGAGAGAGTGGGGCAGAGAGCGAGGAAGACAGAACCTGAAGCAGGCTCCAGGCTCCAAGCTGTCAGCACAGAACCACCAAAGTGGTGGGTTCGTCAACCCACGAACCACCAAAGCCAGATGCTTAAACGACTGAGCCACCCAGGCGCCCCTGCCCATTTTTAATTGGATTGTTTGGGGTTGCTCTTGGGTTCTATGAGTTCTTGTTGTATTTTGAATATTGATCTCTTCTCAGATAAATTATTTGCAAATACTTTCTCCCATTTGTTAGGTTGCCTTTTCATTTTGTTGATGGTTTCCTTGGCTGTGCAAGAGCTTTTTGTTTTGATGTAGTACCACTTGATTCTTTCTGCTTTTGATACCTTTGCTTTTGGTGTCAAATCCAAAAAATCATCGCCAAGACCAGTGTTAGAGAGCTTACTGCCTATGTTTTCTTCTAAGAGTTTTATGGATTCAAGCCCTTACGTTCAAGTCTTTATGGCATTTTCAGTTGGCTTTTGTGTGTGGTGTTTTGTTGTCCAGTTTCATTTTTTTGCATGTGGCTGTCTGGTTTTCACATCACCACATAGTAAAGAGACTGTCGTTTTCCCATTGTATATTCTTAACTCCTTGTCATACTGACCATATATACATGCATTAATTTCTGAGCTCTCTGTTCTGTTCCTTTGATCTGGATGTCTGTTTTTATGCCAATACCATACTGTTGGCATGACTACATCTTTGTAGTGTAGTTTGAAATTACTAGCATGATGCCTCCTGCTTTGTTCTTCTTTCCCAAGATTGCTTTGGCTATTTGGGGTCTTTTGTGGTTCCATAATGAATTTTAGGATTGTTTAGGCTTTTCTTTTGAGGTCCAACAACATGACCATTGGAAATACTTGAATCTCTCAGTTCTTTAGAGATTAGGGGGTATTTGTTTATATTTAAAACAGTTTCCATTTAGAAACATGCAGCATATGTGTACTTGAAATTGGACTAAGATGGTGATGGAATCTTTTTTCCTTCTTACAGTTATATCTAAACCAAAGGACTGTATTTTTCCATATGCTTTCAAAGAAGACATTAAGAAAAAGGTAAAGAACTCGTTATTTATTCCTTTTAAATTTGAAGCATCTATTTAGGAAAAGAAAAGGAGGATGGTGTAGATTAGCATAAATAGGCTATTTTGTATGTTAATTTATTAGGTCTGTTCTTGCTAGTTTGGACTGACATGAATCCATTCAAAATGTATTAGAAATATAAAATAGAAACATTATTGAATGTTTTACCACCTGAAAATAACGTGATTCTGTACCCTAGTAGTAGACACTTAGGCTCAAGTCCTCCTTCAGATAGCTTCAGGGGAGGCCTTTCTGAAATGCACAATCATGTGATTACTGTTTTGGGAAACTGTTGGGAAGAGTACTCACCCCACTCCCCAGTTTGAAGAAAGCCGAGTGTAGTTGGGTATGAAAAGGGACATGTATTGGAAAGGTCGATACGTGCTGGCTGGAATTGGTAGGGATCTCTCAACTCCCAGGATACTCCATGAAGTTTTCATGGGTCCTTAATAAAATAGGAAGTGGGGAAAAAGGAGTGTAATGTAGTGAGCTTGTCACAAGGGTAAATGTATTCATATAAAGAATTTGTTTTCTGGAGACTATGTGGAATGCTTGCGTTCACAGATGTGTGTGTTGGTTTTTTTTTTTAATGTTTTCACTTGACAAAATTAAAAGTTAGCAACCTTGTCAGGTTCCACTTACTTTAAGTTGGCTTGAGAAGTCCAGTAGTCTGGAGGTGCTGTTGGATCAGGCTATTATTTATGAAGTGCCCTGAAGTACCTATCCAAGTAAAATGACTTAGGAAAATTCCTTTTGAGTCAAACTGATACTTTGTAGCCGAACTAGTTACAGCAAACACATAGCTATCAACTTCCATTTTAGGAGAGTCTTAATAAGAGCGGATCTTTTGAATACCTGATTTATATTCAGTAATCCAAGTGGAAGCCTTTTGTGTGAAGATAGGTTTTATTTATACTTAACGACACTTATAATTCTTAAATGTATGCTAGTTTTCATTCTAGTTTCTTATTTATAGTTTCTTACACCACTCTTGCAGATTAGTTTATACAATCCTTGGGATTTCTTTATGTGGTAAATACACAAACAGCAGTCTATCAGGGATTATATAGGAAAGTAAGTAATGTTTTTGTTAGGTGCTCTGATTCATATGCTTGTGTGATATGTCGAGATACACAAGTGTGTCGCTGTGGAGGGACATATCTGCCCTTCATAGTGCTTAGCATTTAAAATTTGGCTTTATTTACTTCACACACTGTATGTTAGCCAATTTGACAATAGATTATATTAAAAATAAAATGAAAGAAGTTTAAACAGAAGTTTTAAAAATCCCACATAAAATTTTCTCTATTTACTCACTTATTACTAGGATGAGCTTCTCAGAGACTTTGGGCAGTTGTTACTGTGAAACCTAGAATAAGCAATTTCATTGCTTCTTTTAGTTTTGAAATGGATAGTTTCTTTTAATGCTAAGAAATCTAGTCCTGTTTGAACAGGGAGCCAAAGTATAGTACTTACAAGTAAAGAGTAAGTGACCAGTATGTTTTTATCTAACAGAATGTGAAGGTTGAGATCGCTGCAACGGAAAGAACGTTGCTAGGTTTTTTCCTCGCCAAAGTTCACAAAATTGATCCTGATGTCATTGTGGTGAGTAGGTGTCTCGTCGTGCTGTTGGGGACTCTTCATTCCTTAGTTCTCAGTACTTGTTGAACAGCAGAGAATCTTTTTTTTTTAATTGAGGTAAAAACTGGTATATAACATTATGTAAGTTTCAGGTTTGTAGTAGTATAACTCTACGTCTGTATATAGTACAAAATGATGACCGCCTAAAGCATAGTTACTATCCATTACTGTACAGTTGATTCCCTTCGCTCTTTGGCCCACCCCCCAAACCCCTTGCCCTCTGATAATTAGAAGTCTGTTCTCTGCATCAGTGAGTTTGTTTTTGTATTGGTTGTTTGTTTGCTTTTTTAGATTTCACTTAGCATAATACCTTCAGGGTCCCTTCGGGTTGTTGGAAAAGGCACACTTTCATTCTTCTTTATGGCTCAGTATATTCCTCTGTGTGTGTGTGTATGTGTACCATATCCTCTTTATCCATTCATTCACTGATGGACGGTTTGTTTTGATATGTTGGCTGTTATAAATAATGCTGCACTGAACATAGGGTTGGATGTATCTTTCCGAATTAGTGTTTTTACATTCAAATAAATACCCAAAGTGGAATAGGTGGATCATATTGTAGATGTGTTCTTAATTTTTTGATTTCTGTAGTGGCTGCAACAATTTACATTCCCACCAACAGTGCAAGAGAGTTCCCTTTTCTCCATGTCCTCTCCAATGCTTGTTATTTCTTGTCCTTTTGATAATAGACATTCTCACAGGTGTTAAGGTAGTTTTAATTTGCATTTCCCTGATAATTAGTGACACTGAACATCTTTTCATGTGCCTGTTAGGTATCTGTGTCTTCTTTGGGAAAATGTCTGTTCAGGTTCTCTGCCCATTTTTAACGTTTTTTTTTTTTAATTTTATTTTTTGAAAGTCAGAGAGAGGGCATGAGCGGGGGGGGGGGGGGGGGGGACACACAGAATTCAAAGCAAGCTCCCTGAGAGCCCAGTGTGGAGCTCGAATCCACGATCGTGGGATCATGACCTGAGCCGAAGTCAGACGCTCAACCGACTGAGCTACCCAAGCTCCCCTCTGCCTATTTTTAAATGGGTTTTTTTTTTTTATTGTTGATTTGTATGAGTTCTTTATATATTTTTTTGAATCTTCAGAGTGAAATAACCGTATGGACTGGTGGGAATTGCTGTATTTTCTGCTAACAGAAAGGGGAAAAAAGAGCCAGTCCACTATGAAATAGTTCTTTTCCTCTAATAGAATAGCAACTCATGAGTTATTGTTGATGTTTAGGATATTCTGTTTATTTCCAGCCTATATAAGTAAGTAAACTTACCTATAAGTAAGTAAACTTGTGTTGTTAACTGTTGGTTCCTATACATTTTTGGATTAGTGGCCCAGCTGTATATTGGTCATAGGAGTTAATTCCCTCGATTTGGTGTCAGTCTCCAAAGTGTTTATATTTCATTTTCATGAGCTCAGTGCCTCTCTCTCTCTATTTTTTAAGATTTTATTTTTAAGTAATCTCTACACCCAACGTGGGACTTGAACTTACAACCCCAAGATCAAGAGTCACAAATTCTTCCAACTGAGCTGCCCGGTACCCCGAGCTCAGTGACTCTCTATGACCTATTCCTTTGAGAGCTCAGGGCTAGGAATTTTTTTTTCCCCTTGGTAACTGAGTATGTTTCCACTAAACAGGAAGAGGTAATAGTTCATTGAGTTATGTTTGCCCCAGTTTTTAAGAGTCACAAAGCAACATTTTGCTTTATGTTTCCTCTGGCTTTAGTTTGTAGGCTCTTTGATGTGATTTCTTCTGCTGCCCACCACCCAGTTAACGGATCAAATTATGCTGTGATTTTGATGGTTTTGGAGAAAAGTAGGAATGTAAATGCATGTATTTGAAGTGTGATAATGGTAATTTAGTTACATTGAAGCCTTGCAAAACAATGTGTGGTATATATTTGTCCACATTCATTTTTGCTCTTGGATATCTATCTTGACCATGGTGTGGCCAAAGTACCTAGAGCCTGAAGTTTGTTATCAGGTATCTCTGCATACGTCCCTTACAGCATTCCCTTACACTACTCTAGGACCCATCTTGAAAACACCAGGAAGATTCTGTCCACAGTGCCCTATTGTGGCATTCCGGCTCAGAACTAGGTCCTCACCCAGTCTCCCCTGGTAGTCTCTCTTGGGCCCCAAGGAGATGTCCTGGTGCCTAGGATAGGTGGCCTGGCGTAGCATGTTAGAGCCAAGCCAAGTCTGTGTGTGAGGAATCCAAACTGATGTAAGAGAGAATCCTGACATGGGTTTGAGTCCCTAATCCCAGGCATGATAATTTGGAAATGAGACTTCCTTGTGTCCTTGGGTCTCTTAATTTAATAGACAAAACTGCCATAAGTATATAGTGGTATACATCTTTAAGTAAAATTAATAACAAGTAAATCAGTTTATTGATCTGATTTATTTTAAACTGTGTTTAGTTTTTTTTTTTAATTTTTTTTTTCAACGTTTTTTATTTATTTTTGGGACAGAGAGAGACAGAGCATGAACGGGGGAGGGGCAGAGAGAGAGGGAGACACAGAATCGGAAACAGGCTCCAGGCTCCGAGCCATCAGCCCAGAGCCCGACGCGGGGCTCGAACTCACGGACCGCGAGATCGTGACCTGGCTGAAGTCGGACGCTTAACCGACTGCGCCACCCAGGCGCCCCAAACTGTGTCTAGTTTTTTAATAAACATGGGCATTGAACCATATTATTCACACAATGGAAATTATCATTATAGACATGGAAAATTTGGTTGCATTTTTCAGGTAATTTCTACCTGGTATGGTTTGCTTCCTTGAACTGTTGAGTGCTATTATATATTTTGTTGCATATTGATTAAGAGTCTAAATCAGTAGTGTTTGAACTCAGTTCTTCAAGAAGCAAGTAGCTGCAGTTCCTGAGTTTTCGAAGAGTCTGTGTGAACTATCACACAACACAGGCAGGTTCTCTGTTTTTAAGGAATTAAATTGGAATTATTTGAACACAGCTTTTACTGATCACAAAAAAGTGTGGGACATAAAAATTTGCATTTGCTTTTGAGACTGTGAGGCATGAGCTGCAAATTAAAAGACATCATATGAACCTTGCATCAATTAGGATGAAATAAAGTTTATTCCAGCAATCTGCTTAGCTTTGTTAATGTCAAGGCTAATGAATGCTGCTGATGAATAAATTCCTGAAGAAGAAAGGACCCCAATCGGAGGTAAGCTCATGATGCCTTCAATTAGAGATGAGAAAAAGAAAGGGCAAAGAAATTCTATGCGTATGAAGATAAATCTTCTCATTTGCGTTTGTTACAATGTTATTGGCTGCCTTCTTTTTCTGACTAGGGTCATAATATTTATGGATTTGAACTGGAAGTGCTCCTGCAGAGAATTAACGTGTGCAAAGTTCCTCACTGGTCCAAGATAGGTCGACTGAAGCGATCTAACATGCCAAAGCTAGGGGTAATAATAATTTTCAAAATCTTACTTCTTGACTTGGCTTCTTTACATGGAATAGCTGCCTGGGAACACACTGGGCTTCTTTGACTAAGAATTGGTTGTCTTGTGATAGGACATTTGGCACTGAACATCTTTTCCTTTGAATGTAGCATTTTATTGGTAGAAGCCACTGGTAGTTTTTAAAATCAGCTATTAGAATCTAGAGACAGCACATACATGTTACCTCCACTCCGTCATTACCAAAGCTGTAGCCCTTCGAGCAGAGATCAGCGAGTGTTCTCATTCAGTACAGAGAGGGCAGGGAAGAGTGGGAGGGAGCTGATGTTGAACGTATGAGAAGGCTGTGGGCTAAGTGCCTTCTGCGTTAGTTGCCTGTCACAGCAACTCCAGTTTGACTGTACTTCTCACAGGGGTAACAGAACTTGTTCAAGATCATAGGGCTAGGGTGGGAAAGAACTGAGATTTTGAGCCAGGCCTGTCTTGACTCTTTTGAAGTCTATGTATTTTTCATTCTACGTACTTGTTTCGGTGGTTTTTGTATGAAGCCACCTTCGTTTCCCAAGCCTCATAGTGCTTAACGTCTTGTTTCACTTAAAGCTCGTAAGGAAAAATGGGCATGTTGCCTCATCAGAGAACTTAGGAATCTGTATGTTTTATAATGCTCTCCAGAGGATTCTGCTAACGCAGATTGGAGTTGGGGCCCGTGCTGTTGCTTCTGTTCCTATTCATATCTTTAAGGTGATAGAGAGTTATTAACCTTCACCCCAGCCCTTGATTTACTATTTCCTTACCCCTTCATGGTTTTCTTTGTATGGCATCTTCTCTGTGAGGTCTCCCACGGCTACCCTATTTAAGATGCAGCCCCCCTAAATTGCCATATTCCTCACGTGTTCTACTTTTTCTCTTTTCCATATGCTTATTACCTCCTAAAGCTGTATAGCTTCTTGATTTTGATGTTTATTTGTTGTCCTCTATTTCAGATGAGATTAGGAATCTTTCATTTTTTTTTTAAACGTTTATTTATTTTTGAGACAGAGAGAGACAGAGCATGAGTGGGGGAGGGGCAGAGAGAGAGGGAGACACAGAATCTGAAACAGGCTCCAGGCTCTGAGCTGTCAGCATAGAGCCCGACGCGGGGCTCGAACCCACGGACCGCGAGATCATGACCTGAGCTGAAGTCGGCCGCTTAACCGACTGAGCCACCCAGGCGTCCCGGGAATCTTTCATTTTTTTTAAATGTTTTTATTTATTTTTGAGAGACACAGCATGAGCGGGGTGGGCGCAGAGAGAGAGGGCGACAGAGGATCCAAAGTGGGCTCCGCACTGACAGCAGCGAGCCGGACGTCAACTGAGTGAGCCACCCAGGCGTCCTAGGAATCTTTTCTCTTTGGCTCAGTGCTATCTCCCTGGTGCCTAGAACAGTGTCAGCTCTATAGTGAACGTTCAGAAATACTTGAGTGACGGCTGACGGAGTGGGCAAATAGGAGATTGAGAGTTTCCTCATTGTAATTGTGGACTAGCTTCGAAGTCGGTTGGAATAGAATGTTCCCAGTGTCTGCTCATCCATGGCATTTGCTTTTTGTCCTTCCCCTGTAGGGCAGGAGTGGACTTGGTGAAAGAAATGCTACCTGTGGCCGAATGATCTGTGATGTGGAAATTTCGGCAAAGGAATTAATTCGTTGTAAAAGCTACCATTTGTCTGAACTTGTTCAACAGATTCTGAAATCTGAAAGGGTTGTGATCCCAGTGGAAAATGTACGAAATATGTACAGGTATGCTCCTGGATGCTTCGGAATTTGTCTGCCTTGAAATGAGCGATAGCAAGAGGCCAGCATCACCGTGAGGCTGGAGGGACAGGAGAGTGTGGTGTTCTGGAGGGGAACTGCCTCCGTGTCCGTACTAGCATCTCTGTGACTTTAATAATTTGAAATATTTTGCCTCTTGAATTATTCTCAGTTTATCAGTTTACCTCCATCTCCCTCACCCATCCTAATCTCATCTAGGTGTTTCCCAAGAGCGGTTTGGAAATTGATGTGATATTTAGGTTTCCACCCTTAATTCATTAATTCAGAAGTTAGTATAAATCTTTTAGAAATAGAAAAACTGAGACATCATGAAGTTACGTGGAGATGCTACTTGGTTATTTCTTTTTTCCATCTTTATTGAAGTAGAATTGACAAATAGAAATTGTATATATTTAATGTGTACAAATTAATGTTTTATAAATGTATACATTGGGAAATAATTACCATAGTCAAGCTGATTAACATAGCTGTCACCTCACATGGTTACTGTTTATTTCTTTTCTTTTTTGTGTGGTTACAACACTGTAGATGTACCCTGTCAGCAAATTTCTTTTTTTTTTTATATAAATATTTTTTTTCAATATATGAAATTTATTGTCAAATTGGTTTCCATACAACACCCAGTGCTCATCCCAAAAGGTGCCCTCCTCAATACCTGTCAGCAAATTTCAAGTACACAATGCGGTATGGTTAACTGTAGTCACATTGCTGTACATTAGACCTTCTGAACTCATTCATTTTGTACAACTGAACCTTTGTGCTTCTTTCCTAAATAAGATTTCTTCTACTCCTCTTGCCACTTCTCAGTGTTTTCTTCCCATGCCTCCCAAGTCCTTGGACTGCTTCTCTTTCGGACTACACTCCCTCTAGGTGAGCTCGTGGAGTCTCAGCACTTCACTAGTATGTGGGTGCTGATACCTCCTGCTTTGGAATCTTCACCTTCAGCCTCTCCCTTGAATTCCGGACTCCTGTATACACCTGCATGTTCTCCCTGATGTCTAATATGAACCTCCACCCTAACTTGTTCAGAAGCTCAACTCCTGATATTTTCCCCTAGGCTCCTCTTGGAGTTTTTCCCTAAGAGTGACACCTCTTAATTTTCCAGTACTGCTGGAAACCTCCAAAGTTCTCTTCAGCCCAAAACCTTTGAGGCTTCCATGGGTCCTCTTTCTGATAGATATCCCATGTTTGAGCCATCACAAAATCCTGTCAGCTCTGTCTTCAAAATAGATCTAGATCTGACCCCTTCTTTTCCCCTCCATTGAACCTATCCTGGTCCAAGCTACCCTCCCCTTTCCCTGAATTAATGAGTCTTATGTCAGCTGCTTCTTTGGTGTCTTTGATTTTGCCCTTGACCCTTTGCTGTCTGTTTTCAACCCAGGAACCAGGGGTATCTTGCTAAAGTTAAGTCAGATACTGCACTCTGCTCAAAATCTTCCGGTGACTTTCTCTTTCATTTAGAGTAAAAACCAAAGTTCTTACTGTGACTTACAAGGTCCTATACAGTGTGTGTCTCTGCCTTTTACTCTGTCCTTCTGACCTTTTGAATGTGCCGTTCTCCTCAGACATCCGTCCGCAAGGATTGCCCCCTTACCTCTTCAAACAGTTCTTTAGTCCAAGTCACCTCTTTCCTGGTCCCCTAACTAAATAAAATTACATTCTCTGCTCCTGACACTTAATATTTCCTTTGCTTCTTAATCTTTTCTCCTTAACACTGAACATTATATAACAAACCTTTTATATGTATTTTAACTTATACTCTGTCTCCCCCCTTGAAGACCTAAGCCCCACGAGGATGGGTATTTTTGTCTTCTGGTTACAGCCAGAATCTATTTGCCTGGCACGTAGTCGGCGTGTAATACCTACTTACTAGATGGATTGAATATATCGATTTGGGTAGTTTCCAGGTTGTTGTTAATGCATAACTTTACTTTGTATTTATGGGATTTTTTTGTGTGTGTTTTGGAGAAGGGCATTGGGATCAGTGACATGAATGAATTCGTAGTTTCATACTAACCTTATTTTAAATTGTCTCCAAAGCCAAGGTGCCATTGCTCTGAAGTTAATCATACCAAATTTTTTTGTAATATTTTATGAAGTCCTGATTATAGTCATTGTTTCCTTTAATTACTTGATTCTGTTTCATTCTTACTTTTCTGTACAGTGAATCTTCTCATCTGTTGTACCTGTTGGAACACACCTGGAAAGATGCCAGGTTCATTTTGCAGATCATGTGTGAGCTAAATGTTCTTCCATTAGCATTGCAGATCACTAACATCGCCGGGAACATTATGGTAAATTTAACTTAGAAAGGGGGAAAAAGCATTTCCTGTTGGATTCAGTGTTTGCTTGGGGTAGTTGTTATATGATAATGAGCCTAAATGCATGCTTATAAAATGAGTAACTTGTACTCTGAAAGCTGGGCTTCTTTTGTAAAATGAACTGGCTGTGAGAAGGGGAGGAAAACCAGGTGCAGACTATGTTGAAATTTGGGTGAACATAAGGATCATCTCTAACATCTGGATGTGTCTGATTTGCGGAACGGTCTATTTGGCAGTAAAGAAATAGCCCAAGTTGCCAGTATTTTAAGCTTTCTTTGTCTCTTTTTAACTATAGTGCTTAAAGAAAACGTTAGGATTAATTCTGTACCTTCTTATTTTTAAAGCAGCTCTTATTAGGAAGAATGATTGTGGAAGAGGTGCCATGATTAAATTTACCACCTCAAAGTTGGTTTTGTTTGTTAGTTGTTAGGGTTTTGAGCTCAAATTTAAAACATTCTCTTTCATAGTCTAGGACCCTGATGGGCGGACGATCCGAACGTAATGAGTTCTTGTTGCTTCATGCATTTTATGAAAACAACTATATTGTGCCTGACAAGCAGATTTTCAGAAAGCCTCAGCAAAAACTGGTGGGTCCACAATTGCATAGGGTTTTGCTTTTTTTTTTTTTTAAAGTCCTCTCCCCTTTTATTACTTAGGTGGCTTTTATCACGGTGATAACTTGTGCTTCCAAAATAATGAATTCTCTGTATACTCTCGAAACCATGTCAGATTTGTTCCTTTGTGTTTCGGTGGTGATTTCCTTCTTTACTTTTTTTCTGTGTAGATAAAAATTTTATGTGAAATATGAACTACTTTGAGGATAGCATTAAGCCTCTTTGATGGATGACCATACAAGGAAGGTATTGCGCCACCCTAGCTGTATCCAAAGTTAGATACCAGTTAAACCTTTTATTTCCTTAAATGCACGAGCCTTTATTTTTGGTTGCTTTGTTGCAGCTTTATGTGCTAGCAGGATCAGGTCACCACAGTCAGTTTTCTGAAGTGGCCTCCTTGACATTGAAACTAAAACTTAGCTACTGTTTTGTTAGCACTGATAGCAATTTGACTCAAAAGGGGAATTTAATGTTAAGATGGTTCACCTTCCTGGATTTGCTTTGTGCACATCAAAATTGGTATAAAGAATATTAACTTACAGGAGTTTGACTTCTGTTGAGGTATTGAATATTGATTGGTTATTAATAAGCTACCTGGAATGAATTTTCAGTCTACAGACACACTCATTTTAAGGTGTCCCAATTAGAATAATGACTATATCTGTATGAAATAGTTTATATTTCTGCATCATGATTGTTAGAGTGATGAGTTTAAGCGGACTCTTCTACTACCTTAGATTTTACGGAATATGAAGTGTTGTATTTTTAGTATCCATTGATTTAAAAATAAAAGGTTCTATGAATTCAGAAACATTTTCAAGTAAAATTTGCATATTTATTAACTCAGGGCTACAATGTTTTGGCAACTCCCACGCTTGGCCTTTGTTTGGGTTTGTGAGCATGTTACAGTAACTGTTGTTCCACAGAGGTGGGACCACTAGCTAAAAGTGAAGGTTGTTTGTTAGAACTGTGTACTGCGGTTGGAGAAGGGGGAATCATAAAACTTCTTAATTAGTTAATTAGTTGCTGGCTGCTGAAGTTGTCATTCCATTTGACATTAGGGAGATGAAGATGAAGACATCGATGGAGATGCCAATAAATACAAGAAAGGACGTAAGAAAGCAGCTTATGCCGGAGGCTTGGTACTGGACCCTAAAGCTGGTAAGGCTGTGCGGCAGGTTGCTTTGCCCCTGGTGTTAAGGAATTTTTAATGCAGACCTGGGCTTGAGAAGCTAGAAGACCTGAATTGTATTTTCTAGGTTAGCAAATAGGTCTTGTAATGACCTTATTTTGTTTTAGGTTCTTTTGAAAATCTCGTTTGCCGGTCACCTGACCTGAATTAACATGAATATTTTTTATTTGTTGCGTTCCAAGAAAGCTTTGTGTATGGACACTGAAGTTTAAGTTTTGTGTAATGTTTGCATATCATGAGATAGTCTGTTTTAAAAAATTTTTTTGACCGTTTAAGGATGTAAACACTATTGTTGACTCATGAGTGGTACACAAAGAAGGCGTAGGCTCAGTTGGGTCTGCACAGAGTTTGCTAGCCCCTAGTCCAGTATAGAGCCCTTTGCCTTCTGGTGGGAGCACCTGTGGTTTCTCCCATCTGCTCTGGAGGGCTGGCTCTGCCTCTGCCTGAGCTGCCAGGACCCATTAGGCTGGACGGCAGAGTTAAAGGGAGTACGGACAGTAACCACCACATTGAACTTTAACAGCAGAGTAACTAGTTCTTATTGTCATTAATGGCAAAGAAGATGTTTGGTGGTATGCAGAGCTAGACGGGGTCTTTTTTTTTTTTAACCCTCAACTATTTTTAAGTGTACAGTTAAGTAGTGTTAAGTGTATTTACATCGTTGTATGGGAATAATGTGAATTTTATCAAGTAACTTGAACTCTGAGTAGGAGACATTTTTGACAAAAGTGATTTTATTATTGGGGCACCTGGGTGGCTGTGTCAGTTAAGCTTCCAAGTGTTGACCTCGGCTTGGGTCGTGATCTCACGGTTTGTGGGTTCTAGCCCCGCGTCGGGCCCTGTGTTGTTAGGCTACTTGGGATTCTCTCTCATTCCCTCTCTGCCCTTCCCCTGCTTGTGCGTGCTTGTTCTCTCTCTCTCCCTCTCTCTCTCCCTCTCTCTCTCAAATAAGCTTTTTTAAAAAAAGTGATTTTTATTAGTTGTATTGAAAAAGATCTGTAGTCCTTTGGTGTTAGATAGATCTAGGCTTAAATTCTATCTGTGTGATCTTGGGCTCCCTCTTGAACCTCTGTCAACCTTGTTTTCCTCTTCTGTAAAATAGAGGTCGGAGAAATATAGGCCCTTGACATTAATACAACACTGTATGTTAACTACACCAGAATTTTTTAAATGTTTGTTTATTTTTGAGAGAGAGAACGCAAGCGGGGAAGGGCAGAGAGAGAGGGACCGAAGATCTGAAGTGGGCTCTGCGCTGTCAGCAGCGTTGAATGTGGGGCTGAAACTCACAAACTGTGAGGTCATGACCTGGGCTGAAGTCTGCTGCTCAACTGACTGAGCCACCCAGGTGCTCCCAGAATTTTATTTTTGACTACATTAGAATTAAATTTTTTTTAATGTTTATTTTTGGAGAAAGAGCCAGAGTGTGAGTGGGGGAGGGGCAGAGAGAGAGAGGAGACAGAATGTGAAGCAGGCTCCAGGGTCTGAGCTGTCCGCATGGAGCCCGTTTTGCGGCCTGAACCCACAAACTACGAGATCGTGACCTGAGCTGAAGTCAGACCCTTAACTGACTGAGCCACCCAGGCACCCCTTCACTACACTAGAATTCAAAAAAAAATCTCCCACACAGGGATTTAAGGAATAAAATGATTATTTATTTTTTGCATATAATTTATTGTCAAGTTAGCTAACATACAGTGTATACAGTGTGCTCTTGGCTTCAGGAGTAGATTCCTCTGATTCATCACTTACATACAACACCCAGTGCTCTTCCCAGTAAGTGCCCTCCTCGCTGTACGTCACCCATAAAATGATTGTTTGGCATAGTGCTTGACAGAGTATGCTATCAATATGTTTGCTGTTGGTTTTATTTTTTTAATACTGGACATTTATTTTGATTCAGTTTCTTCTTAAGGTGAAGATAACTCTTTGTAAATGTCCTAGAGAAATATAGTAGCTTTCTGTTCACCCTTTGCAAGTGAAAAGGGTGGATCGTTCCACTGCTGACATTTATATTCGTCTCTTGTCTGATTTTAACACCATTTGTGTACAGGTGAGTGGGCTTCCCATTTTATTCTTATGACGGTAAAATATGTATATATACACACACATACCAGTGAGTAGTTATATCTATATATATATGTGTGTGTGTGTGTGTGTGTATGTGTATATATATATATATATGTGTGTGTGTATACACATATTACATATGTGTATTACATATATATATGTGTATACACACACATATATATATACATGGATCACTAAATATTTTGGGGGCAGAGGTGGTAGGGTAGGTGGGAGGGAATGCTTACTTGAAGGAGAATTTTACAACATTTTTTTGAAATGGATATGACGCCTATCTAAAGTAACTGATATGAGAAGGTGTTTGCCCATCATAATGGTGTACTTTGGGGCTGCTGTGGAAAGGTTCATTGTAGCTGGTTTCAAGGTAAGACAGGATCTCTTTTTTCCTCTTTGGTGACCTGAGTTTTCACTCTAATACAAGTTGTTTTTATGGAGTGATAGTTGAGTACTTTTTTCTATTGGTGTAACTCACAGCTTTCAATGTTATATTGTATTTAATATACATACTACATTCTGTAGTTCTTCTAATGTTATGTTTTGACACATCTGCTTTTTTGTAACCCCCCCTTCCCCCACCTCCTTTTTTCTTAAAGGCTTTTTGTAACATGACTTTTTTATTGCAGGTTTATATGATAAGTTTATTTTGCTCCTGGACTTCAACAGTTTGTATCCTTCCATCATTCAGGAATTCAATATTTGTTTTACAACAGTGCAAAGAGTTGCTTCAGAGGCACATAAAGCTACAGAGGTTGGTATTCAATTTGGGGGCTCTTTAAATTGAGATTAAAAACACTGTTTAAAGAAGGAAGAGAACCAAAGGGGTTAGCATTCTAGTTTTTCCTCTTAAGGATACAATTTGTCTTTTCTTAGTGGTCAAAACGGGGAAGGTTGAGTAGATGGAAATTTTCACTTGTTCTGTATCATTTTTATTTAACAACTTTATTGAGATGTAATCCATATACCATGCATTTCATCCATTTCAAGTGTACAATTTAATGGCTTTTAGTGTAGTCACTGAGTTTGCAACCTTTGCCACAGTCAATTTTAGGGCATTTTCATTACTCCCCAAAGAACCCCCCTACCTTTTAGCTGTACCCTCCCTCACTCCCTCCTTTCCTTCCAGACCTTGACAACTAGTAATCTTTCTGCCTCCGTAGGTTTATGTACTTTGGACATTTCACATAGATGGAATCATATGTGACCTTTTATGTCGGGCTTATTTCACTTAGCATACTGTTGTCAAGATTCATCTGCACTATAGCATGTATTAGTACTTCATTCCTGTTTATTGCTGAATACTATTCCATTGTATGGATCTGTATCACATTTTTATGATATATATGATATGTAGGATATATTTGATATATATGACATATCTGTGATATATGGTGTATATATATATTTATATATATATGTATATGGTGTGTGTATATATATACACACATATATATAAATCACACATATTTTAGAATCATCTTGTCAGTTTATGCAACAATGCCTGCTCTGCTTTTGATAGGGATTTACTGGATCTTTAGATTGATTTGGGAAGTATTGCCATCTTAGTATTAAGCCTTCCAATCCATGAAAATTGGGTCTTCCCATTTAATTAGGTCTTTAATTCCTTTCAGTGATGTTTTCTAGTTTTCACTGTACAACTCTTCTTTTATTAAATTTATTCCTAAATATTTCATTCTTGATGCTATTGTAAGTGAAATTGTTTATTTTATTTTTGGATTGTGCATTGCTAGTGTATTGAAATATAACTGATTTTTGTGTATTGATCTTGTATCCTGCAACTTTGCTGACGTCATTTATTGGCTCTAATAGTTTTGTGGATTCGTTAGGGTTGTCTACATATTGTATGTTATCTGCAAAAGTAGTGTTAATTCTTTCTTTATAATCTGGCTGCCTTATATTCCTTCTTGTTTTTTTGTTTAATGGTTCTGGCTAGAACCTCCAGTACAATACCGAATAGAATTGGCAAGAGCAGACACCTTTTTCTTGTTCCTGGTCTTAGGGGGAAAGTATCCAGCCTTTATTTCACCATTAAGAATGATGTTAACTGGGGGTTTTCCATAGATGGCGTTTATCAGGTTGAGGAAATTCCCTTCTGTTCCTAGTTTGTTGCATGTTTTTATCGTGAATGGGTATTGGATTTTGTCAACTACTTTTTCTTTATTGAGATGATCATGTGCTTTTTGTCCTTTATTCTCTTTATGTTTTGTTTTCCTTTTTTAGATGTTTATGCATTTTCAAGAGAAAGAGTGTGTGTGTGTGTGTGTGTGCGCGCGCGGGGGAAGGGCAGGGAGAGGGGGACAGAGGATCCCAAGCGGGCTCTGTGCTGACAGGATTGAGCCTAGTGCAGGGCTGAACTCCGGAACAGCCAGATCATGATCTGAGCTGAAGTTGGATGCTCAGCTGACTGAGCCACTCAGGCGCCCCTGTCCTTTATTCTTTTAATATGGCATATGACATTGATTTTCGTGTGTTGGTCTGTGTTCCTGGGATAAATTCCACTTGGTCTTGGTGTATAATCCTTTTTATATATTTCTGCTTTCAGTTTGCTAGTATTTTGTTGAAAAGTTTTTTGTTTGTATTCATAAGGGCTTTTGGTATATATTTGTCTTTTCTTGTTTTTGTCTTGGTATGGTATTAGGATAATAATAGCTTCATAGAATGAGTTGGGAGGTGTTTCCTCCTCTTCTGTTTTTTTTTTTTTGGAGAATTGGTGAAGGATTCATGTTAATTCTGCTTTAAATATTTGGTAGAGTTGTCACCAGTTAAATTATCTAGTCTTAAGATTTCTTTCTTTCTCTCTCTTTTTTTTGATTTCTAATTCAGTCTTCGTTTTATGTCTATTCGGACTTTTTATTTCTCCTTGAGTTCATTTTGGTCTTTCTAGGAATTTGTCTATTTCATGTAGGTTTATCTAATTTGTTGTCATAAAAGTGTTCATGGTATTCCCTTCTAATCGTTGTTTCTTTAAGGTCGTTAGTAATATCCCTCTTTTATTCCTGATTTTAGTAATTTGAGTCATTTTTTTTGTCAATATAGCTAAAAGTATGTCCGTTTTGCTGATCTTTACAAAGAAAGAACTTTGGTTTTGGTAATTTTCTCTATCTCCTGTATTTCCATTATAATCTTTCTTCCTTTTTTGTGCTTTTGTTGGTTTAGTTTGCCCTTATTTTTCTAATTTCTTAAGGTGGAAGGTTAGGTTATGGATTTGAAATCTTTTCTGCTAATATAGATACTTAGAGCTGTGAATTTTCCGGCAAGTACTGCGTTAGTTTCATCCCATTAGTTTTGGTATATCATTCATGCCTTTGTTGTTAGGCCCCTTCACCATCAATTGACCATTGATCTGACTTCTGCTGTCACCATCACTTAGTTTTGCTTCTTCTGGAACTTCATGTAAGTGGAGCGGTACATTATGTACTCTTTGGTATCTGGCTTTTTTGCTCAACATAATGTTTTTGAGGTTCATGCATGTTGTTGCATTATCAGTAGTTCTTTCCTTTGTGTTACTGAGGAGTATTCCACACTTTATTTATCTAGTTTCCTGAAATAAGCATTTGGGTTTTCAGTGTGTAGCTATTATTAATAAGCCTGCTATGAACATTCACATCTTTTTCTGGACATGTGCTTTTGTTTTGGGGGGTAGATACCTAGGGAGGGAATTGGCTGGTTTGTATGGGAAGTGTGTGTTTAACCTGAAAAGAAACTGCTGAATTATTTTCCTAAGTAGTTATACCGTGTTACACATTCCCACTAGCCATGAATGTGAGTTGTTCCACATCATCTCCAACACTTGGTATTTTTATTCTTTTAAATTTTGGCCATGTAAGCCTTTCTTAATGATTCCTTTCACTACACAGTGAATCTTTTTGAAAGAATCTTTTTGAATTATTTCACATTGATTTTAATCTAGTGATTAGTCAACAGTTTTACGTAGGGCTTAATAACTTAATGTGTGGTTCTTCATATGTAAAGCTTATATAACTGACTCTCAGTAGGGAATTTGATTAGATGTGGTTCTCTAACAGTAAAAGATGTAAAGTAATAAAGTAAAATGTTATCTCTATATATTGTTTTTCTCTGATTCTTTGTACCTGTGGCAGAAGATGTGTATTTACTCTCCCACTCCAGATTTCACATGTCTTTTAGTTCCAACCACATGCTTTAGAGCTGTTTTTTAGCCCCAGTTCTGTCTTCTCAGAAGAGAGAATCTTAAAGGCTTGCTTAAGTGGGTGAGCATGCCTGGTACCATATGCTGTGACCACAGGAGTGAGTTCACAGAGTACAAACATGGCTGCTAAGGATGGGCCTTTCTGTGGGACTAGAGGATAATCTTACAGAGAAGGAATTTGGGTAGACATCTCCAAAGGGTGGTGACTGCACTTGACTAATAATGTTCGTTGGGCTCTGTCCTGCTATAGTATGTGAGCCTTGTGATAATTGTTGTGATCCGGCCTCCTTCATTCCCCTCCACTGTTTTGTTTATTTGAGCTTTCCAGTTAGGGTTTCAGGTATATAATGGAATCATTTCAGAGTTGGAAGGGACCTTAAAGGTCATCTAAGAAATACTCTACACATAGCAGTTTATAGGTTCTTTATCATTGTTTTGTGCAGTATTTGATCCTCAAAATAGCTAGTGCCACACAGCTAGTGTTGGTTGAGCTGGGCCAGATCCTTTCAGTTAACTTTTTATTTGACCTCTCTAGTTGCTGTAAATAAATGGGAATGTGTACCAAGATCTCTTTAATAGGTTTGCTATCATCGTCTGCTGTTTTCAAAAACAATAGGTCCCTGTTTATTATAAGATTGTTCATTTGAAAATATTGATCTTTATAAAATCAGATACCTAGTAAAGGCTGGGTTATCAAATGGCATTGACTTGCCATACTTGAAGCCAAGAGGTTTATTTTTAATTGTGAACCTTTGAAAGGGCAAGTGTGCCTGGCTTTTCTTTTCAGCCTGTTAATAGAATTAATGGAGGCTTCAGAAAAATGGTCTAATGCTTTTCCTGCTTTTTGCTGCTGTAAATTTTCATATAAGAAAACTGCTGGTTACTATTCTAAAATGTTGCTATTCTTTTACCAATTGCAGAGCAATTTACAGATAAAAGGTCCTACATAAATGCTAAGGAACATGTATATATTAATTTTTAGAAATTTCACGGCCTATTTAAATATGTGCTCCAAATTCCTGAAGGAAATTTGCTGATTTAGTATTTGGGGTTCTAGTTTTTAGTGGAAAATATTCATAGTAATTGCCACGATTCTCTGTAGTTGTAAAAGTGTTAATGGCATTTTGTTTGGGAGTACGTATGACTTAAAACAGGAGTTGTGCTGCAGTTTTTTTTTTTTTTTTCAGTAAATCCTAGAGGTCTCAGTGTTTCTTTTCAAAACAATTTCCCCAAACATGTTGCTCCCTAATCTTTTTGAAGAGAGGAGAGGAATATATATAGAAATTGATCCCTTTAAATGATATCTGCGTTTGTCAATAATGAGAGAGGGGAGATACTGGGAACGAGGCTGTTAGAAGTGGGAGAAGAGGGCGGTGTGGACTTGTTCTCAGCTTTTTCTTTGCCACCCATATGCTGTTGACCTATAGTTAGGCAAGAAAGTAGCTTTTCAAGATGCGATCATTGCATAAAGTGCCCACAAAATATTATTTTTGAAAATTGTTTTATGAAAGCTTGATTTGTCTGAAATTTCTGTTGTATGTTCATCAGGATGGAGAACAAGAACAGATCCCTGAGCTGCCAGACCCAAACTTAGAAATGGGCATTTTGCCCAGAGAGATCCGGAAGCTGGTGGAGAGGAGAAAGCAAGTCAAACAACTAATGAAACAGCAAGATTTAAATCCAGACCTGGTTCTTCAGGTATATCTTTTCATTGAGAGACATCTGAGTGACAGTCTCCACTTTTAGAATTTGATTATCTAGTAGTGTTTTACAGATGATGCTGCGGGCAATTCATGGGCTTATTTTAAGTTTGTGGGCAGGAAACACATTCACAAACACTAGAATGCCTCAGAATGGAAGACACCTCTATCTGCAAAGCCCTATCTGGACCAAACCCTTCTCACTTCTGGGAGCTTTGGAGTCTGTGTTTGCTTGCTTCCAGAAGGTCAGGGAATCATGCTTCTGGGAGGATGGGCTGAGTGTGTTAAGAGTTCTTTTTTTTCCTGGACATGGAGGGTTACTCCTTGTCATTGGTGGTCTAGAAAGAGATCTAATGTAATTATTAAGCATCTGCAAATATTGTTGTTTGTCTTTTGTCCTTGTGTGCCTACAGTATGACATTCGACAGAAGGCTTTGAAGCTCACAGCAAATAGTATGTATGGCTGCCTGGGATTTTCCTACAGCAGATTTTACGCCAAACCACTGGCTGCTTTGGTGACCTACAAAGGAAGGGAGGTAAATGGTGTCACATTCATAGCTCTAAAGATGAGAGTGTTTTTAACTATACGTGTTACAGCATGGGAGAGCCAAGTTTGTTACCTAGTTACACAGCTTCAAATGCCCCTTTCTTGGGACAGATTCAAGACAGATAGATTTGTAAGTATGGATCCGTTCATTCATCCATTGACAGAGTATTTATTGAGCGTCTACTCTGTACCAGACATTGTGAAGGGGGTAGAGTGTTGAGCAAGACGTAAAAGGTTCCCCTGCATCATGCAGGTCACATTCTATCTAGAGCAGAGGTATAGAGTGGCATGCAGTGGGGCCTTGGGATGGGGAGAGGGTAGTTTGGGAAAATAGACTTGTAAATACATGAATAAACAAACGTAAAAAATAAGCGGATATGGTAGAACTAAAGTTGTGCTGGTAATTAAAACAGGGTGATGGGCTAGTTTGATGTTAAGATGGCTGGTTTAAATTGGTCAGGGAAGGGGCGCCTGGGTGGCTCAGTCGGTTAAGCGGCCGACTTCGGCTTAGGGCATGATCTCGCGGTCCGTGAGTTCGAGCCCCGCGTCGGGCTCTGTGCTGACAGCTCAGAGCCTGGAGCCCGTTTCAGATTCTGTGTCTCCCTCTCTCTGACCCTCCCCCGTTCACGCTGTCTCTCTCTGTCTCAAAAATAAACGTTAAAAAAAAAATTAAAAAAAAAATAAATTGGTCAGGGAAGGCTTCTTTAGGAGGTAACAGGAATGAGAGCAAAGTGACATCAGGAAGCAAGTTTGCCTGTGTATTAGGTTGGAGTACAGGGGAAAGGAAGAGATGAAGGAGAATGCCTCCATGTCAGCCCTATAGCTGGTTAGCTTATGGAGCCATTTACTAGGATGGAGAAATCTGCACGAGGGAAACAAACCCCAAGAAAGTCTTAACAGTAGAGAACAGGGAGGGTGGGAGATGGGCTAGATGGGTGATGGGCATTAAGGAGGACACTTGTTGTGATGAGCCCTGGATGTTGTAGGTAAGTGATGAATCACTGAATTCTTTTTTTTTAATGTTTATTTCTGAGACAGAGAGAGACAGAGCATGAGTGGGGTAGGGCAGAGAGAGAGAGGGAGACACAGAATCAGAAGCAGGCTCCAGGCCCTGAGCTGTCAGCACAGAGCCCGACGCGGGGCCTGAACCCACAAGCCGTGGGTTCATGACCTAAGCTGAAGTCAGTCGCCCAACTGACTGAGCCACCCAGGTGCCCCTGATGAATCACTGAATTCTACTCTGCAAACCAATATTGCACTGTATGTTAACTAACTAAAATTTAAATAAGTATGTATATACGTACATATATACGTATGTACGTATAAAAGAGAAATCTGGGAGAGAGGGATTAAGAGTACTCTTTTGGCTTTGAGATTTGTAATAGATCTCTAGGCATGTTAAGTAGGCAGTTGGATATAGAAGTCCACAATTCCAGGAATAGATGAGGAGTGGAGTTAGGGATTGAGAGTTATTGGCTTTAGAAAGATGAGCCAGATATGAAACAGATTTGAGATACTGTCACTTTGTGACAATATAAGCTTCACTTGCTTTAGCCCTACCTGTGTGGGCTTTTCTTAATTTGTAAAGGAATAGTTATGTTAAATATTAAATTCCCTTTCACTCCCGTAAGCTATTTATTCCTGCCAGTGGATTTGAGACTACTCAATCTTAAGGAGGTAGTTCGTGGTTATGAGTGGAATGCTCAGGGATGGCAAAACTATGGCCCATGGGCTAAATTCAGCCTGCCATCTATTTTTGTAAGTAAAGTTTTATTGGAACACAGCCACAGTTATTTGTTTATGTTTTGTTTGTGGCTGTTTTTTGCATTACAGTAGCAGAATTGAGTAGTCACGGTGGAGACTTGCATGGTCTGCAAAGCTTAAAATATTTGCCATCTGGCCCTTTTCAGAAAACAGATTTCCTGATCCCTGCTTTAGAGTCTAGACCAGCACTGTCCGGTAAATCTTGAGATGATGAAAATTTTCTCCATCTGCAGTTTATAATACAATAGGCCACTAGCCCATGTGGCTAGTGAGCATTTGATATCAGGCTAGCGTCGACTTGCTGAGGAGCTGGATTTTGAGTTTTATTTAATTATAATTAAAATAAATTTAATTATCCACATGTGAGTAGTGGCTCCTGTATTAGCGGAGATCTTGCTGGCATGAAACAAATAGGATGTTCAGAGGTGCTCCGGTGTTGACACCCATATCTCATAGACTTGGCTCAGGGCACAGTGAGGAAGGGCAAAACATGTATTAAACACCAGCAATATATGAGAAGCTTCCAGATGAATTATTTCTCTAAAACCCCACAAGAATCCATTGGTATGGCTAATAACATTCCCATTTTGCAGATGAGGAAGCTAAGACTCAGAGGCGAAGCGTAACAAGTGATTCTTTTGAATTGGGATCCATATTTTCCTGATTATAAGGCTTTTATATTATAATTTTTATAATTTATTATAAATTTATAATAATAAATTTATTATAAATTTATAAATTATATTATAATTTTAGTATTATCTACCCCATCTCGTGGTGTCTTTCATGACTGTGCTTCTGTTTATATTCTCTTACTCCTCAAAGGACATCTTTTTTGCTACTCATCTCAAGACACAGGCCCTTTTTACATGGGAAGATACAGGCATTTCAGGAGCTAGTTGAAGTGAGGGAAGGATGTTTTCAGTTTCTTAGGCTAAGTTTACTTTAATATTATTTAAATTTTATTTCTGTGTATATATCCAGTGGCTTCTGATAGAATACCATCTTATTTTTGTATTAGGAAATGCACTCACTTTGCCCCAACTGGGTGATAATACATGGGTTGACTATTGAGATTGGATCAAGGTTACTCTTAAGTTTCTCACGAGAGGCAATAGTTGACAATTTACTCCCTTGGAGAGTGCCTCTTGCTGTTGGGAAATCCCTGTTGTTACATTTTCTGCATTGGCTCAGAAATCCACAAGCTTAAAAGGGCACTGTTGATAATGATAAGCCCCAAATTTGTCCAGTGATCTCCCCCACTCCCCTAATCCATTGTACTTTAAGGGCAATATTTTTGTTTAGCTTGATCTTTAATAGGGTATTTAAACTCATTTTTAATTTTGCTGTTGTATAAAATATAGCAGTAACAAATCTTTATAAACTATTAAAAAAAACCTCTGCTCTCTCCACTAAGAAACAAAACGTTTCAGACACATCTAGAAATAATTGTATGTGATTTAAATTCTTGGTTTCTACTTTCCCCTTGTCTCTTTCCCCTTTGCTCCTTCCCACAAATAAAAAAATATAACAACTACGGAAAGTCGGCCTTGAAAGTAATGGGAGGTTAATGAGAAATAATAATTACACGGTTGCTCCCTGGAAATCTTATTCTAGAAGAAGATTCAAAGCCACCTACAGAAATTATTTACTGAAATAAAACTGATTGTTAAAGTATTGGTGATAATTATTAGCACTGGTGGATGGAAATATTCTCTGTGGTAATCATTCTTGGGTTTACTAGCATTTTGCATATATACTATTAGGCCTTTGTGATTTCAAATGTTTCTTGATTTTTTTTAATGTTTTATTTATTTTTGAGACAGAGAAAGAGCATGAATGGGGGAGGGTCAGAGAGAGAGGGAGACAAAGAATCGGAAGCAGGCTCCAGGCTCTGAGCTGTCAGCACAGAGCCCGACGCGGGGCTCGAACTCACGGACTGTGAGATCATGACCTGAGCCAAAGTCGGACACTTAACCGACTGAGCCACCCAGGTGCCCCAAACGTTTCTTGATTATTAAAGAGGTAGGAGAGGTAAAGTGTACAATGAGAGTCAGTTGGCTGAAATTTTGGAATACCTTTATGACTTATCACACTTGTCTTTTTTGTAAGGAGATGGAGTGGACAAAACAGTACAATAACTTCAAGACCTTAGAAGTTGTTTGCTTCTCAAGTCCTTGTAGGATAAATTAGATTAAGGTTCAAGTGGAAATGAATAAGGAAACCTGGTAGCATGTCATCTAAAAGATTAGGAAATTTTACATTTGAATATGGATTAATATACAGTCTGGGGAGACTGTAAGCCCCTCTCCCTTCTTGTTTTTAGGTCTATTTTGTGTGTGCTTAGTTTTGTTGGAATCATGCAGGTTTGGCTCTGGTGACCTAATAATTTCTGTAATCAAATGTGTTATGGCTGCTAGAGTACTCAGGGTAATTACTAATTGTACTTTTTTAAACAAGTTTATAATAAAAATGCTAATAGTTATGTCAAATGGACATCAATATTGTCTTTTCCCAGGTGTGATCTTTCACACTTAAACTCTTCTATGATTTTTAATTGCTCAGTGGTAGAGGAATTAGTTAATGGTTAAAAAAATTGTATGAGGGACCTCATAGCGTGCAAGTTATTTGAAAATAATGAAGTCAGTGTTTTCAGAGAAGTAATGTGGAAACTTAGTTTATAGCACTCAAAAGTGAATCAGTATAAATATCACCTACATTTGTATTTGTTCTCAATGTATGTGTAGAGAGACATAAAAGAAAGATACTGGGCAAGTTGATAGCACTGAGTGGACATAGATTTTAAACCAGCCAAGACAACGGTTGTCTCGCCAAGACAACGGTTGTCAAGAGACTGGTGTGGTAATTGAAGTGACTGTTCACTAGATGGCGATAGACACCCTGAGATCATTAATCAATTAAGAGTTTTTATTCTGTGAACAATAGTGAAGGCCATTTAGTGACACAAATCTGTCCACATTTCAACTTTGATTAATTTTGAAACTGTTAAAGGCTAACAATGGACCAAAGGATTGTAAGAGTCTAACCTATTTTAAAATAATGATGTCTAACCTATTTTAAAATAATGATGTTTTTTGAATTCCAAGTTTTTATTGATAAGAACAATCATCGAATGTATCATAGCAAGCAAATTCTTCTATCACATAGCTAAATTCATACATCTGGCCATGAGGCTACACTACATGTCTCAGTCACAGTATCCGGCTAATCCAAAGAGAGTTGAAATGATTTTGATACATAATTTTGCTTCTTTGGGTTTTTGGGTTTTTTTTTTAAAAGGGATTTTAAACTTACTCTATACTTAGAAGCACATTCATTGTGTAATCCTTAGTGTACTGGTAATATTTGTCTTTATGGAATAATTAGTACTTGCTGATGTTGGTATTGTTTTATTTCTGCACTCTGTTATTTCTGTGCTCTTGATAAAACGATTTGTGGTCTGGATTTCTGGTTGCATTTTAAAGTGAACATATGCTCTCATGTTTGGGCATAGATCCTGTGTGTTTTCACTTTCTCACCCGGTAGGCTGACATGAGTCCTTGCCACCCGGTTGTAGTTGCCTAGCTTTCACTGGCGTTTGGACCTGAAATTTGTGCATTTAGAACATGTATCCAGGTCATTGCACGACAACACGCTCTGGGCAAGCCTTCCTGAGAGTCTTTTGGTGATGTGGTAGCGCCTGTCAGCAGCCCTTTGGAATGGCCTTTGGGCCTTCGGGCCTTCAGGCTGTCGCCTCTATTGGTGTCCATGGAGAAGGAGAACGAATGGAGAATCTCATAATTAAGTGCTAAGGGAGACTCATCTTTATCTAGAAAGAAGCAAAAATTTCACTTTTCCGATCTTTTTTCTTAAAGAGTGTAGTTTTCTAAAAAATTGAAAGCAGTAAAATATTATAGAGACATTTGAAGACTGGCTCTTTCCCACCCTCTCTCATTCTTTTCTCTTCTTCAGAGGTAACTGCTTTCTTAAGGGTTTTTATCCTTTTTGCCCATGGTTTTTTGCTTTTACAACCAGCGTTTATACCAGTGGTGCATTAAAAGTTTTCACCATTTATGTGTCATGCTATACATCATTGTTTTGCAGCTTACCCCCCAAAGCACGTAGAGGGAAAAAAGTGGGGGAAAACCCCTAGTCTATTTTCCACTTTTTAAGTATATCCATATTGATGCATTTTTAGACTTGATTTATTCTTGTTACCTCTTGTATAATATTTCAGTAAATAAATATAGCCCAGTGTATTTTTTGTTCTCCCACTGTCCGTGTTTTCAGGTTTCCAAGTTGTCCCTTTAGTTTTTTTTCCTTTATAAACGGTGCTGTGGTACAGTGCCCCATAGGCATGAGTGTCTCTACTGTATTACCAAGAGTGAAATCTGCACAGCCACAAGCACTATGTGACCTGTGACCTTTGATTAAATGATAACCGTCATTTAATTTATCACAGCAAGCTAATTCTTTCACATAGCTAAATTCATATCTGTGTCCGGAGGATCATAAAACCTGACCCACTCAGTCACAGTATCTGAGGTTAATTTAAAGAAAACTGGAAATGATTTTGAAATACAGTTTTGTCTCTTTGAATTTGTTGTTTCTTTTTCTATCGAGGGATTTTCAACTCACTACACACTTAAAATCTTTAGTGTTTCACATCCTTGTCAGAACTTGTTATTTTCTAAATTTTTAATTTTTGCCAGATGAGTGTGAAATGGCATCTCATTGTGATTTTAATTTGCATTTCCCCGAGTATTAAAGTTGAGCGTCTTTCCATTTGTTTTAACTCTTCACTTTTCTCCTCCGAACTGCCCATGTGTGTATATGCCCTCTTTCTTTGGGTCGTAGGTCTCATGCTGTTTCTTGTTAGGAATTCAAAGGCTAGTCCTTGTTTGGTCATATGTGTTGCAAATATCTTTTCAACTGTGGCTTGTCCTTTACCTTTATTCGTGGTCTTTGAATGTGTACAAGTTTGTATTTTTATTTTAATGCCAAATAATCTGATTCATTCCCCCCTGTATACTATGTTTATTTTTCCCTAAGAAATCTTTTTCCTCCTGCAATGACATAGACATTCTCCCTTAATTTCTTTTCTTACTTAGATCTTATATCCTTCTGGAAATTATTTTTAGGGATGCTGTAAGTTAGGGATCTAATTGTATTTGTTTGCTTCCTTATGGAGTTGTTTCTGTTCCTCTATTCCAGGGATCAACAAACCATGACCCATGGGCTGACTTTGATCCATTGCCTGTTTTTTGTAAATAAAACTTTATTGGGCCTCCATTTGTGTTAGGCTACAGCAGCAGAGGTGATAGCACAGAAACTAAATGACCCGCAGGGCTTAAAATACGTACTTTCTGGTCCTTTACAGGAAAAACCTTGTGATTTCTGGTCTCACGGAGAGTCACGAATAATAGGAAAGTCACTCTCCTATGTAACACCCTCCGTCATAGTAGGTGAAGAGAGAGGCAGTTGTACTGTAAAGGAGGTTATACTAAAGGAAGGAAGGAAGGAAGGAAAATGATCTTTTGTACACATGAAAATTTAGAGTTTGAAGTTCTCCTTTGCTTAGATGGTCATATGAGAACTTCAGTCAACCAAAGGAGAACTCAGGGTAGGTCTGTGAGTCCTCTGAGATTGTGTGCAACATTTTGTGTGTCTGTGCACATGTGTACGTTTTGGGGGGGGGCAAGAGTACATCACATTGAAGAGTTCTCAGAGTGGAACTTGATGCCCAAAGGACGAAGAACTGTTGGTTCTCAGAATTTCCTTTCTGCCTTCTCCTTCTGTAGGTTAAAGGGAAACTTTTGCCTTAAAAATGTATGCTTTTGTCACCTAAGACATGGCAGTGTGAAGAATTGTCTTGCCAGACCAGACCCATGGCAACTGTGTGGGTGGTAGGAGGGGAGAGTTCTACTTCTGTCTCCACAATTTTAATAGCCACCGTTTAATAATACTACTTTTAACTTCAGCTGACCTCCTGACATTTTGATTTTTTTTTTTAATAGAAGAGAATTTCTTTGAGGGCTGAGGTGAAGGTCTAATGTGTTTTGGCAGAGTATATTTGATGTTAAAAGGAAGCAATATCCTTTTTCATTGATCACAGATTCCTTATCACTTTTGAAGTTGTTTACATAATAAGATTCTAAGTCAGAAACTTTTTATTCCCTTTTTATTGTATTTCAGAGGTGCTTGGGTTCTACATCCTTAGCAGTTCTTCAAAACTGATAACACTATTCAGCATTATTAATTCACGCCTACTAATTCAGAATCTGTGGCGATTCACATGACATGAATTGAAATTCTTCATAGTACAAGTTAATAGTTATTTTGGAGCCTAGGTTCTTTTCATATTCCTTTAAATTCTGTAGAAACACCTCTTTCTAGTAAAGTAAGTGGCATCTTAACTGCAGATCATTTATAATGATGAACTTTTACGAGTTAACATCAACACTTGCTTGTTCATTTCTCTATATCCTTTCTGAAAATCGATGACAGTAGTGATGGTAAATGGAAGAATAAGAAGCACTACGGGGTGCTTGCATGGCTCAGTTGGTTAAGTTGTCTGACTCTCGATTTCACGTCAGGTCGTCATCTCGGGGTCATGAGATTGAGCCCTGTGTCAGTCTCCGTGCTAAGCGTGGAGCCTGCTTGAGATTCTCTCTCTCCCCCTCCCTCTGCCCCCTCCCCGGCTCACATGCTCTCTCTGTTTAAAGAAATAAAAAAACAATAGGAAGCGCTAATTTGGAAGTACCCATGGAAGACTGGTCTAAATTATTGATAACTTAGGGATTCGGTAATTTGAGAGAAATGCAGTGACAGAAGATTTGAAGTATATGGAATGATTCATGCTTTATTAACACGGTGTTGTATTTATACAGATAAATAAGTGGGTTACATTTAGGCCTGGTTTGAATTTATATACCTGAAAACACTGTCATAATATTTCTTTCAAAATAGCCAAAACTTGAGATTTTTTTAAAATTCCTTTTTTTAACATTTATTTATTTTTGAGAGTGAGAGCGAGCACAAGTGGAGGAGGAGCAGAGAGAGCAAGACAGTGGATCAGAAGTAGGCTCTGCGCTGTGCACACAGAGCTGGATGTGGGGCCAGTCTCACAAGCCGTGAGATCGTGACCTGAGCCGAAATCAGGAGTTGGCCGCTTCATCAACTGAGCCACCCAAGGCTCCCCTAGACTTTTTTTTTTAATCTGAATATAGTTGACACACAATGTTACATTCGTTTCTGGTGTACAACCTAGTGATTCAACAAGTTAATGTGTTAGGCTCTGCTCACCACAGTTGGAGCTAGTCGCCATCTGTCACCATACAGTAAGTCACGGGAATAACAGGTACAGCATAGGGAATACAGTCAATGGTATTGTAATAGTGTTGTATGATGATCGATGGTAGCAAAACCTTAGAATTTTTTTTTTTTGCAAGACTTTAGACTTTTAAAAATAAGTTGAGACTGTCCATATCCTTCTTTCTGTTGGAAACTAGCACCTCGGAGAGGTCTGGACACCCACTTGTATGTGCTCTTATGGTTTTGAACATTCATAATTATGTGTATCTTTAGGAGGACACAAAGTGGTTGGTGTTAGAGGTAGCTGGGCAGAGGGAGCTGAATGATGTCAAGACCTGCCTGTGAAATGGGCTGGGATATGTGAGTGTGAGAGGAGAAAGCTTCAACAAGGAGATAGCAATGGACTTTCTTCTTTATCCCATTTATATTTCCTGAGGTTTTGGGATGGTTGCCTCATCTTTGTCCTTTTTAATGTTTTTATTTTATTATTTTATTTTATTATTTTGTTTTGTTTTATTTTATTTTATTTTATTTTGATTTTGATAGATAGATGGGGGGGGGGGGAGAGCAAGAGGGATAGAGGATCCAAAGTGGGCTCTGTGCAGCCAGCAGAGAGCCCGATATGGGGCTCAAACTCAGGAACCGTGAGGTCATGACCTGAGCTAAAGTTGGATGCTCTACCGACTGAGCCACCCAGGTGCCCCCTGCCTCACGTTTGTCTTGTACAAGCTGTGGAGAATACAACAGCCTCTTTGTGCTGATTACACAAGTCTTTGTCAAGAAGGAGCACCCTGCACCCTCCTACACACATTACACCACTAGGTGCCAGTAGTAGTAACAGGTGGTCCTGGGGCTGTGTGGACTGGCCTTTCCTGAGGTCTTTCAAAATCTCAGTACTAACCTTAAAAGTGCCGGGATTTATTTTTTTAAGGAAGGTTGAATTTCTTTAGTCTCAATATAAGTTGATGGCCATTTTAAAACCCACGCACTGGATGTTTTACTATTAGATTTCAAAATGGGTCTACATGAATTAGTAAGAACACTTAAAGATTTTATTAACAAACAAAACAAAAGCCTGTAGTCTCATGTTGTTTCTATATTCTCCAGTCTCCACTTCCCTTCATGTTGTGAGGGATCACTCTCTGTATGTTTTGATGTTCCGCTTAGTACCTAACCCTGCGCCTGCAAAGTGAGTGCTAGTTGGCTTTAACTCTGGGATCACACTGGCCTTGTAGTTTCTGCACTTACAGATGAGTGCATGTGGAGGAGATGCATTTTTAAAAATAGGATCTTGATATTTAAGCCTATTTTGAGTTTATACGAATGGGTTGGATACTCAGAACAGGAAAAAGGATACTTGGTACATTTTTACTAGGCATTCTTATTTGAGAAGACAGGGATGGTATTTTCATCTATTAAATTTTACCTGTTTAATTACTAAGCCACTGGGGATGTGGCTAAGGATGAGCAGATAAATGCTATGAGACTGACATCGTGTCAGCTTTGCTGAGCTCTGCTGAGACAGAGTCTCATTACTCTAACTTGACTCACATAAACGAGTCCTGGAAGTCTCCTCCTTTCTTCCCTAACCCTCACCAGAAATAGTGACTTACTCTTAACCCAAACTCAGTCCTCTTTCTACATATGTGAACATTTTATATAAACCTGCTTTGGTATATGTTTCTTTTTCACAAGTCATGTGTTATTTGACAGGTGTTCTCAAGCTCCTTGCTTTGGCACTGAACCAAGATGACAGAGCAGTAATGATTTTGAAAGTGCCATTCCTTCCTTGTTAAGAGACGAAAAGTGTGAAGTTATTAACTACTATTCACCAGTGGCCCAGAAATTGGCGTAAGATTTAATTGTCTGGTTCTTCAGTCAGTCTGTATCGGTAATTTCCTGGATAATACTACTCTTTTTTTTTCAACGTTTATTTTATTTTTGAGAGAGAGTGCACGCCCTAATAGGGTAGTGGCAGAGAGAGAGGGAGACCCGAGAATCCAAAGCACGTTCTGTGCTGGCGGCAGAGAGCCTGATGGAGGACTTGAACTCACGAGCCACAAGATCATGACCTAAGCCGAAGTCAGACGCTCGACCAACTGAGCCACCCAGGCGTCCCTGGGTAATACTGCTCTTGAGGAAAGGGGGAAATATCATATAACTCTATTCTTTCTCCCACACCCTTTTTACCCCTCTTTTCACACATTGCATATATAGCAGGATTGAAGAGAAAGGATCACTGCTAACCAAAATACTGATCTTTTCTCTGGCTCACCCTTTCCTCATCTGGCCAGGTAATAGATTTATGGGTGATGAGGTCACACCTGGCAGTCTTGCAGGTTTCCCATCCCACAGATGGATCAGCTGCCCCAGTGTTTGAACCTGATGGTGTACAAGATGTCACCGCACTGTCGCCTTGCCGCCTTTCCTGAGCCGTGCCGGGTACATTTATTGCTAATTGGAAGAATCTACTTTGAGCAACCCTCACCGTCTGGTGGCTAGAGCGTACTTTTCACAGCAGTACAGTCAGATCCTTTACAGACCCATCCCTCTCAAATTTAAAAACAAAACAAGCTGGTTGGGTTTATTATGGCTCAGGCTTGGTAAACTAGGGAAGGCTAATCGAATTAGTGCCTTCTGTTTGTCTTTCATCACTTAAGTAGGCAGCGTGAGCCTGCGTCAATTTGCTGTATTGGAAGCACTGTGTCAAATTATGGGGAGCTGGGTTTGGTAAGTTGTGGGAGTTTTGGAAGGCAGGGAGAAGAATGGCTTTATGTATGTGTTTGTGTGGAGAAGCTGTCTGTTTTAAGCCAGGGATTCCAAGCCCTGTGGGTCACCGTTTTAGGGATCTTGTACCTACTTTGAAATTTTGTGCCAGTGTCAGGTTGTACGCCTGTCCTTGCTTCCTTTTTGTTATTAATTTTTTGGTTAAAGAGTGAAATGAAATAGAAAGTTACCGAAGTAAGTCTCCACTTGCATTGTGAAAGGAGCAACAAAACATAAAAGATATCCACAGATGGCTTACGTGTGGTGTTTGGGATTACTGATTCCTTTTTACACATTTGGGTTTAGATTTCTATGACCTATTTTTATTGGCTTTATTGTTTCACGTTGAACCAAAATTTGTGGCTAAATTTTGAGACTGGGGATGAAATTTTTTTGCCTTAGGGCTAGGAGTTGAGTGGCATGGGAACGGAGCAGGGGTAAGGTTTTGGTCATAATCTGGAGTGTCAGACATTTGGCTGTATTTATTTCAGGGGCTTTTCGCCCCTGCCGACTTAACCACAGACTGCGTTTTCAGCCCTGTGCAGGAGGGTGGTGTGTCTTCTGCCGGCAGGGAGGAGGAGGGTTGAGGAGGGAGCACTGGGGGGAAAGGAATAAGCTCATGGGCTATTAATAATGTGCATTGTTCTTAAGGCCACATGTAATATTTCTGTGCACCGGCCAGCAGGTTAGGGTGTGTGTTCTATTTAAGTTGAACTGCATGGCATGGTGCGATAGACAGCTGATCATTTTGTTACAGGGAAAATTCGTGTGTTTCTTTCTTAATGGTGTCCTGAGGGGGCAGGAAAAATAACTTGCTTGTGGCTGATTGGCTTAGAGTGGGTGAATATATTTAATTCAATTACTGATTCTTGCCTCATAGCCAGAAATTCTTCAAGTAATATTTGCTGAGTGTGTACAGTGGAAGAAATGGAGACAAATGACATTGCTTTTGACCTGCAGGCTTGAGACGAAAGCCTTAGGTAACAATTCCAGTAAAATTAGAGCTAGAGCTTGGAAGGCCAAACTCGTGATTCCTTACTAGTAAACAAGAGAAAAGGTCTTCTGTGGTAGCAGAAGCCGTGCAGAGGAGCTAGAGTATGTGCCGGAGACACCCTGGACTGGAAGCCAGGGGTGCGATGTCCACCCCCCTGCTTGTTGGCTTTGTGTGGCTTTGAGCAAGTCAGTTATTCTGAGCTTCTGTTTTTTTACTTGTCAGAGGGTGCCAGATGATGATGGTTCCTGCCACATGCTACAGTTACAAAGCACCTTAACAGTACACCGTTTTTTCTCATAACAGCCCAGAGGAAGGCGCCAAGCCCCTACAGGTGTTGGGCCTGGTGCCAGTGTGGTGGGGGACACGGTGATAGATTTAAGTATTCAAGGACCTTGTCTTCATGGAGTTTTCAGTCTGGCGGACGAGAGCCATTAAGCAAACAGTCACATGAATAGTCCTGCCATTCTAGAAGAAAGTAAGTGCTAACAAAAGGAATGCAAATTTCTGAGTGCTGGTAATAAAGGTTCTCTGCAGAGTCCAAGCGCCTGGACTGAAGAAGAAGAATCCGGGGTTTCCTGAGCCTACGGTACTGGAACTGAGACCTGAAAAGTGTGTGGCGGTGTTAACCAGCTAAAAGGATTGTCGGGATAAGCATTCTAGGGTGCAGAACTGAGGGAAGGCTGCTGTAGCCAGAGTGTAGAAAGGGTGGGGAGAGTGATGGGAGGGGAGGTTGGAGATGTGGCAGGAGTCCTACCTTGCAGGCCATGTTGAGCAAGGGGGAGGCATTAGCAGGTCCTGTGTGCAGATGGAGGGATTGGCTCCCATTTGCATTTTGAGAAGATCCCTGGTGCTGAATGAGTTGGAGTGTTTGGAATAGATGAGAGAAACGAGTTAGTGAGCTCTTATTGAAGTATTCCAAGCAAGTGATGGCAGTTGCTTGGTTGGTGTGATGGCTGACAAGGGAGGGGGAAGATCCAGACATGACAGAGATGTGAAAGAAAAAAAATGAGCAAAGCCTGGTGGTAGATTGCATGTAGGGCTTCGGATGGGGGAAGCGTCAAGGACAGCTCTGGGACAGCTCCTACTCCTGCCCGGCTGACTTGAGCAGGCACACGGATGGGTTGTCTCTCCCTGAGGTGACGAGCACTGGAAAAGGATTGGCTTTGGGGTGGGGAGAGGGAAAGATGAGCGGTTTGAATTCGGACATGTTACTTTCGAGGTAGCAGGTTATAAATGTGGGAGCCATTGGTGTGTTGAGGTAAATTCAGCCATGGCATGGATGAGATTACTTTGGAAGAGGAGAGAAAGAGAAGTGGGCGTAGGGCTCAGTGTTCTGGGATTCCCACCGTGGAGTGGCTTGGAGGAGGTGGATGGACTTAAACAGCTGACCGTAGAAGAGCCACCAGAGAAGGAGAAAAGGAGGAACGTGTGATGTCCTGGAAGCCAGTAAAGAGCTTTTCAGGGAGGTGGTGGATGACTGTTGCAAAGAGACTGACAGTAGTTTTGAAAATTTTCCATTGCACTTTGGGACATGGAGGTGATTATGGACTCAGCCGGTGCCTTTGAATGCAGTGACGGTGGTGAGCGGAATTGCTGCAGGTAGAGATTGTAATTCTCCCCAGTTTATGGATGAGGGATTTAAGGCACAGAGAAGTAACTTGTGAAACAGTTTAACTACGTTGCAGCTCTGGAATCCAGGCCCAGGCCTGGGGGCCTCGTGCTCCGTCCTCTTACCCTTCGCCCTGCCACCTGCAGCCCACTAGGGTTCCAGGTAAGTCCCAGGCGAGTGCAACCCAGATCTGCTTCTCCCCGAGCTAGGGACCCACTGATTGCTTATTTAACCTCCCCAAGCCCCCACTTCCTCATTTTTAGCAATAGTAACTAACCAATGAAGGAGGATTAAGTGAGATAATTTTTGTCAGTGACTTGATACAGTGTTTGATATGTAAGAAGCATTAAGTAAATTTTGGCTAAAAACTAAACACCGTAAGCTGGCCTGCCTGCCCTCTCTTCACAGCCTCTCTTACCCCCCTTCTACATTTTTCTCTTGCTTGAATGCTCAACAGTCTAGTCTACTAAGGCCAATTTGTATGCTGTTGGCCAAATTCTCTTCTAATTTGTGTTTCAGCTTTTTCATATCTTCTGTTTTTTGGGCCTTTGTCCACCTGCATCACTAATTTCTGTGCTGTCTTCCTCAAAACTCCCTCTCCCTGAACTGTTTAACCTGACCTTCCTCACTCTTTAACTTAGTGTTGTTAGTTTATATTTATTTATTCTTAATGAGTTTGATGTTCATGAGTTTGATAAGTTTGTTCACTCAGTTGTACGAAATGGGTTCGGGGCCCAGAGTGTTTACTTCATGTCCTCAAACAATATCTAGTAGTGGCACAAAGTGACAAGCACCAGGTATTTTTATAACATTTCTGAAATAGTTGTCTTCTTGTCCGAGTCCTGAGACCCAGTTATTAGTAATTCCTGCCAGCCTCACCTCCAAAATACTCAGCTCAGACCACTGTCCTCTCTGGCCAGGATCCCTGCAGCAGCCTCCCTTTGGTGGCTCCCTTGTCCTCTTGCCCCCTCGGATCCGTTCTCCACATAGCAGCTTCTATTTTTAAAGTGTGATTGCAGCGTGTTGCTTCCAGTGGCTTCCCCTCTTGGTTCACCTTGGCCTCCACGGTCCTGTGTGGTTCGCCGCACTTCTCCAGTTGTCTTTTGTGCCGTCGACTTGCTGCCTTCCCCTTCCCCACTTTTGCTCACTCCCACGGGCCACCACTTTCAGTTCCGCACTCACATTCAGTTCTGTCCGTCCACAGGGCCCTTGTGCATCTGGGCCCTCTGCCTGGAATGTGCCTCCTCAGGCTTGGCGCAGGGTTGCATGTTTGTCTCACTTCAGGCCTCAGCTTATATTCCACCTCATTGGTGAGGCCTTCCTGACTCCTCTACCTAAATAGGTACGTCCACCCCACTTCCAGCTTTCATTTTTAAATTAAAATTTTTTCCCATTATTTTTTATAGAGTAAAATAACATATTTGTGTGGCCATCTCCCAGAACGTGTTAAGATTTTTTTTTAAATAAAAGAAAGCCTTACAGGTAGTGTCCTCTGTTCCCTTCCCCAGTCTCCTTCCCTCTCCAGAGGCAGCTACTATTGTGAAGTTGATACGTCTGTTTCCTTTTTGTATGCTTTTGTTACTCTTGAATGTGCCCATTTAATTTATGTAAATGATGCGTCATATTTTTGTTGGCACCTTGAGTTTTTTTCTCTCACCATTATATTTTTGAACTCTATCTGTGTTGATACATATAGATCGGAAAATACACTTGAACTGCTCTATAGTATTCCATCATATGAATGTTTGGCAGTTTACTTTCCCATTTTTCTAGTAGATGGTCTTTTAGGTTGTTGTCGGTATTTCACTATTATGAAAAGTAGACATTCCCATACCTGTCTCTTTGTATATGTGCGAATGTCCCCTGTCATGTCCTTTTCTTGCTCAGCACCATTTTGTTCCATTTTGGCACTCATCATTTTGCATTTATTAACATGTTTTTGTGTTTTTATTCATCGTCTTTACTAGACCATGAACTCTGTTAGGGCAGGGAGTTTGTTTTACTCAGCTATATACACACAGCACCTAGCTCGGACGTTGGCACCTAGTAGGTACTTGGTTGATACTTGGTGCATTTACTCAGCTACCTGCTTTCCGTATGTCTTGTTTACTGGGTCCCTTTGGTGTTTGAACTTTAGCTTCCAGATGACTGAAGAAAGGTGAACACTGATGGAACGAGCTGCCAAATCCTGTGAGCAGTGAGTGCAGGTGATTAGGTAAATCTGGCAAGGAGAGAACCTGAAGAGAAGCGAAGTTCAAAAGCAAGTTTAAAGTTTACAGCCAGTTTGGATTAAATGCTTTTTTAAGTTTGCAATTTGGAGATGAAAGATGGCATGGAGCTACACGGGCTGGTTTTGGTTAAAGGAGCTGGATTGGTCACTTAGGGTCTCCTTCCACATCTGTAGCCTCGTTTATTATTACAGAATTGTGGAGGGCCAAGGGGATTTTGGTATTTGTTTTCTAAAATCATTTTTACTTCAAAATTAGAAAATGAACTGTCCATCTGTTATTTATTTTTTGGAGTGGGACTTGTGGTAGACACAGGAAAACGTGGCCATGCGTAAAGAGACACAAGAGGAAATCTATTGATCTTTGAGGCACAATTATTTAAATCAGTTTTTAAAAATACTCTTCTTGGGGCACCTGGCTGGCTCAGTCGGAAGACGTGTGACTCTTGATCTAGTGGTTGTGGGTTCAAGCCCCACGTTGGCTATACAGATTACTAAAAAAAAAAAAAAATAAATAAATAAATAAAATAAAATAAAATTGAACTTAGAAAAAAAAAAAAACCTCATTTTTATTAGGTTCTACTAAATCAGCCTATGTATTCTGTGCTTTGTTAGTTTTTTTTTAAACTCTTAAATGTTTGCTTATCATCACAGACTTCAGATTGAAGTATTTGATGCCTGCATACTGGATTCACCTGTAGGGCAGGAAGACCAGCTCATGGGAACGAACAGATTTCCCTGCACTACTGTGCGGTTCTTGAAATGGAGATGGCCTGCTGTGGTCATGTCTGGGCCCTGGTTTCCAGTAGAGGGCATGTCGTTCTGTCCTCCAGGAGCTGTTGCAGACCATAAATTGAATCACTGTAAATGATTTTTGGAGATATTTAGCAGAGGGAAAAATACAGCTGTAGTTAAGTCTCGTGTGGATGCCTCCTGATTTATTCTTCAGTTTAGAGTATGTTGGTTCCCCTCCCCCACTCAGTACATTGTGACACATGTTCCTGGCCCTTAGGTGGGTAACAGTTACTGTGAATTTCCAGAGAGAATGAGGATCTGCTCTCTTTCCCCTCTGTATGTAAATAGTACATAATTAGACACATATCTGTATCGGTAATAATAATAACAGTTAAGGTGCATTAAACATTTAATGCTCGCCAGACACCATTCTAAGCACTTTATCCTAACAGCAAAACCCTACTACAAGATATAAGCCAAACAAACAAAAAGCCTTTTTCCACTTGTGTAAAATGTAACAGTCATATTACTGTGAGGTTTATGAAAAAATGTTTTTCAATTTGTTTTCTAGTTGCTACGTGTGTGTGGCAGGTGGCATGGAGGAGAAAATGTGTTCATTGATGAGATGTATAGAAATGTACTGAACTGAGAAAATCTAAATGGTCATGAGCTAGTTATTTCCTAACATCCCGTCTGCTCCTCATCCACCCCCTCAATAAAAGCTTCAGCCCGTTCCTATAAATAGGGGCTGGGTCGGGGGTGGGGCCAGTCCTCAGTCTTGAGTTTGATCTGAATTTGCCTGACTGTGAGGCAAGTTAGCGTGGGCTTTTATGCTCTGGTCTCCATTTTATAGATGAGAGGACTGATGCGGGGAGATGTCCGTAGCTTGCCCAAGGTCACAGGGCTAGTGGATCACAGAGCCATAATTCAGATCCAGGCAGCCTGAGCCCCCGGTACACTGCCCCCGGTGTACATTGCCTGCGTGTGGTTTTGTTTTTTGCGAGCTTGTTTATGCAACACGCATCATGAGGTGGGAGAAAATAGTGTTCTGTCTTCACAGTGCTTGGAGCCATTTTTGTTTGAAAGGTTGTATGCCGATGAACAGGTTATCAGTCTGAATAGGTTAGTATTTGCTGCCACTGTAGATTTTCCATCCACGTGGACAACTCCTTTTACTTCCACAGTCTTGTGACACCAACCGTGAGGGAAATTGGTCCTAATTAACGTGGCCCTAGGAATGAAATTTTTAACGAAGAGGGCCGGATGAGGAAGGCAGAATGGAAAGACAGGGATGAGGGAGGGGGAATACTTGGTTCTGGTGTGTTTTGTGGCAGAAATGGTGTTGGTGCCGTCCACCACAGCTGAAACTGAGATGGTTCTGGAGTACCTCTTTGTGCAGCTTATCCGTGGCACTTACCGCCTGTGACAGTGGTGAAGGTCATAGAGTGTTTGCTGTAAGCGGATTCGACAGATTGATCCAGAAAAATGTGTTCAGTAATCTTTGCTTGACGAGCAGAACCTAGCAGTTGTTGAAAACAAATGAAGGGGATAAAAACTCCCCTAACTTTTATTTACCAATCAGATCGCATAGGAAAAAAATAGCCTATTTTTAGACCGAGGCTCCAATTATGCTAAGCCTTGAGGATAATGAAACAGTCTGACACAAAAGAGTGTGGTGACGCAAGTTTGTGTGGTGAAATTCCAAGACATTCACTGACTTTTTAGCATTCTGCACAGCGAATATGAAGCTCCTGAAGTGTTTGTTGCCCAGAAACAGTGCTTTATTTATTTATTTTTTTACATGCAGTGTAATGAAGTGAACCTGTGTTGTAATTTGTTTCTTGCATGGAAAAGGGGGAATGAGCACACATCAGCTATCCCTGTGTCCTGTCTCTGACATCTTGTGTGTCCGTCGTATTTACTGAAGCCACCCAATCATGCTATTGCTAATGCTGCATATCGCCTTGAGTTTGATCTGAATCTGCCCCCAGGTTAAGACCTGTTTGAGTCACTCTAATTTTGCCACATGTTCTATAACCATGAGGGTTTCCAGGTTTTCAGTTAATTTTATGTTTCAGATTTAGCAGAATTGGGAGGCTTTTTCCTTCTGCTCTTTCTTCATTCCATGACAGAATTACCGTTAGCTTTTTGCTCCTGTTCTTTCTTAATCACGTCAGGTGACATCTTGCCTTGGAACAAATTAGTTGGGAGATTTAAGTGAGCTGCATGCTGGCACAGGGCTTCCTTCATTGGCTGCATGGATGGAAGTTAGCGGTTGGTGCTTTCGTCTCATGGTGCCTGCTACTTACACGTTTGGTAATGGGCTTCCGGATTTTCCTTCTGCTGCTTGTAATTGCCTTCTGGTAAATGAAGCCGGGGTGCTCAGTGCTTCCTTCCAAGGCACCTTGTTTTCTTATTCCCTGAATCCTGTTATGGCTTGGGTCCTAAGGAATCTCCTGGAGTCAGGAGGTCTGCCATCTTCCACTTAGTCTCAGAATTTTCGTTTTGAAAGCAGTCGCTGGAAGAACTGAGGGAAGGCAGCAGGAAAGACCTGTCGAACCCAAGAAGCCTAAGTTGCGAAGTTGGTGGTTTATGAAAGGCTTTGATGAAGTGGAGAGGGTATGAGTTGTGGAGTAGATTAGAGAGCTTCTCATGAGATTCAGCCTGAAGTGCTGCATTGGTGTGGCCGGGTGCAGTACCAGAAAGCATAAGGTAGCAGTCCCACGATTGATAAGGATGGCCTGGTCAGACGAGCTAGGAAGTGGGAGCTGGGAAATGTCTCTGGCTGGATGTCTGCTATCCATACGCAGTACTTACTCTATTTCATTTAATCTCCCGCAACCCTGCGGGTAGGGGATATTCTCTCTTTTTACAAATGAGGAAAAAGTCTCAAAGGGATTGAGAAAATTGCCAGGGTCTCCTTACTTACAAGTGGCTCAAATGAATGTGGCCACTTACAGGTGTCCTACTCTTCTGAAATACAGGAAACACAGACACCAACAGTATTTATCTTCCTATACTTGGTAAGTAAAACATAGCTTTTTTTGTTACTAAACTTCACTAGAGAGCTCTTTCTTTAAACTGTAGATGGGTTCAATTCAGTTCGGTTGTCTGGCCTACTGTGTGCCAGATGCAGTGTTGTGTCCTGAGGATACAAAATTGGTTAAGACCGTGGTTTCTGATCATAATTTGAGTTGAGAGTGGGGTAGAGGAAAAGGAAAGCCCTTGACCCACAAACAAATTTGATACCATATGATTAAGATATATTTAAAGAAAGGAGGAAATTACCTGGAGGTTAGGGAATGATGTCCGTGTCCATGGAATGATCCCTACTCTCAGTTCCTTGGATTCTTTGGTCATTGATTGCCAGGTTTTGCACAGAGAGGTTTGGGATGCTGTCTTTGTAGGGGTGAAGCCAAAGAGGAACCGTATATTATTGTCATAACTTTGAGGATCTTTCTTTTTTAGCCAGAAATCTAAATTAATGAGGGTGACAATTTTTTGGGGGGGGAGGGGCTTGGTAAATGAAGAATCTTGCATTTTTATAGCCGTTAAGTTTTTTCTTTTCTTTTTAAAAACTCATTCATTCATTCATGCAAGTAATTTCTACCCCCAGCATAAAATTCATGACCCAGAGATGAAAATTCACGTGTTCTTCCAACTGAGCCAGCCAGGCACCCCAGGTCTTTCTCTTCCTGATTTTGAACTCTCCTCAGCTGCACATCTCCTTGCCCCCTTCTCTGACTGGAGGGCAGAGGGGTTTTTGATTCCAGCTTAGCATGTGACCATTATTCAATAAAAATGTTTTTCCATGGGACAAGAGAACTTGAAATTTTCCTGTGATTGATTCATATCGAGTTTTGGGGGGAGGGAGATAGAAGAGGATTCATTTTTGTTGGATAAAAAGCAGCCTCCTCACCTCAACAGCAATAACAAAAATTATAGATAAATCATTGTGTGTAAATCACAGCCCAAGATGAGTGAAAAAAATTGTAAAAGTTAACCTTGTTTTTTAAATTCCATCTTCTAGCCAGATGCATTCCATCTCAGCCCAGAATGCTGGCGGTACTTGTAATTCTTAACACCGTGTCTCACCTTTGATACGTGCTCCATGAAGAATAATGCAATTATGAAATAACTGTTGATAATCTTTGAGGAATCCTGGATAATAGGTGTTCCAGGATCTGCCAGACTTGAAGACCACCTCCCCTTCCTGGAAAAAAACTAATCTTCAGGTCTTTTCCATCACAGTAAGATGGGAATTGTGGGGAGGCTGTCAAGAACCAAAGATGAGTCAGAATGTTTTACGCTGTCTCATTCTGTAATGAACAGAGTATAAAGCACCACTCGAACATGGCCCTTGGCCTGATGGTGGGATTCTGTAGCACCTCATACAATTAAAGGTGGTGATTCTTTCAGTACTTTTTTTTCAGGGCAGAAATCGCAAAGTCATTGAAGTGTAACTCTTGTATTTGGGATGCAAATTATATATAACCATGTCAGGATTTTCTTGAGGGTTTCAGTCTAGAAGACCAAATACAGTGAGTGTTGATTCTAAAGTTTCTAAATGGTGAACTCAAGAAGATCATGGACTAGTAAGCTACACAATACAATTCTAGAAAAATTCAGCAGGTGTTTTCCAGCATTTTGTAGTGAGGGCTAAGGATTAGTATTGGTTCACCAAGAACAGGTAGCGTTGTTAGTTTTGTTTTTCCTTTTAGATTTAATACTGGGTGGAACCACATGAAAGTACTAATTTTGAAAATCACAAGTAGTTGAGTGTCAACAGTTTCATATGCTTTATTCTAAGAGTTGTTACTACATTTTTTCCTGATAATAAAATTATTGTATGTCCATTGGAGCATATTTAGAAACTATAGGAAAATAAAATTTACTCATAATTCAACAATGTATGTTTAGGCATGTTTTTCCATCTGCCTATGTGATGTTCACAAGAATATTATTTTTAAAAAATATAATTTAGATTATAGCTCATTTTTGTGGAGTATCTGGCTGTTTATGTTGAACCTGTCATAAGCATATCCCTGTAATTAAATATTTCTAGAAACTGAATTTTTACTGTTAAGATTTCAGCAAGTATATGTCACATAATTTATTTATCCATAGCCCTATTTTAAGACATTTGTATTATTTTTAGTATTTTACTATTATAAATAGTGCTGTAATAAACATCTACATGAATCTTCGTCCACATCTTTGGTAATTTCCTTAGGATAAATTGTCACAAGTGGAATTTCTGGGTTAAAGAGTATGCACTCTTAAAACTCATTTCCAAGTTGCTTACAATAAAGTATGTACTCTTTTATGCTTCCAGAGCAGTGGCCCTGAGAGCCTATCTTACTATAACACCACCACATTGGCTTTTACTTCTAAAACCAACAGAAGAAACAGGGTAGGCCGATTTTGGTTTTCCATCTTTCATAGGTTTTACTAAATAAGATCATATAATTTGATTTTATCAAAGGACCTGAAAATGTTTCTCATAATGTTATTATGGTCCAGTCAAACCAGTGTGAACTGAATGTATATAGAATTGGGAGAATCTTTAGTTTCCCAACAGCTATACTCTAGAGAGGTTTTATTAGTGGATTGTTTTTAACTGGCAGGGGCATTTCTGTTATTTTGTGGTGAGGCTCCATGACTCTGTCCTGACACACATTATTTGTAGAGACTTAGATGAAAATAGAACATGCCCTTAGCAGATTTGGAGGTATGTCACAAAGTTGAGATGGTTGGCCATTAGTTCTTTTCTGCCAGACCGTGGGCTCTTTTAAGCATAAGAGCCAGAGTACTGAGAGCATTTCTTCTGCAGTCAGCTGTGTGGCTTTGGGTAGTTACCTAACAACCTCTTTGTGCTTCAGTTTCTTCTTCTAGAAACCAGAAATCAACAGAATACTTACCTCACATGTGTGTTTGGAAGATTGAATGAATTAAGTATAAAGCACTGAGAATAGTTCCTGTCCTTTAGTATGTGATCAGTAAGGTTAGCTGCTTATTGTTGTTGTTAATCTTTTTCTTTCTTAAATGGTAGAGAGCACATACTTCTTCCATACATAATAAGTGATAGGATAAACATCTGAGAGACTTGGTGGGCAGGTAGAATAAGCCCCAACTGCAAATGAAATGTAATGGATAAGTCTTACATTTATGTTTTATAATATTAGACTGTTGGGGTGCCTGGGTGGCTCACTTAGTTAAGCATCCGACTCTTGTTCTCAGCTCAGTTCTTGATCTCAGGGTCATGAGTTCAAGCCCTGCATTGGGCTCCACACTGGGTTTGAAGCCTACTTAAAATACACACACACACACACACACACACACACACACACACACACACACACATATATGTAATGTTAGACTGTTGTGTAAAGAAAGGGTTGAAATTTATCCTGTGTAGCTCCAGAAAGCAGAGACATAGTTAATTGCCAGAAATTAGCAATAACGGACTTTCTACTAATTAGCTCTATTAAGCAGTGGAGTTGCCCTTTCAGGTACTGGAAGAATTCAAACAGAAACTTCCAGACCATTACAAGTGTATAAAAGAAGAGAGAAGCCTTCTTTTGAATCAGTGGTTAGGCTCGATGACCTCTAAAGTTTCTTCCAACTGTAGGCCGGTTCTGTGATTCTGAGTGGAATATGTAGGATTATCACAAACCATGCAGTAAGGCTCCATGAGTGCATCGTTGGAAGGGTTGATGCTGCTAATCTGGGCCCAGCTTGGCCCTCCCTGCTTCACTTTCTTTCACCTGTTGTGTGTCAGCCTGGCAGTGGCCCATTCCCTCACTTGTTGCTGTCTTACAGCCTAGTCTGGTGTCCCAGGCTGCCCCCTCCTCCATAGCAGTGCCAAAGGGATGAATATTTGGAACAAGGGCATTTTTTTTTTTGTAAACCAAATCGGAAGAAAATTATTGCTTGCAAAGTGTGTCTCAGAAGTGTTTAAAAAAACAAGCAGAAGATTTTGTGCATGTTGAATGTGCTTTCATTGGAGCTTTCAAAGGAGTGGATGGTACATTTCACCTTTCGCTCAAGAGTTCTGGGCTCTGGGCTTCTGTACTTGGCTGGTGTCTCCCCTAAGTGTAGCATCAATATTTAATCCCCTGGGAGGCTGTCACTGAACCCCTACTGTCGTACATTCTGTTTGGGCTTATATACCTTGGGTTGACATTTTTCTGTCATTATGAACTCTGATCCCTTGACCTTAAGCTCTTTAAAGGTGGCTTCCGAATCAAGTTAGGAAGCTGACTTGGGAGCCCAAGCAGTTGCTTGCTTTCTTAGGGCTCTTTGCCGAATGATTTCTGACATGTCATTGTTTTCTGCTGCTCTCCCCGTTTATAATATTTGGAGCATTGGCTTTTTGCCACACTTGTCAGGGATTTATGGGAGTTAATGACATGTAGTGTATAAAGTGCTTTGGGATTCTTTCATGCAACTTGGTATTATCTTGAAAGCAAGAGGTTTAACTGTTCATTTGTTAGATAACTAGTGGGATTTTACAAAGATGTAATCACCCCATGTCTATTATTTAATGTATTAGGTGATATGCACCAACTTTTGCTGCTCAAATTTTAAACGAAGTGGCATTCTTTCTTTCTTTTTTTTTTTTCTGTTTGAAAAACCTGTTATTAGGAAATGCCTTGGGAAAAATTGGGAGTCAGGGGCCTGGAAAACATCTCCACTTGATGTTCTTCAGTGTTCTCGTTTGTCCTTAGTTTTGCTGCCTGGCAGTCGAGAGTTGCAGTGAGGAACCGTGGCATCTCTGTTGCTCCCAGTGAGTGTGTGCAGCTTGTGTCATAGAGGTGTTAGCTGAGGTCCGTGCTGTGCAGTGCGTGACCCAAAGGCTTGCTGCCTTGTGTGCCAGGTGGGTTAATATGTTTTAGAGAAAGTATCTGTGGAATTTTACAGTGGATCTTCTTTTGTAGCCATATTAATTTTACCCCTTTTGAGTAGTATCACTTTACCAGCCAGAATCTAGAGCATGCAAATGCATTATCAGAGTGATTTGAAACAGTCATGACACATAGGGAGTGAACTTTATGGGGATGATTCTGATGCTTTCAAGGCCTAGGGTCTCATTGCATATATTTTGAGTTCGAGTGGTAAGCCTGGTGCCTTAAGAGGGCTTTGCTTCTCCTTTTAATCTTTAGAATTTATAAAACCAGTAGCTTTGTGGCCTTCAGTAGAAGCATTATACATGGAGCCTGAAGGCCCTTGGAACATCGAAGCCAGAGAGAGGACTAGGTCTGTGTTGACTCTTGTCATTGTGTTGAGCGAATGTGTACAGTGTAGAACTCCTCAGGGTAAAAGTGAGGATAATAGAGTTGGCACACACGGAAGATTTTTTAAAAGGTTACGAAGCTTTAGATTTCTGGACTCCTCTCATTTGGACTAAAAGGAACCGTAGTCCAGTCCCCTTATTTCATAAATGAAAAAGTGGAAGTCCATAGGGTCCAAATGGACCAGAATCAGGACTGATCTAAAACCCAGGGGTCTTCTTTCCCACGCCAGAGCTGATTAGATCTTACCATTCTGATCAGTGCCGTAGAGCACCAGTGCAGCACTTAGAAAATACTGAATCATCATGTAAGAAAATGACTCTACCAGTAAAATAATGCAGCCATCGAGTCTGTAGTCCAAGCAGGTTTTATCATTTGTAGTGAGTAATTTTAGCTGTTCCACAGTCTTTGGAAAATCTGAGCTGACTATTAATTTTGTCCACCTTTTACCCAGTTAACAGAATGCTTACTCTCTTATTGCCACTTAAAAGTCATCTGGAAGACTCATGCTGACAATGTAATGCACGGTGAAGGAAGGGGGTAAAGTAGGAAAACATAATTATTGCACGCACGGTCTTTTGAAAGGCTGTTTTCTCTTCCCTCCTCTATCTTTTCCCCAGCCTAGTTGGGTGGATCTGATTTATATACCTTTGTTTTCCCCCTTTCTTTTCCTAAATTGGGTAAGAGCTGAAAAACTATTCAGGAGGAGCTGTAAACTGTAGCAAAGCCTGTGAAAAAGACAGTAGTTTGTGCCTTTCTCAGCCTTGTTATAGATCTGCGGATAGTCTGCAGCTTACAAAACTGTACTTAAATATTTTCTATAATATAGGTTGAGGACAGATTTCTATTTGCTGTTGATGACTGTCAAAACAACTTCCCTAGAGCGATTGTCACAGAGTGCGAGGCCTCATTTTCTGATGGAGAAACTGCTTTGGTTTATCCTCACTGTGTTTTTACGTGATTATTTCTTATTTTCTCAAGTGCTTATGACATTTAATAAATTTGCAGTTGAGAATTGTGGCAGCCAGTAATGCGAGATAGGGAAATTGGGCACCTGGAAACTATTTAAATACAAACAAATGACAACACAACTTAACCAGTGAGAATATGATTTTGAAATTGTGAATGAAAGTGATCTAGGCCCGAGACAAGCTGAAACTGTATTTCTCCTTTCATTCCTTTCTTATCCAAGCTTGCTTTACCTTTAAATGCAGGCAAGTCTTTTGTGTAATCCTTGGGAATTGATACTTCTCAGAGCTCTTTATTTCACTTATCGATGGATAGATAGTATTCTCAAGGTTCAGTGCTCAAGATGTGGCATTTTTTCAGCGATGTTTTGCTGAATCCCAAGCGTCTTCAAGGCATGTTGTAAAACCAGCACTAGTAATGGGCAGATGTTTGTACAGTACAATTTGTGTCTGCTTTGTTTTTTTCACATTTGGTTTCGGCCCAGGTGGGATGCCGCTCTGAAGGATGAAATACAATCCAAAAAGATTTGGCCAAAATAACTTTCTAGGCCTCCTCACTGTGTCAATATTTAGGAAGTATTCTGCTCACAGGGAATATGTCTTGTTAAGTTTTAGTTACACCGAAAACTTTTTGAGCATCTAGCCTCAGTATGTAGGGCTAAACTTACTTGAATGCTGAGATTGTATTGTTTTGGAAAGAACTGTAATAGTCAGCCTTCTGTTTGTGTCATATGTGTGTTAAGGCAATGTGAAAGAAGTACTTGGTGAATATAGTTTTTCAAGGCATATACTCTGTTAGTCTTTAATTTTTTTATTCTTAAAACCTTGTTCGTGTTATGTTTGATTGTGGTAAAAATCACATGAAATTTACCACACTATTTTTAAGCATGCAGCTCAGTAGCGTTAAGTATATTCATGTTGTTGTGAGATAGATCTCCAGAAATTTTCCATTTTGCATGACTGAAACTCTATACCCGCTGAGTAACAACTCTCCTTTTTCCCCTCTTCCTGGCTCCTGCTAACCACTCTTCTCCTTTCCGTTTCTGTGAATTTGACTCCTTTAGATATCCTTTACCATGTAAGTGGAATCATCCAGCATTTGTCTTTTTGTGACTGGTTTATTTCTCTTGGCATAATGGCGTCAAGGTTCATCTGTGTTAGAGCACATGACAGGATTTCTTCCTTTTAAAGGCTGAATAACATTCCATCTTATATATGTATGTACCACATTTTGTTTATTCATCCTTTGATGGACATTTGGGTTTCTTCCACCACTGTTGACTGTTGTGATTAATCTTTAATTTTATGTTTCTTGGATAATCCATTTTTGCAGGTTAAAGTCAAACACAAGTGTTGGTAGATCGGTATGTGTAATAGAGTGTAACATTGGACAGAGGTATATAAGATACCTGTGGCTTTAAAAATTAAAGTGTATGTATCTCTTAAAATTCTGTAGTATTGATACTGATTTAAATATACCTAAGTATTTTATGAGTATTCTATTTTGTTTTTTTATGTATGCTTACAATATTTTTTAAGTTGATCATCAACCAATTGATCCTGGAAACTACGGGTCAAGTCATTGAGGCCGTGCGATATTATTGGAGGAGTTTATCTTAGGCATGTACAGCCTTAAATTTTCCTGAAACAGAGATTGTCTGAGTTCTTCTGTAATGCTCATGTACGGTTTTATGTGTGAGACCTCCCATCAGATATAAAACCACCTGTTTGAAGTTTGGTAAAGCGTTGCGTAAGCAGCCAGGTGATAACAGGCACAGTATATGGTTCACCACCATTTGGAGTACGGGTAGGAAGTGGAGAGTTGCCTTTTAGAGTCTTGGGAAGAGTGCTGTTTTCCTTTGACTAACCCTCATGGAGTCGTTAAATATGGAGAGAATATTGAGCTTGCTTCTCTATAAGACATTTACTTAAGCTTCTTGTTACCATTAATTGCTTCTTTGTGCCAAGGGAAGTGAAAGCACGGGCAGGCAGTCAGTTGGCTACTGATGTAAAAAGGAAGTGAAACATAGGACTGGCTTAAGAGTTCAAGGTTGAAAGTACACACAATTAACAGTAGTTTCATATGGTCTTGTAAATAGTTGTCCATATATACCCGATGTGAATAAGAATTAGTAATGCCAAGTGATAAGGATACATTATTTTAATGTTTGTATATGTCTTGGGGGTGGAAGATAGGGTTATTTAAAGAAAAACAAAACAAAACAAAAAAGAAAGATGTTCCAGGCCTGGTAAAGAAGTTGATTTGATTTGATTTGTTATTAGGAATTACCCTTAAGTAGAGTGGTCAGATATTCTTAGTAGTTTAGTTCTTTTTATGATACAAAGTAGGAGAAGCTTGACATCTAAGTTTTACATTAATATGTTGCTATTTGATTTTTAGAGTCATTTTAAACATGTTGGATGGCCTATACTTATTTTCTAAATTAAGATACATGAAAATTACTTTGGTTTTGAGAGCTTTTGATTAATTATCTGACTTTGATAATAGCTGATATTTACTGTCTTTTTCCTGTGTGCTGGGCACTGTCCTAAGCCTTGTTCATACATTAGTGTATTTAATCCTCACCAATATCCTATGGGATTATTATTCATTTTACAGAAGAGGAAATGAGCCACAGGGAAGCCATATAAGTTGCCTAAGGTCGCAATTTGATTTGAACCCGGGCAGTTGATTCTAGGCCCACATTGATCATATTAATGACTATGTTGTGTTAGTTCATACTTGTCACGCAGTAGTTCTTGGCATTCAGCACACTGTAGGGTTTGAGCAAATAGCAGTTATTTCTCTTGAACTACTTAGGTTGACTGGAGATTGTATAAAAGCATGATAGGAAGCCACTGCTCTGGAGACTACTGATTTACTTGATTGACTTCAATACAGGATTTGATTGGACACTGACATCCAGCCTTGATGTTAATTTATTTTGATTTTTTTTAAAGCTTTTATTTATTCATTTAAGTAATCTCTACATCCAACATAGGGCTTGAACTCAGTACCTTGAGATCAAGAGTTGCATGCTTTTCTGACTGAGCCAGCCAGGTGCCCCTAACCGTGAGGTTAACTTTAAGTCAATTCTAAGAGAAACTGAAGAATGACCTCAGATGGTCATTTAGGCAGATGATACTGCTTTGTTAGTGTAGTATGATGATACAAAGCTTTTGCCCTTGCTTTTGTAATTGTCGAAAAATAGAATTGAAGAACCAGTCCTGACTTTTGAGTTAGTCTCATTCAACCCCTCCATTTTACCAGTTGGGGAAATAAGGTAGAAGCACCTTCTTTTTCATAGAGTGCCAGAGCCGGAATGGATGATAGAATAGTTCACACTGGTATAACTTTTACCATGTGCCAGGCACAGTTCTAGGTGCTTTATCTATGCAAGTTCGCTAACTCCTGAGAACAAGCCCTGAGGTGGATATTGCTATGTCTGTATTTTATAGACGAGGAAACCAAGGTTACGTAACCTACTGCAGGTCACTCAAACTAGTAAGCAGTGGAGCCAGGATTTGAATTTAGGCAGTTTGGCGCCAGAGTCTGTGCTCTTAACCACCCTGTTAATGGTTGTAATATAATGTAATTGCCGCCCTTTTTTTTTTTTTTTTTTTAGGGCAGAAATAGTTGAATAGCAGTCCTTTCATAAGGTTCACTCTGACCTAATTTGAGATCCTTCTGCAGCATTTCACCACCTCCCCACAATGGATGTCGGTGGTTATTAGCAATACCTGCTTATGTAGGAATTTTTTCCCCAGGGCTCCAACCAGCTAGAAAGACATGCTGATTTTTCCCCCCCCCCGTTTTTGCATGTATCTCCATATGGTTTCTCTGTCATTAGTATTAATTTTTCCTAATTGGTATTTTTTGTAAACTTCTATTTTATAAACAGCCAGGATAACTTTGTCCTTGTTCCTGATGTTAGGAGAAAGCATTCAGTCTGCTAGCATTAAGTATGTCAAATGTAGGTTTTTCTTACATAGTGTTTTTCAAGTTGAAGAAATTCCATTCTCTTCTCACTTTCCTGAGAGGTTATTTTTCCCAGTTGAAACAGGGTTGGCACACAAAGTTAGAGTTTTAGGGTTTTTTTGTTTTTAATCAGGAATGGATGTTGGATTTTTTTCAAGTGCCTTTTCTCTGTCTTTTGACGATCAGAAGGTTTTTTTGGTTGTTTAGCTCTGTTTCATTTTTTTTTAGTTTATTAATATGGTGATTTATATTGACTTTCAAATGTTACATTGGTCCTGCATTTTGGGGGAAAGCTCCAGTTGGTCGTGATATACTGTCCTTTTTATGTGTTTTTGGATTTGATTTGCTAAAACTTATAGAATTTTTGCGTTTATGTTTGCAAGGGATATTAGTCTTTTCTTGTAATATCTTTGTCAGTCTCAGTCACACCAGGGTAATACTAGCTTTTTATAGAATGTGCTGGGAAGTATTCCTTCCTCTTCAATTTTCTGGGAATGTTTTTGTGAATTGGTACTATTTCTTCCTTAAATGTTTGGAGTAATACACCACTGAAGCCATCTGGGCCGGGACTTTAATTTGTGTAAAAGTTTTTAAGTACAAATTCTGTCTCTTTAACATATATAGGGATGTTCAGGTTATCTATTTCTTCTTTATTTTTAATGTTTACTTGAATTTTTTTTGAGAGAGAGAGGGAGAGTCCTCGAGAGTAGGGCAGGGGCAGAGAGAGAGAGAGAGAGAGAGAGAGAGGAGAGAGCATGAGTGAGGGAGGGGCGCAGAGAGGGAGAGAGGGAATCCCAAGCAGGCCCTGTGCTGTTGGTGCAGAGGTCGATGCGGGGCTTGATTCCACCAGCCGTGAGATTATGACCTGAGTCGAGATGAAGAGTCGGATGATTAACCGACTGAGCCACCCAGGCGCCCCAGTTTCTTATGTGAGCTTTGGTAGTTTGTGTCTTTCAAGAAATTTGTCTAATTTATTGGCATGCAGTTGTTCCTAATAGTTGTTGAGTTGGTAGTGGTGTTATCTCTGTCATTCCTGATATTGGTAATTGGTCTTTTATTTTTTCCAGCTACTATGGCCACCCCGGATGCTGTTTTCTGCCTCTTTAAGCCACTTAGACTATGTTCCACACAGTCGGGCATAAAGTTGGAAAAATGGGCAACGTGCTCAGAGTCCTTCCTTTTTTCCAGTTATAGACTTCTGTGCATATTTGGCCTGGGTTTGGTTCTCTGCTGCCTTCAGGTAGTTGTTTTTTATATTGTCCAGAGGGTATGGTGGTTTTCTGTCGTGGGGTTTGTCCAACTCTGGAAGCAGAATCTCTGCGTTTTTGGTTTTGGGACACTGGAGCAAATTGAGATGCACTTTAATAGCTGTAAATCCAAGTACAGAAGTAGGTCACTTGACAGCATTTTCTAATCATTGTTGCCTTTATTGAATTTGATACGGAATAGCTCCAGTGGATATGTAGAATAAATTAATGGAGTGAGGAAAAAGTGAAAAGGAGAAATGCTATATTAACTTTTTTCAAAAGGGTTTCAGTAGGAAAAACCATTATCACTTGAAAAAGTGAGCATTGTTGAATACTGAGTGTGTCGAGTTTCTGAATCATTTTGAATGCTTTTGCTTGGCACGAGGAGGTTTTTCAGGAGAAAATGATGGAAGTAAACACTTATATTTTAGGCCCGAAAACAAAGCATTTCTAATTGTTTAACGTTTATTATATCAAATAAATGAGTTTTAGGTCATGTCAGTACGTTAATGTTTTATCTGTAACAAACTCTCTTTTCTGGTCATCTTCTACTGGACATTGTGCTGTTTTAGGTATGTTGTAATTTGAATTGAAAGACACGAGGAGAAGTTGTCTTAGGTCTCTGGACCCCAGCCTGATGATTACTGAGCAGTTAACACGAGCCCTGCCCTGTTGTAGGCACCGGAAGTGTTGTGATGAACAAGGAGCTCATATTCTTAAAGGCTGAGAAATCTGACCTTTTTAGCACACTGCGGATGGTCAGACTCACATGTACGTGCCCTACTGCCAGTTTGTTCATTTGAAATGAGCACTACAGCTGTTAATTAGACTGGTAAGGTTGAACTGAGAGATTAGTGCATTTTCTCTTTATAGACAAGCCACATGGGAAGCCGAATTACAATCACAAGGTTGCTTGGTGAGAATGGAATCAAAACAAAGGGACTTGGTTAGATAATCCGTGATTAGGATACACCTGCCACAGGGACTATTTGGGTTTCCCCCTGAATAATGCTGAGTGGTAAAGCTTACCAGTGTCTGGTTCTTGGGGCTTATTTCAATGCTGACCATTTTCCTTTGTTTACACAATTTCTTTCAAACTAAACTGTAATACACTTTCTACTAAGTGGCAAACTCATCCTGGGAATGCTTCCTAAGAGTACACTTAGATTACCATTAGAAACCTTCAAAGGCTTTCAAATTCTGGGTCTGGGTGCATACACATACAGTCTTATGGTTGTTGTCAGCAGAGTGCTCTCATATCCATTGTGTAAGTAGGTCTTAAGCTCAGAGGGTGGCCTTTTTTTGCCTTCTTTTCATGGTCTAGAAGGGATGTGTGAATCCCCTATCATTGTTCTCATGTACTGCCAATAACATAGTTATACTCCGTTTAGGTGGTTATAGAAGATTTCACTTCTGTCTTTCATATAACTTAACTGATGCCATACCTTTGTTCTTAAGTTCAGTCCCTATGTAAGACCTTGTTTCAGTGGGAAAGGCTAATCTGTCCTAATGGAGGTAAAATGAATTTATTTGAAAATGTAGGAAAAATCTAAATTTAAACCTAGGAAGTCCTAGAACTCAAACATACATGTTTGATTTTTTTTTTAAAGTTTTTTTTTTTTCAACGTTTATTTATTTTTGAGACAGAGACAGAGCATGAACAGGGGAAGGGCAGAGAGAGAGGGAGACACAGAATCTGAAACAGGCTGCAGGCTCTGAGCGGTCAGCACAGAGCCCGATGCGGGGCTCGAACTCACGGGCCGTGAGATCATGACCTGAACCGAAGTCGGACGCTTAACCGACCAAGCCACCCAGGCGCCCCACATGTTTGATTTTTTAAAGTTAAAGAATATACTAGAATTTCATGTCAAAGATCCACGAAACATGACAAGTAGTTGCCTTCAAGGAGGAATGCATGGCGGTATATAATAGAGATTCAAACCTTGGAATTGTGAGCCAATTTCTCATTAGAGTCTTACATTGTTCCCTCATTTATTGTCTGTACCTGCTGTCCATCATCAAAGGACCGCTGAATTTATGATGAAAAACAAACAGTGTTAAGACCCAGTGATCACCACATTTATCTACATCTGTTCTTAATTTTTCACTAATTGAAACGAAGTGATACCAACTGTCCATATGTCCACCAAAACCTGTGGGCAGCCACCAAGGCCTTGGCAGGTACGAGTCTGTAAGCTTCTTGAAGGTAAGATTGTTAACAGTAGTAGACTAGCAGTTATGCTATGCGTGTGTAGTGCTTTGTCGTGTTTTACATGGCCTTTGGATCTGAATTACCTCATTTGAATTTCACGTGTAGGATATGTAATGTATATGTATGCTGGTAATCATTTCTGTTTTTAGTTAGCCATAACTTTTGCTCTATCGTACTATAAATTTTTGGCCTGAAAAATGGGAAAATGTTTGTCACCTTTGAAGTGTCAAAGTTCCCCCTTTTACAGATAAACTTAGTTCTGTGAAATCTTAGACTATACCTCTAAGGTTTCTTAACACCGAGTTGATGATTTGAGATGGAAAGCAGAACTAAGATTCAGTGTCTGACTCTTGGGTGGTGACTGCCCTGTATTTTTGTATTTTATTTTTTTAATGTTTGTTTATTTTTGAGAGAGAGACACACAGAGCATGAGAGGGGGAGGGGCAGAGAGAGGGAGACACAGAATCCGCAGCAGGCTCCAGGCTCTGAGTTGTCAGCACAGAGCCTGACGCAGGGCTCGAACCCACGAACTGTGAGATCATGACCTGAGTCGAAGTCGGACGCTTAACTGACTGAGCCACCCAGGCCACCCCACCATTTATTCTTAAAGTACATTACAGTTAATAACAGCTTTCTTTATACACATTACTTCTGTAGCTATCATTGTTCGAGATCTGCACTGTCCAGGTTGATGGACGTTAGCCACAGGTGACTTTTTAAATCTATATTTTAATTAATTAAAATGAAATAAAATTCAGTTACTTGGTCACACTAGCCATGTTTCATTGTCTCTTTATATAGGCCTGGTAGCTATTAACCACATTAGGCTATTTAATTATTTAAGACCAAATAAAATTAAAAATTCAATTCCTCAGTCACACTAGCCGCATTTCAAATATTCACTAGTCAGTTGTGGCTGCCGAGTGAGACAGTGCAGATACAGAACACTTCTGTCACTACAGGAAGTACTATTGGATGATTCTGTTCCAGAAAATCTAACTTAACCTTGTTTTGGGTGGGGAGAGACTGTCACATAATTCTGCCATTGTTTATAATTTTATTTGTAAGATGTATGTTTCTAAATACATTTACCTAGCCTGTCTATATGATGTAAAATATTTTAAGTATACTTTTAAAAATATACGTAAACGTTTAATTTTCTTGGTGCTTCCTAAGTGTTTAGGTGTTATAGGTAGAAACTTCTGTAATAGCAAAAATAAATGCCAAGTTTCTCTTCCCTTGTGTGGATATTTGCTGCAGTGCAACAGAAAAATTGGTACAGGAACAGGATTCTACACTACTTAGAAAAGGCACAGCCAACATATAAGAAGAAAAAGTAACAATCTTAGTATGATTCACATAGTTGAGATTCCATGATGCTAAAATTTAGGTCAATTGTACTCTCATCATCTTAAATATTAGAGAGTTTTGCTTGAAAAGGCATTTGACAATTGGAGAATCTCTCAAGTGTAAAGTTGATATTAAAAATTTGATATCACATGTTAGGATAGAAAGTGTTGTGAGTTAATAAAACGTCGAGCATATTTCCTTGACCTTTTCTTCTTTCTGAACTTATATATTCAGGTTGTGCGGAACTAAAGGAAAATTCCAGACTAACATCTCTAACATCTCAGGACTATATTTTTGCCTTAAGTGGTTCAGGGAACTTCAGGCTTAAAGATGCAGTGTCTTGTAATGTATTCAGGTTAACTAGGACAAAACACTCAGAGAAACGTCTTTGATCCTTGCCTGCCTAAGAATGTTCTCCTGAGTGCTTAATATAATGGATATAATGGTGAGGGCTATTTACTGAAGGTCACTGGTGAAGAACTGGGTTGGTTGGGTCTTGTTCAGGGGCTTTGCAGAACAGACATTTCGATACACTGAGTTCCAGACAGAGGGAGAAAGTTGTATGAATATCAGAGAAGTGATCACCTTTTAAAAACGAGCAAAAACCCCACAGAACACTGGTAGTTGTTATGTTGGTGTGATTCTGGACAATCGGATGTGTGTTTAATGTCTTTTTCACTTTCAAAAGCTATCACTGTCTTGCAAAGTTAGTATTAGAGCCTCAGAGGACAGTTGTTTTTTAAAGGCCTTTCCACTAGTTGGGGTGATAGGTGTACTGTTCACATAGAAAGCAAATATTCCCCCTTTTATTTCTATATTCATTTTAGATATTCTTTGCCTAAGTAGCAGCTTGTTATGAGCATGAGTATAGAAGAGAGATTTTTATTCATATTTAAAGAACATCAGTAATAAAAACATTTCCCTAGCTGTGACAAAGAACAGCCTTTGTTTAAGGGTTAGGTATGTCTAAGGAAGTGACTCTTGTTAAGAACTAAGGAATAAAATATAATTCATCTTATCTTGTGTAAGGAAAATTGTCCTAACTTGCATGCTGCTGAGTGCCTAATTTACATTTAAAGCTGAAGTAATGAAGCCTTTATTTTTTGCCAGAAACTCCCATTTCTCTCCCAAATATATTCTCTATCAGACAAAAAAAAAACTCATTATTTTGCATGGTAATGTGTCTTTGCTGATGCAGAAAAGCAACATAATTTAGGATGAAGGATTAATTTAAACTTTCTTACGCGCTTTTCTGCAGATGATTAAAATTATTTCTAGGGCTCAAAAGGTGGGTTTGCAGAGCACGCCAAAAAGAATAGCTTCATCCCATTGAATTGCAAAGGAAGGTATAGTCCTTTTCTCACCAGGAGGAAGAGGTTTCTGAAAACTCATGGCTGTAGAATGTAAGCCTGAGAACTTGAGACCACATGGAAAGTATAGTCACAGGGGCTCTGAAGGTGAGAGCGGATCTATGGAATTTCTTAAGGAAGAGCAGTATTTATATGCACTTGAATAATCTCAGTGTAATACAAACAGCCCTTTAATGTATACTCTTATTTAGTAATAACGGGTACTGTATATTCATGTTCATTTACCATCCCTTGTTTAGTAGAACATTTGCTTGGTTACAGAACAAGCATGCGTTGAGGCATCTCTCTGCCTCTCCCATGGCTGGTTTTCTACCTAGCTGCTCAGGGCCTTCCTAGTTTTCAGACTCAAAATCTGCATGTCCCTCTCCCCAGGCCCCCCACCTCCACTGCTGGCTCTGAGATGCCGGCAGGGTGTAGTTGTGAGTCCCTCCCAGCTGTGCTTTGTGCTCACCTTCTTGTATTTTTCCTATGGGTTCATTCCAAAAGTCTTTATTCCTGTTCTGCCATTAGGTTTTACCTTCCTTTCCTCTTCCCTGCCCCAGCTCCGTCTTTCTCTAATTATCCCCCACGGGATTGAATCATAGTTCTTGCAGTATACTGCGTATATTCATGCGTATACTGAAACTGAATGAAATTTTTGAAGTTGCCCCAAAAATACACAGAAGTAAATTTGAGAATATGCAAACTCAATTTAATAAGCTTAGATATAGGAGATTAGTATAGTATCCTGCAAGTGCCTGTGAAACATGTACCGTCTTAAACATTCCATGTGTATATACACCTCACACCCAAGTACATAAATAACATTTATGCCAAGAAGAACTTTAATTGTTAAGCTACTCAAGAACTTGCAAAGCTTCCAACATAGTTGCACGTTTCTTTTGGCAAAAGCAGTCAGTCAGTGTACTTGCTGTCAGTGGCAGAACCAGTCACTTACTGAGTACCACTTGGGATTTGTGAACAAATGGACGTATTTACAGCTTTTTGGAACCTAATTGGTTCCACACACAAAAACTTTCTCAGGCACTCCAGCACGGGGCGTTTGAGATCATAGATAGCAGTCACCTGATAATTCCTGAAGGCAGATCTGTGCCCCCTATCTGCATTCCTTGGGCCCTGGGGGTAAGTGAATACATTTCTTGTTAAAGCCTTGATCGTGGTATTGTTTTCAAATTTATTATTGGGCTTTAGTTTGTGTTTTTTGTTTTTTAGGAAAGATTGTATGCAATGACAGTATGCTACATTCTTGAAATTTTTAAAGAAGCAAACTGGAATGTTCTGATTTCCACATTGTTTTCAGAGTTCTCATCTCCTAGAAGAGCATCCAGAAGGAGTGTAGCAAATTGGGGATTATTTCACCCTAATTTGGTATTCCCTATAGTGGGCACTTTCAGAGTTTGCCTTCTAATTATCATTATCATAGTCAAGATTTATTGACTGCTTATTCAATAAGGAGTGGTTGGATCTCTGTACTGGTTTCAGGAGTACGTGGATAAGGCACATGAAACAGATTCCAATATTGAGGCACTCTTGTAATAGAAAATAGTGAACATACTGCAGTAGGTGATCAGAAATCAGGACGAGAACTTTTGTATTATTGGCCGGAAGAGGTTGAAGTTCAAAGTAAGACTGTGGTCATTATTCATTACCTCTTTTCTTTCAAACAGTGAAACTCTTGGGTTTCTGTGGACAAGGCTGCTTTTTAATGTCATGTTCTCCCAACAGCTGTTAAGCACCCCCCTCCCCAATACCACAGACCACATCTGTTCCCACTGTTGATTAGCTAGAGGGTGGAGAAAGAAGAGAGGCTGTAGCATGTGTAATTACCAGTAATTAATTCTTGTTGAGCCTCCTCATTTCCTTCTATTCTAACTCCACCTACCCTTCTTCCTGTCTCTGTTGTAAATTCTGTTTCATGTTGGCTACTTGTGGAAAATAATCTTGATGGGTATACAGCTGTTTTCCTAGAATTTATATTCACCTTGCAGTGAAGCTTTTCTTTTTCTTCTGGTGACAAAATCTTTGGGTAAGGCAAGGCAGATAAGAAAATCCTAAAGTAAGGGAGCGTAGCTTTTGGGACTAGCTTTCCTGCTTCCTCATGTTCTCTTTCTGTTGATACTATTTCCAACTGTCAACAAATACTTACTGAGTATATTGTTTTAATGTTTATTTATTTTGAGAGAGAGAAAGAGCATGAGAGGGGGAGGGGCAGAGAGAGAGGGAGAGCAAGAGAATCCCAAGCAGGCTCCATGCTCAGCACAGAGCCCAACGTGGGCCTCCATCTCATCACCACGAGATCACAACCTGAGCCAATACCAAGAGTGGGTTGCTTCACCAACTGAGCCCCCCCGCCCCCGCCGCCCCCCCCCCACCCGGGCACCCCTTGAATATTTTGTTTCTTAAAGGAACTATTGCAAGGCATGAGTAAGTGTGAGGGAAACAATTTTAAGATATAGTCCCGGTCCTCGGTGTTAATGTACAATGTAATTAGAGGCCTTAAATATGTAAAGGGAAAAATAATGGCGTCAGTTACCTTAAAATAATTATGCAATAATTGTCCAGTTGTCAAGACCATAAGGTGGAAGGTAGTGTTCTTTATTTATTATAGTGTTCACTAATTTTCTTTTTCTTTGCAGTAAGGTAAGGCTAAAAGAAGTGGAAATTTGAACATTTTCGTTAATATGTAACAGTAAAAGAGATACATTCATACACTTGTTCTTTGAAGAAAGCTCACAGTGTATCTTCCTCACAAACCTTAAAAGCCTAGATCTTCAAGATGCAGTGCCTCTTGGGAATGTGTTTTTAGGAGAATGGGGCTTCAAGGGGGAACATTTTTAAATTGCTTGTTTTTAAAATTTAAAATAAATAAAAATGTATTTGGTGTGTCAGTCAGGGCCCCAGTAGGAAAGAGATGACATTGGGATTAATAGAAAGATTTGATAAAGAGATTGTTTACCAAAATGGGGGCACGATCCCCCTGTAAATCACAAGAGAATTATGCCAACTCTGGGGTCATTTACAGTGGGGGTGTTAGATTGTCCGGTGAAAGAGGAGGAACACATACCTAACCCCAAAAAAGGGATTTGGGTGAAGAGGGCTTCATGATCCTACGTGGATGGAATTAGCCAGTCCCTACATGCCCCCTCAGGGAAAAAAGCCAGGGACATCGATAGCCGGTCCTCATTTCCCTCCTGATCTATACAGTGTTCTCCATTAGTCACACTCAGTTGAAAATTAGGTGATGAGGGATATAGTCCGTTAGGTCAGCCTCCCCCCCACCATACCGAGAGCAGGGTGGAGAGTGCACCTAGATGTGCAGAGGAAAGCTGTCTGGCATATTTGGAGACTTCATATGTTTGTCTAAACGTGGAAAAATCCATCTTAGATAATGTAGTCCCGTGCGCTAAATAATCTTGACAACCATAGGCATATGTCTGGAATCAGTATGCTTTATGGCAAATCAGTCTCCGCCCAAGCATGTGCACAGAGAATCATTGCTAGAGGTTAGAGATTCTCACCAGGGGGTCATTTTGCCCACCGTGGAAAATTTGACAGTGTCTAGAGGTGTGTTCATGTATAGGCTTTGCCATTAGGATCTGATGGAGGCTAGTGATGATGAAGGGGAAACAGTGAAGTGCCTATTCATTCTGTCAGGGTAGGTGCTCGGGTGATTGCTGAAGTGTCTCACCTAAGCAATGACCATTATGTGAAGTGAGAAGAGACCACCAGCCTTTGAAAGAATGAATGGAGTTGAGTTCTGAGAATGAAGCTACAAGGCAGCATAGGTTTTACACATTGAACATGAGGTGGAGGGGTCGAGCCCTTAAAAGATAAAGAAGAAATGAGACCATTGTGGACATTTGGGATGTGTAGATCACAGGGTCTGCAAGAGCACAGAGTACATTTTATATTCTAAGAGATAAGCACCATGTTTTGAGCAGTACAGACTGCATGTTTGTCAAGTGAATGAGTATGCTTAATCGAAATCGTAGTAACAGAAAGAAAGGCACCGGTGGGAAGGGAAGAGGTGAGATTCTTATATATTATTATTATTATTATTATTATTATTATTATTATTACAAATTATTATTACAAAGAAATTACAAAGAGAGTTAGGCTTTAAAGGACAGCTTGGCTGTGCCACTAAAACTCACTGGATCCCAGGTTTCCGGACTTCATGTCTTTACTGGACCTTTGTTCCTCATGGTTTCTTTCTTTCTTTTTTTTCTTTTTTTTTTTTTTTTTTAAAGATAACACTAGGTAGGGACAAGGACATTTAAATGATGGGGTCAGAAACCATTCATCCCATTGCTTTTTCATCAGCACTGCCCTCCCTCCCTTTTAATATCATAGGTACTATTCCCTGCATGCACCCAGAGCTGCTTCTGTTTTCGGACTCAGCTGAAGACCGGAGCGAGCCTCCAAAGAGAAGGTTTTAATCGATCAGTCCATTGGTATGGCACTTGGTATGATTGGCTCAGTCATCCTGTTTTTACATTCCTGCAAGACAACTCTTGAGTTCTGTTCCTTTTGTTTACAGACAGTCAAAACTGCTTGGTTGGAAGTGATCACATTTATCTCTTAAGTTCCTTAAGGGCGGTGACATCTTGAAATGCCTACCATTAAGACTTGGAAACACTGGTACAAGAATGTCTGCAGTCCAACTTTATAGCTAGTCTTTTCGATTTTTTAAAAACAGCTGTATTGCTACTAATTTCACAAACACGCTTTGCTCTCTCATAATGAACTTTGAGGCACCACCGTTCTCTCTTTTCCCCACTTCCTACATCTCAACCTTTAGCGTGTCCTGATTCTACTTCCCATCCCGCCCTGCTGCTACCACCTTTTCCCATGCCCGTAGCATCACTCCTCTCGACTGGCGCTTCTCCTCTTTGCTCCCCACAACCCATTGTCCGTGTCTGCAGGGTTGTTTGAAAATTAGATCATGTCCTTCCCTTGGTCTCATCCCAGCACCTGTAAGGATACTTTTCATGTAGTAGAAAGTCAATATGTGTTGACTAAACAAACTATAAAAGTTATTGTGATGGGTCAGATTCCTTGCAGCCAGCCAGCAAACTCACCAACCTTTAGACCCACCTAATCGAAACTACACATTGTCTCTGTAACGATAATAGTAGTGCTCACAGATTTGTTAAGGCTCATCTTTTGTCTTCGTCCCCTCACCTGTGACTGATGGTTGACACTGTTTCTTAGGATGATCAGCAAAGGGTTTGTAAGTGGTACTGGAGCCAGCCAAACAGGTTGCTCCTCTTTGGCAGCCTCTTGGATAAATCAAGAGAAGCCATGGTTATGAAATACACCAGGTAACTGCTTAGATTGTTTGAGGACTGATGTAATGTAATTATGAAATCACTACAAGTTCTGTGAGGGAGGCTAATTTTTTTGAGAGCGTGACCCATTGAGGATTGGGTGATAGTTGTGGATTCTTTGCCCAGAAAAAATAGGTATGTATACATGAATACAGAATTTTGTCGTCCATTAAGCGTGGGTTCCTAGACTGAGCTGTAGCTCATAGCAGGAGTATGTGTATTTTGAAAATGCGTCTTCAAAATTAGGTTGTTAGATTGAGGGTAGGTTAAAACCTCTATTTTTGAACTATAAGCTACAGGAAGTAATGTAAAATATGGGCACATGGGGATATTACAGAAAAGAGTTGATTTCTTTTTTTTCTGTGTACTTAATTGGCATCGTAGCAGAATCTTAAGGGGTAGGGAATTGTGAGGTGTGATGTTTTTGTTTATCAAACAAAGCCAATGGAGGGATATTGGCTGATGTGGCCTTATTATTCTGTTGAGGAGGCAGAGGCACATGGAAGGTGAAGCCCTCATGGCTGCAGGCTTCGTGCCTGTGAATCCGAAGCGTGCCCTGAACACAGACGCACTGAGCCTCCGTGGGCTTAGCAGCCAGTGGGTGAGGAACAGAGGGTGCAAGCACATGGGTATACGGCACAGCACGGCAGGAGAGGAATTTCTTCGGCGTCTGTCTTGGTTGAACCCAGTGCCCCCCACAGCAGCCCCCCTTTTTTGGCCTTTTTCCCCTGTTTTAGTTTGTCTTGGTATCTCCATCAAGCACACGACCGAAGAAAACAGATTATCCTCTTGGCTAAAAGTTCTTGCAAAAACTTCACTATTTTTTTATTTAATTCCATCTCCTTTGGAGTTCAGGAAAGCTCTTAGTTCTGAACTTACTGTCATGGCTTTTGGCATTCCTGATGTTTTCACAGTCTCAAGCTGGCTGGTTTCTGGTAAGTCGCAAAAGCAGAAGGTATTTTGTCCAGCTACCTAAGCAATAAAAACAAGTATGTAATGCTGTAGTACCAGAGTTGTCGGGTTTTTTTTCCCTCCTGCACAATATATTAACTAAGCAAAAAATTTAAAAGAACAAAGACAATAAATGTAATGTTTGTTAGTGGTAGTTTGAGATATTTCAGGAGAGATGAGATGTGAAGAAAAGCAATGGCCATATTTAGAAAGCTGCCTCAAACCCAAGAGTATCTATTGAAGTAAACTTGATGACAGACTTTTTTCCTCTTCATGAATCATTGTATTCCTATAAAAGCGAAAATTCCTCTTCATCTAAACAAACGGCTTCCACATCTGTTTTCTTGGTTTCTCAAAAGGGTGTCTTCGGCTTGCATTTTTTTTTTAAGTGTTGATCTGTTTAAAATGAAATATCGTCAAAAGCAGTTTGTACATCAAAATCCAAGTTGGTCTTCAGCTTCTAAGAATTAGTCAAGAATGATCTGGTGGTAATGGTGGTGGTAAAGGGGGAAAAAGAGAACACATTTTGTATTCTGCATAGGTAAGTTCTCTTTAACCATACTCTTTAAGTTTTGCGGATTTATATTTAATTTTTACATGCTCTCTTGGTTCTGGGGACTGATTAAGTAGGTCACTTTGGCATTGGCAGCACATCCCAATATTTTAATGCTCTGGGCTCAGAGTTCTGAAAATAAGTGTTTTCCAAATTAGTAGCAGGGGAATTCATTTGTTTTAGTCCCATTGACTAAGAACTGACCTATAGTTAGATCTGTTCTTTAATCCCATAATCAGTCCCGCCCCCCGTCATGTCACTCAGAGAAACACACACACTCCTGACCAGTTTGTAAACTGCCCTACGCGCTTTTCTGAAGCTCTCGTTCGGTTCGCAGGCTCTTGTGAGTCTGCACACCCCTCACAGGTTTGGGTTTTATCTTTTTTAATCTTTCGTCTCTTCTTGTGTGACAGGCCACCATGCCCTTGAGCCCATCCTGCCTTTTCAAAATAAAGACCGAGAAGCAGCTGAAGCGGCGGCTCTTGTGCAGCTGCCAGGAATGTGATCTTGATCCGGGCACCCGCGCGCCGGTGGTGTGCGGCTGGTCGCAGCCGTGCCGTTGGCAGTCACAGGGCTTAAGAGGGGGAGAGCAGAGGCGGTTGTCTTTGAGGAAAGGAAGATCTCGTTTTGTGTGTGAAAGCCAAGGAGAAGGGCTGTAGGTCGGCACATGGGGCCCTACTGCCCGGCACAGGGCTCCTGGCCATTGAGCGCCCGGTGGAATTTCTGGGCTCCGATCAAGGCGGTTTTCTTTCAGGAGTTTGTGCGAGCCTCCTTCTGCCCCCTGGCCTACAGCTGTCTGTTCTGTCACAACAGTAGCTTGCTCTGAGGTCAAAGGTACATGAGAACCGTGAGACATTTGATGTTATCAAAACCAAATTAGCAACCAAGGCAATTAATTTAATCACTTATGACTTAGTTTCTCTCAGAGAGTGTGAAGAATGTTATTTGGAAACAGAGGAACCCCTCCTCCGTAGCTTTTTTTTTTTTTTTTTTTAACTGGACAAGTATGAGTCAGAACTGCTCACAAATGGCCCCAAACTCTCCGTAAGAGTGGCACAACTCCTCCCCCCTCCCGGATGCAGGAGAGAGGCAGGGAAGGGACAGCTATGCCCGAGCTTGGAGGAGGCTCTTGTGAAGTGAATTGATTGACGGTCAGTCTTCTGTGGAGCCTATCCCCGCCTCAAGGAGGGGAGCCACTGCCTTTGGCTGTTGTGGCTGCTCGAGAAAAGGCAAGGTGCTCCCCTCTTCTTTGACCTTGTTTGGAGGGCTGATACAATTATTTGTATTAGGCGCTAGCCACCTGTTGGGATCGGTCTCGTTAAAGGTCAGTGTGTGGTGCCTGGCTGTCTGTGGCAGCCTGCGTCACATTTGCCGGTGTCCGCTGGTTTGTGCGACACCTGCCAATTGTGACAGCAAGAATGGAGATCTGAGAGCTGAAAGGGAAAGGAAGGTTCTGGAGGAGGAATGAGGAATCGAGGGACCCACGGAGCCCATTTACTGTGGTTTGGGTGCTGGTGTGCCTTGTCTCCCTTTTCCCCTGCTGTCCCTTGGTGAGCTCTGCCCTCTGTTCCGATGGGTTCTGTCTGCATCCTGACATTGCTATGATTTATTCATTTGTGGCATCTCTGTTTCTTATTCATTTATGGCATTGCGTTTCTTGTAGCCAAAACTTCTCACGTCTCCTCCGTTGAGCACCTTACCTTCCGTCTACCTCCCTGGCATCTTCATTCACGCGCCCACAGGCATAGTGCATTCATCAATTCCAAAACTGCTCTTAAGGTTCTGCTCCCCAGCCTGTTCCCCTTCCCGGATTCCCGGTCTCAGTGAGTGACAGGCACTGTCTCCCCAGTTGTTAAGCCAGGAACGTTGGTATCATACCTGACTCCTCCACCCCTTCCTCATGCCCCAAATCCAGTCAGGTGGTGAGTCCTGTAGATTCCACTTCCTAAATGCCTGCGAGTCTCTCCGTTGCGACAGCTATTATGCCGTGTAAGCTTCGTTACTTCCCCCTGGACGCCACCCCCCCACCCCCGGCTGATATGTATTCTCCACGTGTTTTATAGCCAGAGAGACTTCTTTAACTTGTCAATCTGGTGGTGGCACTCCCCAGTTTAAAGTTGTTAATGTGGCTTACAAGGCCCTTTGCAGTTGGGCCTCTCTCCTGCCTTCTCCCCACTTTCTTGAGCATTCTAGCCTTAGCCATATTTTTATTTGCTTTCTGTTACAAAAAAACCTTAAAATTGTGTAAAGTTTAATGTTGTTTAATCACCATTGAGTTTCTCTTTGTCCTTGGGATCCTCACCAACACTCTTCCCCCATCTTCCTTTGCCTCTTAGGCCCTAATAAGGAGCCCCTATTAAGGGTGTGTGTGTGTGTGTGTGTGTGTGTGTGTGTGTGTGTGTGTGTGTGTGTGTGTTCCCAGTCACATATTTGGTTCTCTGCTCCGCTAGATGTTACACACTAGACAGGGAAGACATTGTATGGGAATCATTTGCTTTTGTGTTCCATTACACCTAGGACATGAGAAGTACTCGGTAAATACTTGATAAGTGAATGAATCAGTTCCTTTTTGAGATTGTAAATGATGAGAAAATTACTGTGCTTCCTACAATTCATATCACATTCTTGAGCCTTGGCCACATTAGAGAGAGGCAGTACAATGACGTCCACAAGTAAAGGTGCTTTTCTTTTTTTTTTAAAGTCATAAGGAGGCAAATCTTGTATAGTCTTTGTATTGATCTGTTATCTCCGTCATATTCTGCACCTCCATCCTAAATGACTTCTAAACCTGGTACCCGTTGATTTCAGAATTTCTCTGTATTCTTCCTGGAGAAAAATAGAAGCTGATGGGTTAGGAGGAAGAGTGATGGGTATATGAGAAAACGTTATTTGATTGATCCTTAAATATGTTTATTCTAGAGGCATGCCTGAACATGTGTCTGTAACACATGTGTCTCTGGAGAAGTGAACACAGTTATGTTTCCCTAAAACTAGACTATCTTTCTGTGAGAAGATTTTTTTCATTGAAGCGGGAACCCTCCATACTTTAATCATAGGTAGCTCCTAGGATCTGTTTTCTGAACTGCTAATAAACAGGAGGGCAAAGGATAGCATTTGCTAAAATAATAAATAATAGTTTTTTCTAAGAGAGCATATGGCAAGTACAGGCAGTATCGAATCAAAATGTCGTATTTTGGTACTGAGCTAGGGAGTTGCCCCCCATCCCACGTGTTGGGTTTAAAAAGTTCTGCCTCTGACCTTCCCAGAGCAGAGAGTAATGATGAACTGTGCCATGACATCTTGTCACACACCAATCTTAAAAAGGAGCTTTCCAGAAACTAAAAATGCTTCCATGAAAATAAGGACAGTAACACCTTGGCCACCCTCTTAGCTTCAAGTTGTCCGCCAGACCACCACCTAGCTGTTCTGCCAGGGTTGAGCTTTAGGCCAGGTACTAAGTAACGATAAGTGAAAACCTGGTAAATTTTCCATTTGTGGGGGCTGGGAGCACAAAGTTTTCTAGTCACATATTCCCATGACCTCACTTATAACGAAAATGTTGCAGATTCTAGAAAATGCTAATGTCCTTTTTAGCTGTAAGTATTATCTTGATTGCAGTGCTTCAGAATTGCCCAACTTCATTATCTGAGCATAGCCAGCCTGACGCCTTCTTCTCAAATAGACAATTATGATCAATTAAGCACTTTCAGGCCTTATAGAATACTTAATTTTATTAGTCAATTATTTGTGCTTTGAAAGAGTTAATGGTAGCTACCCAAGCCATTATTAGAAATTAGTATGTCCCAAAATAGAAAGGCTATTTCCTTTGTGTATGGCACTGCAGTGGAAAATGCCAAGCATAGTTTTTACTGAGTTAAAGGGTGAGGGAAGGCGGAGTGGGGGAGAAAGTTACATGTAAATCATTTAGCCATTAACCTAATGGGTGGATTTATAAATCCTATTACTATAAGCCCTTTTCATTTCCACTGAGGCCTGGTGCATGCTTGATCCCACTAATGTAAAATTCATTCCGTCTAAGTGATTACTGAAGTAAGACACTTTGAGTCAATTTTAATCAGGGTGTGTGAAACTTGCCTGAGCGCCGATGTTCACTAAAGCGCGGACATAGTTTGGCCGTGTCTTAATTAGCCTCCCAGATGAGTTATGTGAGGAGTCAATCAGGGAACCAAATCTGAGCCTTTTGACGTGTCCGTGTTTTCTTGTGAGGGAAATAACACTGGTAGGGGCTGAAAATACCCAGCTCCAAAGCGGGAGGCAAAGACCTTTGTGTAGGGGTGTTTCTAGTCTCATGGACATTATGTGAATTCTGAGAAATCTGAAAGCTCGACTCTTCCAGCTAATTGGAGCATCTTCAGCGGTACTTAAATTTAAATGAATCACAGTTTCAAATCTGATGGAATGGGGACCCTCTTCCTAGAAAAACGCATGTAAGCACGCATTCAAATTTTTCCTTATGGTTTCAAGAATGTTCACATTTCTTGACCTTAGGTTAATATCTCCTGCTCCAAGTTTCAACCTTGGTGACTTAGGGTTTGGGTATTTTTTGGAGATGTAATATTTAAGAGTGTAGGCTCACACTTGAACTCTTGTGTCAGTGAGTAGATTTAGCTCAAGTGTGCTTTAAAGCCAGCTCTGCACACTCTCCAGGGTCCTGTGTCAGAGATAATCCCAAGTATGGCAGTAATGCACAGAAGTTCAAGTGAAGCCTAGGGGACATGAGTTTCTGAGCTGGATGGAGGTTGGTGTGGAGGAGGAACAGAGAGTAAGAATGTTGTGAAAGGAAGTTTTATTTAAAGGTGAAAACAGTTTTTTAAAAGTCAAACTTTTTTTTTTTTTTTTTAAGTCCACAAGAGGAATAAATCTTCCAGGGCAAGAAATGAGAAGAGAAGGGAGAAGTTCACTTTCCATTTCACACAGTGCCACAGACCATAGTATTTTAAGTTTTTAAGTCAATATTAGAGCCTTGACACATTTTAGGGCAGTAATCGAGAGATACTCATAAATATTATAAATATATGTGTTAGGGAGGAGAAACCTTTCAGAAAGCTTTGTTTATTCAGTGTGTTTTATATTCTTTACACATGAGCTATCGGAACGTCTAGGTTGTAAATTATGGATTTAAAAGAAAATCAGTTTATCTGGAAAGAGTTGTGTAGGAGAGTTACACTTTTAGTCAAGTTTATATTTAATGGGGCTTTATCATTGGGGTAGAAATTCATTTCTCATGAGTGAATATTTGTTTAACATGCATTGTGCTTGAAAGTGGGGTTAAAACGGATTCACTTTTCACTTCTTGCATGGAAAGAGCTAGCTTTTAAACAATTTTTTAAAGTTTGTTTGTTTATTTATTTATTTAGAGAGTGCACAAGGAGGGCAGGGGCAGAGAGGGAGAGAGAGAATCCCAAGCAGGCTCCTCTGTCAGCACAGAGCCCAACACTGGGCTGGAACCTATGAACTGTGAGATCATGACCTGTGCCGATACCTAGAGCTAGACGCTCAGCCAACTTGAGCCACCCAGGAGCCCCTGAAAGAGCTAGCTTTTATAATTTTTTGTAATGTTTATTCAATTTTGAGAGAGAGAGAGAGAGCCGGCACGAGTAGGGTAGGGGCAGAGAGAGAAAGAGGGAGAGACAGAATCTGAAGCAGGCTCCAGGCTCTGAGCTGTCAGCACGGAACCTGATGCGCGGCTCGAAACCGAAGACTGTGAGATCATAACCTGAGCCGAAGTTGGCTGCTTAACCATCTGAGCCACGCAAGCACCCCAAAAGAGTTAGCTTTTAAATGCATACTGTGTATGGGTTTAATTGCCACTTACTGCAACTACCTTTAGGGTCCATTTGTTGTGGAGATGGATTTATCAGTTCATTGCTTTGCTCTTCTCATGTTAGACCACCTGGGTTTGCCTCCTTTTATTAGAACATAAAAGATAAATGTTTATTGCATCCCTGTGCTAGGCATTGTGTTAGGTTTAATCGCTAAGACATGATCTCTGTTTATAATTTGCTTATAGTGTCTTACTTACCTTTGTATTAGAGCGGTGTGCTCTGGGTATACACAGAGGACTTTGAGGGCTAAATTGGACTAATAATGTACTCCTTAATTTCATTTAGTTGGGGAGGCCGGAGAGGCTTCTCTGATGGTGTGAAGTTCCTTGTAAAATAAGTAGACATTTAAGTGATAATAATACCTAATGTTTATAAGCACTTATGTACCAGGAACTGTAGAAAAGTCTACATATGTTACATGTAATGTTCACAGTAGCCATCTTGTAGGGAAGCTGTGGTTATCATCTCCATTTTACAGTCAAGAGTTGGAGGCACAGAGAGGTTATATTGTGTGCCTGAGGTCACACAGCTTTTAAGCAGTGCTGTTAGGTTTTGAACTTATAAGTAGCCTGTATCAGTCAGCATTCTGCAGAGAACCAGAATCATTTTGGTGGGGAGGAAGGGGTGTGGAGGGTGTGGGAGGGGAGAGTGATTGATTGATTAATTGAATGATTGATTTTAAGGAATTGGCTCATGTGATTGTAGGGGATGGCAAGACTGCACTCTCAGGGCAGGTGAGCAGGCTGGAAACCCAAACACACAGCACCTGAGTTGATGTTTCGGCTTCAGTCTGAAATCTGCAGCTTCTTCAGGGGACTTCGTTCTTTATTCTCTTAAGGCCTTGAAATTGATTGGGTGAGGTCCACCCACGTTATGGTGGGGGGTAATCTGTTTACTCAGGGTCTGCTGATTTAAAAATTGGTCTCATGTAAAAACAAAACAAAAGAACAAAAACAAGAAAGCCTTCTAGACTTATGTTTGACCACATAACTGGTTATCACTGGCCTAGCCAAGTTGACACATAAAATTAACCATTACACAGCCTAACTTCTGAACCCACACTTTGGACCAGTGTGGAGACACAGCATGTGAAAAGCACAGAAGCAAGAAAAGAGCATGGCTCGTCCATGGAACTCAAAATATTTCAGGAAGGTTGAGTTGAAGTATGCATGTGGGAAGCATTTGAAGATGAGGTCAGCTTCGAGTACATCATGAGTCTTGGGTCAAGCTAAGGGATTTGAATTTCATTGCAAAGAGTGCATTTGAAAAAGAACACTGGAAAAGTGTGAAGAATGAGTTGAAAGGTCGTGAAGCTGGAGACAAGGTAGTCTGAGTGGTGAGGGCCAGAAGGAGGGAGAGCACATTGGCAGGAAGCAACCCTGGAAAGACAGAGTCTTATGTGAGACTTGTTCGTTGGATTAGAAAGGAAGTCAGCCCTTTGTTTCAGTTCGAGGCTCTTGGAGGGGCCATTTCTCATGTTTGGAGCTGGGGAGGGTTTGGAGAAGATGGATGCAGTTTAGGAATGAATGCTTGTGGGACAGACGGTGGAAAATGGGCTTGGAGAGAGAAAGTGTTATTCAACCAGGGGCAATTTTGTCCCCCAGGAGACATTTGGCAATATCTGGAGATAATTTTGGCTGTCACAGCTGGAGAGAGAGAGAGCACTTGGGCGCGCGCATGCATGCTACTTACATCTAGTGGGTAGAGGCCGGGGACAGCCCCCCGTGACAAAAAGTTCTCCAGCCTAAAATGTCAATCAGTAGTGCTGAGGTTGAGAAACCCTGATGTATATATGTGTATGTGTGTGTATTCTCCTGAGCAAGAGGGGGAGATATCAGCAGAGGGTGTCAAATTTTTATATATTGTACATATACCCACCCAGTTATGCTAAGTGCATAAAGCTATATGCAGAGAACTTGTCAGAACCTGTATATTTCTAGTTATTTTACAACCACATAGCCTTCAAAAGTAACCTAGGATATGATATATTCTTGTAATGCTGATGGTCTTTGTTGGACATATTAGTGCCTCCTTTCCCAATACTAAAGAAATGAATATGGGGGCGCCTGGGTGGCTCAGTCGGCTGAGCGTCTCACTTCGGCTCAGGTCATGATCTCACACTCCGTGAGTTCGAGCCCTGCATTGGGTTCTGTGCTGACAGCTCAGAGCCTGGAGCCTGCTTCAGATTCTGTGTCTCCCTTTCTCTCTGCCCCTCCCCTGCTCATGCTCATGCTCTGTCTCTGTCTCAAAAATAAATTAAAAAAAAAAAACATTAAAAAAATTAAAAAAAAAAAAAAAGAAATGAATATGGTTGAAAGACAAAACAACCAGATAGAAGGAAGAGGTATTTTTACATGTCAAACTTGGATTCTAGATTTTTACATCTGGGAGGAATCCCAGCCTCTTCCATTTTAGAAATGAGGAATCTAAGATCTAGAGAGAAAACTCAGATTGTTTCTAAATCACTTAGGTACTAATTGGCAGTTTAGACCACTACTCACATTTCAGACCCCCAACTTTTTTTTTGAGAGAGAGCGCAAGTAGCAAAGGGGCAAAGAAAGAGAGGGAGAGAGAGAACCCCCAAGCACCGCTAGTGCAGAGCCTGATGTGGGGCTCGAACTCACGAGTCGCAAGATCATGACCTGAGCTGAAGTCGGACCCTTAACCAGCTGAGCCCCCCAGGTGCTCCAACCCCCAAGTTTTTTCTCAACTTGTATTTGTATAATGTTTTATCTTTGCTAACCACGTTTTCAGCACAGATTTCTTATTCCCATCTACCTCAGGGACCTGGGTGGTAGTTTTAATCCCAGTTTCACAGAAGGTAAAACTCCGGTTTTAAGGTAATAAGGAAGGAACCCAGTGTGACAGGAATGTTAAGTGGTGAAGACAGAAAGTAGGGTGCTTATTAAATCCATAGCCTATGCTCCTTGAACATCTTATAGAGAAGACACACATCTAGGAATAACAGGTAAAAGGAAAATAAGAAAAAGACAGTCAAATATAATGAGGATGAAATACATGTTTGCCAAGTGGGAGAACTGAGTATCACAGAGTCCTGCTTGGAAACTGCTGAAATTGGGACTAGGAAAGCTTACATAATGGTTGGATTACCACATATCATAATATTTATATTTCTTCTACTCTTCTTTTCCCTATCCTTCAAAACCATTCATTTTGCTACCCCTCTTATGCTAATGTATTTTTTTAAAAAGCCTTTCCAGTTTATTTCTAATTTTATGTCATCAGTAACAGAAGAATCCTAAAGCCATTGAGATTTCAGTTGTCATTCTCTTCATGCATTATTTGTTTAGGATTTGACCTTTCCCAACATTTTCTTAACTTGTAAGATTTCTGTTGAGTGTCTGCAGCGTCGACCATCATCTGTCATCAAAGTGGGTTTCTTGTTAGTAGATAGCACTGTGATGGACCTGTGCTTTTGGAAAAGGAGCTTGAAACTTTGTTTTTAACTGTGGAAAAGTGGTGTTTTCTTGCTCCTCTGTAGCATTAATAAGCACAGTGTTTGTAATAGCATCTGAAACCATTTTTTGTAACCTTTAAATGCATTGCCAGACACACGTGTTCCGTCCTGGCAGAAAGTAAGGAGCCCAATTTTATCCTGACCTTGTTAGGGGAACCTGTAAATACACACGTCAGTAGTAGTTGGGCTTAGGGTTGCTGCTGCTGTTAAACCCGGCATCATAAACCTGCTCTTTCTGCTTAGTAAACCACATCGTGGGTGTGTTCCTGAATACATTATTTTTTTTAGAAAAGTTTTTTAAAATACACTTTACATTTCCTTTTAGTCCCCACCACCCTCCACCAGCCTTCAGAGGCTCAGATTGGGGTTAAAATACTTTTTCGTATTATTTTAATTATTGCTCTCCCCACCCCCAGCCCCACTCCTTTCCTGTTTCCCCCTCCTCTTTTCCCCTAACGGCACTGTTCTGCAAAGCCTGCAATGATTGATATGATGGCAGTGCTGTCATTCTTTTTAACCAAAAAAAAGTCATTTTTGTTCTAGTTATTTTAATAGAGTCCCATTAAAGATGTATTGCTGACTGAAATATCGGCATGAAGGGCTCTCACTGAGCTGAGCCCAGGAATTAAGAAGTCAGGAAATCGGCTGCTGCATTGCAAGAGAGCCTTGTGTGACACCGAATCTCCTGATTGGGGAGATCATTACTGCTATTATGACTCGACTTGCGTAGGAATTTTAAATTCCATCTGAATGTCAGTAATAACCCTCTTAGCAAATTATCCTGAATAAAATCACGAAGGCATTTTATATAATAGGTGTTGAATTACTGGATAGATTTGCTAATTAAATACTCTTTGTTCTGCTGCAGTTGACATTACAGGGTAAGATCTTGAACAATTATTCTCAACAGCTGTACTTTGTTAAGGGAAAAATTAACCACAAAGTTTATTTTTTTACACTTGAAGTTGGCAGATTTTTGAAATGTGCTTGAAAAAATTCCATCATCCAATTGGTAATGAGTAGATAAATATGCAGGTGTTGCTGTGAAATCAGATAACTGCAGACTGCCTTATTAATGAATTTAGCAAGCCTTTATAGCCCTGTTTCCTAGCTGTTGGCACTTAGAAAATGATTTTCTGTCAGAATGGGGAGCTTTAATATTAGGCTTGTCAATTTGAAGTGAACTTACGAACGGACATCTTGTAATCACTGTACCTTGTGTCCAGTAGACTTTTCTTGATACTTGTGGCTTCTTTTAGAAGTGAATTTCCTTAATGGGGGAAATACCCGTGACATGTATAAATTTTTGACTGTTGGCTTCCCGAACATTCATGTGGTATGGGCTTTTTAACAAGGCAATGAAACATGCTGAAAAGAAAATGAGACGTAAGGTCCTGTTTCTAGATCAAGCTGTTGCCTTTTTCTGTTACTTTGGGTAAGATGGTAGAGCCTAATTTTACTCAACTGTAAAATGGGATTAATAATACTGCCCACTCCTTAGGATTAGTCATTCAGCATTTTACAGATATTCATTAATAGCCACTGTGCACCAGGACCTCTGCTAGATGCTAAGAGTTTGGTAGCCCACAGGGCACCTAACAGCTGAGCCCTCCCAGTGAACAGTTTGAATCAAGGGTGGCTTTCTGGTCATCCTCGTTAGCGCTTGGGCAAGCGTAAGTCTGGACAGGGCACTTTGGTACCCACCATCCAGAAGTGCTTAGTGAAGAAGCGTGAAAAGTCAGGCTCAGCCTGGTTGCGGGTCTCCTGTTGAATGGACTGAAGAGTTGATGAGCTGTGGTTAAGGACCTTGAGCCTGAGATGGAGCTCAGGTCCACTGAAAAGCTACTGTTGAGGTCCCTTGGAAAGATGGTGATAAAACTACCCTCAGAAATTGGTATAACGTCGGTTGAGAGCTATTTGGCTATCTTTATAAAAAATTTGAACCGATATAACCTTTGACCCAGTAAGTCTTATAGGAGTTTATCTTGTTACTGGCAGGTTACATGTGTTTGAGGATAATTTGTTGAAGTGTGGTTATAAAGGTAAAGATCAGAAACAACCTACGTGTTTATTACTAGAGCACTAGTTAAATCATCGATTGACACTGTATAGTTGTTTAAAAAGAATAAGGCAGGTCTTTATGTGTAGATGAATAATATCTAAGATAAAGTATTGGGGTGAAAACAAAGCAGTTACGGTATAGTCTTTATATTTTGCTTAGTTTTCTTTCTTTTTTTTTATTTTTTATTTTTTTACGCTTATTTATTTTTGAGAGAGGGAGAGAGACAGAGCATGAGTGGGGGAGGGACAGAGAAAGAGGGAGACACAGAATCGGAAGCAGGCTCCAGGCTCTGAGCGCTCAGCTCAGAGCCCAACGCGGGGCTTGAACTCACAGACTGTGAGATCATGACCTGAGCCGAAGTCGGACGCCTAACCGATGGAGCCACCCAGGCGCCCCTTTTGCTTAGTTTTCTACCATTTTTTGTACAAAAGATCCAACAAGAGGTTTCTGCCACCAAAGAGAAAATTGTTTTGGTAGCAGCCCTCAGATTGTGCTTGGAAATGGTTGTGAGTTGGTGGCAGGAGAGAATAGAGGCGGTTGATGGAGGATGAAGGTTGCCACTACGCGTTGAAGGTACGCTCAAGGACAACATAGTAGGTTTCGTTCATGGTGTGAAAGAAGAGTAGAGGAAATTGCTTACTACATATGTGGAATTTCAGTGAAAGGTTGACGGATGGTGTCTGTGGTATTTTTACTTAGGTACTGGTTACCTTATAGAGCTGTCCGTTGTGATGAGGAAGGCTAAGCTTAGTGTGGTGGGAGGGGCGGAGGGTGAAGAGAACTTGTGATGAGCAGTTCTGTCCTCACGATGATTAAATTGGTTGATCTCGTTATTGCCCTCTTCCCAAAGGAATTGTCATATATTCTCCCACAGTGCATTTCTCTGCAATTTAAATGTTTAAAAAAGAAGGTGAAGTGGAGGAGTGTGAATGTTTTTTAGGAGTTAACTGAATTTCAGAAAAGTAATTGGGATTACTATGAGAATTGTCAGTCAACTAGCAAACAGTTTTTTGAGTACCTGTTACGTGTGAAGCCTGGAGCTAGGCACACACATGTGCTCTGGCCTCCAGGAGCTTGTGGACTAGTTAGGGAGGGGACAAACTGTCAACTAAAAACTTTTCAGAAGGGCATTATCATGATTATCTTAGGCCATTGGTCCTTAGCCTGGCCCGCAACATAAATACCTGAAGAGCTTTTTCCAGAACATTGTGAGGGCCAGGTATTGGTGTTTGTCTGTTTGTTTGTCTTTATGGCTCCCCAGGTGATTCCACCGTACAGCCAGTGTGAAAACCATCGATTAGGGGTGCCCGGGTGACTCAGTCAGTTAAGGGTCCGACTTCAGCTCGGGTCATGGTCTCATGTTTTGTGAGTTCGAGCCCCAGGCTGAGCTCTGTGGTGACAGTGTGGAGCCTGCTGGGGATTCTCTCTCTTCCTCTCTCTTTGCTTCTCCCCCATTTGCTCTCTCAAACATAAATAAACGTTTAAAAAAAAGAAAACCTTGATTAGCCTGATCCATATTCACCACCCCCAGGACAGAGGAAGGGCTTTCTTCCCTAAGAACAAAGGACAGTGAATGCCTGAGCAAAATTAGCCTGTAATAAAGGGGAGGAGAGGAAGCAGTGGAAATGGAAAGTCAGGGGTAGATGTGAAAGATAATTCTAAGTTCAGGGTTTATAGGGCTCTGTAATACATGTTTCCAGTTTGCAGCTATATGGTCCAATGGACAGAACTATCTACAGATATTATGTAGATGTTTGTCTTTATTCATTGAATACTTACTGAGCCCTGCCTCTGGCCTGGGCACCGTGCTAACTCCAGAGAATATGTGAAGGTCTACTGTCTGTCTTTAAGAAATTTACAATCGAGAGAAGAAATTTAAATCTGTGTATATATCTTTTTCACTTTTTTTTTTTTCATTTTGTAAGGTTATTTATTTATTTTGAGAGCGAGAGAGAGCATGGTTAGAGGAGGGACAGATAGAGAATCCCAAGCAAGCTCCATGCCTCCAGTGCAGAGCCCAACATGGGGCTTGATCTCACAACCGTGAGATCATGACCCAAGCAAAAATCAAGAGTCTGGATGCTTAACCAACTGAGCCACCCAGGCTCCCCCCCTTTTTTTCCACTAATTTTTAACATTCTGGGTAAGAATTGCCAGATTTGCAATGCTCTGTGAAGCTTTTTTTTTTTAAGCCATAGTTATATTTAAATATTAATAATGAGAATTAGTTTACCTCTTTGCCTTATCATAATGGGATGTTTTTATTACACATGTTTATTAAAGATAGACCTTAAGTAGATTTTTACAGTAGATCTACTTACATATCTCTGGCTGTGAATCAGCACAGAGGCCACCTTACTTTTAGATTATGTTGATATTACTGTTATTTTGAGGGTTGTGGTTGGAAAACCATCAAGAGCTTTAAAATGTATGAGCAGTCATTGGGATATTTATCTCTGTGTACTTAACGTTTATGGTTTTGTAGCTATGTTATGTACTAATCTTGACTTTTTATTTCATTTAGATTTTGATGCATACAAAAGAGATGGTGCAGAAGGTAATGCTGAGCATTTTCATCATACAATGACTCTTAAATATCATACCTGGTGACGTTTTTGTATTCAAGGAAAATTGTAACCCAAACAGACTGGAAATGGCTTCTTAGGATGCCTAGTTTACGTTTATAATCCCTGCTAATGGATTATAGCTTTTTTCTTTTACTAACACTGATATGATCTGGGCGCTGCTTGAAGCCTATATGTGAGTGTTTCAAGCAAATTAGTAACAGTGCTAATTAGAGTTTACTTCCAGGCCTTTATACTGTATGTGCTGTAGTGTTGTTTGTTATGATTGATTTTTTTTTGGCACTCTTCATATTCTCCTAAATACTGTTTGAAACTGTTACAAATTTCATATGGATTTGTGCCCCTGCATTTTAAAAACCCATTATGTTTCTGCTTTATAAATTGCTGTGACCACTAAGCTCATGATACAGTGGATAGATATAGACACCCCCCTTCCTAGTCTCTTATCCTCCTTTATATTATTCAGTTCCACAGTTTGTTTCAGTTGAAACTAGACATTTCCCCTGCCCCTCTACTGTCTGTCTGTTTTAAGAAAATTAGGTAGACTTTCTTAATGTGATAGTGGCTTTCCTCTCTAGTTTACTGGTTTATGGGTTTATTGGTTTATTGATTGTACTCAATATGGACAAGATATGGACATATTGACGATATGGACAAGAATAAACATAAGCTTTTGAAAAATCAGTGGAACGTGTAATTTCTGTAGTATGGGTAATCTTGAGTTTTGTTTATGCTGATCACTCTGTTTTTGTTGTTAACTTTTATAATTTTTGCTTTTTATTAGATGAATCTTGAAGTTATTTATGGAGATACAGATTCAATTATGATAAACACCAATAGCACCAATCTGGAAGAAGTGTATAAATTGGGAAACAAGGTGATGTAATTTGATGAAATTATCTGTTTTACCTACTTTAGTGAATCCTCTTTTAACATGGAACATGTATATGTACACATGTGCTTCAGAAAATAATAAATTTAGTGCTTCTCAGCTCCTCATCTTCTTATTTTTCTTAGCTTCTAATCCAGTTGTTTGTCTTAAGGGTAAAATTCAAAGGAGAGTGTTTTTTCCTTAAATGATAAATACATTTTTGCTTTGAAGAGAGTCTGAGATGTTTTCATCTTGTTTCTAAGGCTGGTGGCTGTGGTGTTCTTGTCACACCTTTGTGATGTTGGGCTTAGGCCTGGCTACAGTCATATCTCTGGGTCTTGCAAGAGGGAGGCACACTGCTTCACACCCTATGTCTACTTTCTGATAAAAGAAGAAAGCAAAAAAAAAATTTTTAATGTAAATTTAAAATATGGTCGTGTTTATACTTATCACATTATCATGCATGAGGAGAAACATCTCTAATAGCGTTCAGGTGGATTTTATACACTGGACAGATATGGAGAAATACCTGCCTACATACATACATACATGTACACACGTTAGAATTTTTACAGGAGTACTTAAAATATATTTGAAAAGGCAAGTGGACATTTGAAAGTAATCATTTGTTGCCCCCTTATTGCAGTCGAGGTTTCTTGAGTACTTGCTATGTTAAGATATTGTCCCAGTAACCTAGAACTAAGATATCATCTTCCAGAGTAAGAACTTCCTGCCTTTCTCCATTAATATGTGTGAAGTTTGACCTATAGCATTCACCTGAGAGCAAGCCACACGTACTGTCCTCATGTTGCACTTCAAAAAGCTGTGTATTTTCCCTGGGTGACTGGCTGTGCCTTGATCCTATCAATAAAGAGCAGGTCATGTTTTGTTTAACATACAGGTACAGGGAGATCTTAGACATTATTTTCATAGTCAAAAGTTTTACTTGTTTCTGGCCACGTATCTACTTGTTAAACTGTCTAATCTTTCTAATTTAGTAGTTTGAAGGTAAGTACGAATGAATTTAGTTTTTATTTTTTATTATCTTTTTTAATGTTTATTTAGTTTTGAGAGAGAAACAGAGAGACAAAGCATGAGCGGGGGAGGGGCAGAGAGAGGGAGAGGGAGACACGGAATCTGAAGCGGGCTCCAGGCTCTGAGCTGTCAGCACAGAGCCTGACACGGGGCTCGAGTCCACGGACCGTGAAATCATATGAGCCGAAGTCGAATGCTTAACCGACTGAGCCACTGAAGCACCTCTGACTTTAGTTTTTAGATTCAAGAAGACTATTTCATAATTTTCGTAAATTTCCTGCGGCAGACCCAGCTAATTCTGTCCTTTGGTTGAGTGGCATGATATATTTATGTTATGGTGTATTTTTTTTAATCTGTTTTTGTCCCTGTGCTCTTTGAATGGTTTTGCATCATGCTCAACATAATACTGTGTTCTGTATCACCTGAGTAAATGCATTCTAATCTTGTGTGCATTCAAGTTCTGTTTAGATTAACTCTTGGGAATTTGTAGCATGTTCATCTCCCTAGTGGATGTTTGAGAAGCTAGTATTAACGGTCGAAATTTTCACAGGTAAAAAGTGAAGTGAATAAGTTGTACAGATTGCTTGAAATAGACATCGATGGTGTTTTCAAGTCTCTGCTACTGCTGAAGAAAAAGAAATACGCCGCTCTGGTTGTTGAGCCAACGTCGGATGGGAATTACATCACCAAACAGGAGCTGAAAGGATTAGATATAGTTAGAAGAGATTGGTGTGACCTTGCTAAAGAAACTGGAAAGTGAGTTCGGCTTTCATGTGTGCTTTTGTTGTTTGTCTTTAAAAACTTCACATAGTAATGACATGGACAAGATGTATGATTCTGCCAAGCGCAAGGACCCAACTTCTTTTTTACAGATTAATGCTCCTCACTTATTGGGAGTGGAATTTTCCAGGTAGATGAAAACTTAGAAGAAGCCAAATTCACTCAGTGAGAGATACTTGCTGTAAGATACATCTTAGGAGTTGTGACTCATGATGAGGGTAAACCTTCACATATTAGCTCCCTACAGAGTTGATTTCATTGGTGTTGGCTTGTCTCTGTTTTGTTTTGCTTTCCTATTCTTACTAGAAAGTGCCTTGTGTTGTGTCTGTCCCTGAATCATCATAGAACCTCTTTAGGAGGTCTTTAGGAGGAACATAGTTGTTAAGGTGTCCCCATGTTTTGACTTAAATATTCTGGGATTCAAAATGCACCATGGAGTGAGACTTTGTTCCCAACTGTATCTTTTATGTATAAAGATTCTTAGGAATCTCTAGAAAAAAATGCCTATCAGGTTAATTTAAGAGCTGGGTCTCAAATACCCTACGTACCTCAGAAATAATAAATGTCATGGCTGACCCCCTAGCTTTGCATCTGAGACTGGAAATGGTGATACTAAGGCCTGTTTTTTGTTTTTTTTTTTGAGAGAGAGAGAGAGAGAGAGAGCGAGCGCGCGCGTACATGAACGAGGAGGGGCAAAGGGAGAGGGAGAGAGAGACTCTTAAGCAGGTTCCATGCCCAGCACAGAGCCTGACATGGAGCTTGATTTCATAACCATGAGACCATGACCTGAGCCAAAATCATGAGTCAGACGTTTAACCAAGTGAGCTACCCAGGCTCCCCAAGACCTCTTTTTTTTTAAAGAGTCACATTAATTTATAAAGCACCCATTTAAAAAAACCTGTATCTTTATGTATTTAATGTGCCATCTTTCTAGATATTCCTGTTTTGTGAACCTGCCCAATTCTGAAAATAGAACTTTTTACTTTAAAGCAAAATTTTAAATTAATCTTAATATTGCTGAATATTCACACTTTTTACTTGTTTTCCAGTCTCCATCTTGCTTTCCACATTGGGAGATTGAGCAGTTGTTGCTTCTGCAAAACCACTCTTGCTTAGGCAAAGTTGATCATCGGAGTATAGGTCACTGTTAGCCTTTTATGAAATGAAGTTTGAAATGCTTCATTGCCCCCAAATGTACCCAAAGATGAAACTACTTTGTATAGACTGTCGATTAGAGTGTTCTCTTCAGCTTTGTGTTTTCTAAGAAAAGATGCATCATAATAGAAGTAAATTTCTCTGAGTTAGAAATGTATTAGTAATTAAAGCTATACAAATGTTTTTGTCAGGGTTCTTTTTCTGACAAATTATAATGCAGCTGTCAAAGCCTTGCTCTGCATTTTCTCAGAAATGGATAAAATATTGGCTTCCTTACTCCTTTTCTTTTTCTTTTTTCCCTTTTTTTTTTTTTGAGGGGGTCTGGTAGAATAATAGGAAGTGTAAGGTTGGAGAACACTGAGCAATATAATGAAGCCAAAGAAAGAAAAGTTTGAAATCTTTGGTTTTTTAAAAAATTTTGCGTAAAGAGCAAAATATTTCTGCTTACCTAGTTAATGGTCATCTTAGCCTGGTGATACCAGAAATAATATCTTGCTACTTTATGGGGAAAGTCCAATTTTTTCTTTTAAAATTTTAGCCTGTGAGCAGAATATAACTGCTTGTGAATTTTGTAGCTGCATAGATGCACTTGTGGATGGAACACATACCTTTCTCAGTGCACATTTTGTGTGAAGCATTAGCTGCTGAATGAAAAAGGGTCTGTATGTTTAAGGGCAAACCTGACGTTCCAAGGTTGGTAAATCTTTCGGAGAGTTTGTGTAAAAAAACAAATAGTAACGGCCTTTTGGACATTAACGCTCATGTTAGCTTTTAGTACAGCTCTTGTCCACATGTAAATCTAATGGCATTTATCTTCCTTTTCTCTCCTTTATTAATAAAGTATAATATTAAAAAAATGAATCCTTCTCTTTTTTTGCAGCTTTGTCCTTGGTCAGATTCTTTCTGATCAAAGCCGAGACACTATAGTGGAAAACATTCAGAAGAGGTTAATAGAAATTGGAGAGAATGTGCTAAATGGCAGTGTCCCAGTGAGCCAGTTTGAAATTAACAAGGTAAATGTAGCATTTATTGCTGAGCCCAGCTGCTGCCATGTGTTTTTTGCCTCCTTCAGATAGTTGAAGAACCACCTCATCCTTGCAGTCGAAATAAATTCTAGCTGGTGATGAAAGCCGCTTAACAACTATCTCCCCAATGGATCATTAGCATCCCGCTTCCTCTTCCAGCTGCTGGCACTGCCCTGTCTCCATCTTTTACTTGGTGGAAGCCTTGTTTCCAGAGATTGTGTAGAGTGACCTAGTTGATGTTTAGGGAACTAGCGAGTATTACCTTCTCCATGGTCCTCGTCCTCATCTATACTTGTTTGCAGAGGACAGCCTGTAAGCTTAGAGAGAGACAGAGACAAGAGTGTGTGTGTATGTGTGACTTTCACAGAAGGGGATCCTTAGAGGTGTTGTAATGAGAGGGCTTTTGTGGGGCATAGTCATTTAGAATTAAGATGGCGATAGCATTTTTTGTATAGCCAGAGCACTTGTGCTTTTATTTTCTTTTTAAACTATGTAATTTAGACTCTGTGGACAGTTTTAGTTGTTGCAAATAGGGAATATTTTTTTCTTACCTAATTTGAAAAATAAAACCTTGGTTTCCAAAGTGCTGTGTAATATAAGATGTTAGTTTGCAGATCTCCCTTTTTTCCTCCATTTGAAGAGTACCCTTACATATACAGAAGCTAATTCTGCAAATACCATTTTATCCATTCTGTGATAGATTACGTTGTCAGAGCTGATAGAAAAAAAGAATTTTAATGAAAAAGAATTTGATGATGATATAAAATGGAAGAGTTAAGAGTTAAAACTCTAATGATACCATCATGATACCTTATGTTAAGGTGATGCCTGTCATTTTTGCACATTTTCTTACTCTTGGAAACGTACTTTTACATTGAAGCGATTACAATACATAGTATTTGGAAATGTGTTTTTGTTTACATTTTATTTATTTTTGAGAAAGGGAGAGAGAGCACAGGTAGGGGAAGGGCAGAGAGAGAGGGAGACACAGAATCCGAAGCAGGCTCTAGGCTCTGAGCTGTCAGCACACAGAGCCTGACATGGGGCTCCAACTCAGAACTGTGAGATCATGACCTGAGCCGAAGTTGGACGCTTAACCACCTGAGCCACCCCAGCACCCCAAGGAAATGTGTTTTTATTTAACATAAACAGATTTTGCCACATTTCTATGTTATCTTAAAAATGATCATGTTAATTTTGTATTTCACTGATACATCTTTATTTAAAAATTTTGTCTGATTATTTACATTAGTTTTGGTATTATAAATAACCAGATTGAACATCTTTTCTTCTTTATCTTTTTGCTTCTGAATGAATTATATTCTTAGTTTAGGTTCCTTGGCGCGAAATATTTGAGTCAAGAGATAGGACTATCTGGAGCACCTGGGTGGCTCAGTTGGTTGAGCATCTGACTCTTGATTTCGGCTCAGCTCGTGATCCCTGGGGCGTGGGATTGAGCCCTGTATGTCATTCTCTTTGCTGAGCATGGAGCCTGCTTTGGATTCTCTCTCTCTCTCTCTCTCTCTCTCTCTCTCTCTCTCTCTCTCTGTCTGTCTGTCTGTCTCTTTCTTCCTCCACCCCTTCCTCTCTGCTTCTGCCTGCTCTCTCTTTCTGAAAATAAAAAAATACAGGAATATCTGTACAGCTCTTGCCACATTGCTTTGTAAGAGGGTGATAACCAATTGATTAAATAAAATGTGTGTGCCAGTGTCACCACAGATTTCCTTGTATTGGTAGTAGTTCATTGGTGATAATATCATTGATAACATTTAAATAAAATAATGCTGTCACTGTGTTATGAAAGTGTCTCACTTTTGGATTTAATTTGCATTTGTTTGGTTTTTAGAGAAGATGAGTATTTGCTATGCATATCCTTAGGATTAGTATTTATTTTTAGATAAGCCATTTGTTCCTTACACCTTAACTGTGATGTCTTTAATGTCACAAAAAAAAGAGACACTCTTTTATATACAGAAGCACAAACAACTAGAAGTAACTATTAGAAGAGCACTTGTGCTTTGGCACTAGCTCTTCACTTTAAGTGATGCCATGTTCACCTGTTGGCATGGCTTTACTTGTGACATCTAAACACTGATTTGCTTTCAGATTTTGTTTGGTCTGTCTCAGAAATTTGCGTGAGGAAGAGTTCAAACTGCAGTCTTCCCTTGATCACTTTTTGCATCACTTCCGCAGGTTGTATCCCTGACACTGTCTACCTTCTTAGAAACGTGGGCCCTGTATTCCAAGGAGCTCCCGGCAGGAGTTTGGAAGGCTGAATCCAAACATGACCGTATTACAGGCACAATAATACTGAGCACGTGTCCCCTAGGCCACTGCACCCCACTGTCATCTTCTCATATGAACAATGACAGTGTTACTAGTATGCCAAGAAACTGAAGTCATAGGCACACTGGCAGTGTCCAAGTTCTGATGAGCAGTCTATAGTCTTGTGATTTTTAAGTTTTTACTATTGAAATTGTTAAACTTAAAACTAGAGAGTAGTATTATGAGTCCCTATGTATCCATCATTCAGCTGCAATAATTGTCAATTTACAGGGACATTATTATTAATCACAGTAATAGTAATAGTGTGATAGGACTGTGCATTCATTTTTCTGTGGCAGAACTAAAATTCTAAGTCACTATCTTTATAATCTCCATTTTACTTGACATAGTGGCTGGCAAGTAACAGTTGTCCAGTGAATATTAAAAGTTGCTTTCTTTGTTTAAAAAATTTTTTAACGTTTATTTATTATTGAGAGACAGAGCATGAATATGGGAGGGGCAGAGAGAGGGGGAGACACAGAATCTGAAGCAGACTCCAGGCTCCGAGCTGCCAGCACAGAGCCCGATGCGGGGCTCGAACTCCCAAACTGCGAGATCATGACCTGAGCCGAAGTCGGACACCCAACCGACTGAGCCACCCAGGCGCCCCTTCAGTTGCTTTCTTAATCTTCCATTCATCAAACATGCACTACCTCTTATAAGCACAATGCTAGATTCCGGAATATAAAATTGAATGAGCAAGGCAAGGTCCATGTTTTCAAGATGGTGATGGTCTGTCAAAGTTATATTTACTGTCCCACATTTTTATACCTTTTAAAAAATAAAACGGATTTCTGCAGTGGTGATTCAAGCGCAATCCTTTTTTTTTCCTTTGTTTTTTTAATTTTTTTTTTTAATTTTTAAAATTTTATTTTTTTAATTTACATCCAAATTAGCGTATAGTGCAACAGTGATTTCAGGAGTAGATTCCTTAATGCCCCTTACCCATTGAGCCCATCCCCCCTCCCACAACCCCTCCAGTAACCCTCTGTTTCTTCTCCATATTTAAGAGTCTCTTATGTTTTGTCCACCTCCCTATTTTTATATTATTTTTGCTTCCCTTCCCTTATGTTTATCTGTTCTGTGTCTTTAAGTCCTCATATGAGTGAAGTCATATATTTGTCTTTCTCTGACTGACTAATTTCGCTTAGCATAATACCCTCTAGTTCCATCCACGTAGTTGCAAATGGCAAGATTCATTCTTTTTGATTGCCGAGTAATACTCCGTTGTATATGTATACCACGTCTTCTTTATCCATTCATCCGTCGATGGACATTTGGGCTCTTCCCATACTTTGGCTATTGTGGATAGTGCCACTCTAAACATGGGGGTGCATGTGTCCCTTCAAAACAGCACACCTGTATCCCTTGGATAAATACCTAGTAGTGCCACTGCTGTGTCGTAGGGTAGTTCTGGTTTTCATTTTTGAGGAATGTCCACACTGTTTTCCAGAGCGGCTGCACCAAGCACAGTAAATTCTGATGAAAGGCCTATCTGTGTCATAGTTTTTTCTCAGTCTTGTTTACAGCAAGCTATTTATATGTCAGAGGTGATGTGTCTTGATCTCTCTGAATACTTACAATAAACATAAACAAGTTTTAAAGAAAACTTGTGAGCAGTTCACTTTTTATGTTTTACCGCTTTCAAAGGAGAGTGGAGCAGAACAGTCTATGTGACTGGTTGTGGATGATTTTATGACAAGATATCTCTTTATCTGTAGATGCCGATATTTTTGTGAACTTGGGAGGGATTGAAAATAGGAGGCTAGCCTTGGGTGGAGGAGTAAAGTGGTGAGATTTACCTTTGTAGAGATTTTAGCCCTTGTTGTTGAAAGCAACGGAAAAACACTGTGTGTGATTTTCTGAATTACTGCAATCTTAGCTTAAATATATTTTATAAAGTAACACAAAGTACTTCACAGCTGATTTGTATAGCCCTAGCTAACTTGAGCCTAAACCACCAGGAAACATTTTTTTTAAATCAAGCCTTCGAAAACTAGCTTGTAAAATCCCCAAATAGCCTCAATCTAATAATTGGAAAGTATGTCAGATGAAATTCAGAATTTCTTAACATTGCTCTGATGTATAGTCATTTGAAGAAGATAATGGTTTTTTTTTTTAAGCAGAGTTATATTGATTAAGATATCTACGCAGCATTACCCATCCAAGTCAATCAAGACTCCACATAATGCAGGTTGGAGGAGATTCAAATACGTGGAGCATTTCCTAGGCACTCTCTGGCCCTGAGTGTATGATTTACAAAGTGGACATGGCATGGGTATGTGCCGCCCTTTGGAGAACCTGCTTTATTCCTACTACAGCATTTCTCAGAGTTCCTGCTCTCAGGACACTTGCACAGTCTTAAAATATTGAGGGCGGCAAGAGATTTTGTTTATGTGTGGTCTATATTAATATTTACTGTTAGAAATGAAAACTGAGAAGTTTTAAAAACATTTATTTGTTTAGAAATAGCAATAAGCCCAGTATGTGATTCAAAAATAACATTTTTCCTTGAAATAACTATGTATTTCAGAACAAAGAAAAATTAGCCAGAGGAGTGGCATCATTTTACAGTTTTGCATATCTCTTCAATGTCTAGTTTGGTAGAAGACATCTGGATTCTCATATCCACTTGAATGTCCAGTCTCTTGTGTGTGGTTTTGGTTGAAGTATAGGAAGAAAATCCGTTTTCACACAAATATGTAGTTGGAAAAAGGAGAAATATTTCACTACTTTTTTCAGATAGTTGTAATATGTATTCTCCTTTGATTCTACACCACTATTATCTAAATGGTATTTAAAAAGTTTTTTTTCATATTTTATTTGAGAGAGAATCCCAAGCGGGCTCTGCACTGTCAGCACCAGAGCCTGATGCAGGGCTCGAACTCAGGAACTGTGAGATCATGACCTGAGCCAAAATCAAGAGTCAGATGCTTAACCAGCTGAGCCACCCAGTCTCACCTAAGTGGTATTTTCTTAAAGGCTATTTGTAATGGGGAAATCTGAAACCTTATCAGTGAACTTTTCATAATCTCACATTAAAATCTGTTGGTCTGTGTTGTACTTGGAATAGATACTTTACTCATGCAAAGCATTATGCATTGGCCATTTATGAAATGATAGTTCTGGCAGTTGTACAGACCTTCCAAATATTGAATGCATTTTATTGTAGATTATTCAAAATCACATTGTAAAATATTTCCTGCTAATAGCATTAGAAAAGTCTTTAAGGATAGAAAAGCTGTCAAGCTCACACATACGCAACGAGTTTTCCAAAATTCTAATTTGTGCTTAAAAGTTTGAATTTTACCTTTGGCAATACATATTGCCACTTGTTTGTCTTCAGGTTGCAGGTTCACTCCGTTTTTTTTGAGAAATTGTCTGCTGAAGACCCAAGTTAGAATAGTAGTAGTTGGCTCATCATTCTTGTAAGGAAAAACTGTGTTCTATGAAAAAGGCAGCTAGTTTGGCTTGCAAGTCTGAACATTTGCACAAGTGCTTTCCGTCGAGTAAGCTTCATTCTTGAGTATACAGTAGACATGGCTTATGTGTAATTCTTATCTTGCCACACAAAATATTAGCCTTGTATTCAGGGTCAGGAGCTGAAAAATCTAAAACTTTTTGCTGTTTCATAAAGGACATTCATTTTAAAAATTTTTTATTTTAGAGAGAGAGTGCGTGTGTGAATGGGGTAGGGGAGAGAGAGTGAGCGCGCACGCAAGAATCTCAACCAGGTTCCACGTTCAGCACGGAGCCTGACACGGGGCTCAGTCCCATGACCCTGGGATCGTGACCCATGCAGAAATCAAGAGTTGGACCCTCAACCAACTGAACGACCCAGGCACCCCATTAAGGACATTCTCAAGTGAAACTGGTTTCTTTTGTTTTTTCTTTCTTCTTTTTTCCTTTTCTTTTTTTTTCTTTTGAGAACTCTGAGCGCGTGGTGGCAAAGAATACCAGGAATGGTACCACACTTTGGTGTGGCAGCCCCCGTTCATGTTTATGAGGCATCAGGATCTTTACCTACCACTGCTTCTGCATTACCAGTGCCAACAGTATTGTTAGAAGAATAATTTTGACCTCTCACCTTCCTAAAAGGGTGCCCGGAACCCCCACAGGTCTGCAGAGCACATTTAGGTGATGTAGTCATGCGGCGCCCTGTTCCCTGCCCTTCCTCTTGTCTTTTGAAACCCACCACAGGGCTAGATCCCTTCCTTCTCCCCTTTGTGCATACTGCGTTCTAGTCCAGTAGACTGTATTTTGTGTCACCCCTTCTTTGAACTTTTGCTTTTATCTCTGCCCAGAATGTTCTTGCTCTTGTCACCTTGTCTTAAAATCCTGTTTTTCTTCACATGCCAGCTCAAGTTTTTTCTCCTGTGATTTCTATTCTCAGATGATAATGATCTTTACCTCTAAACTCTCTCCCTAACACTTTGCTCCACATCTCCCTTAGGGCACACGTAGCTTATTTTTGAGGTTTCATTTGTGGAATGGGGAATCTTCTAATAGCAGATGACTTAGAACCAGTGACCGTCTTACTCATCTCTCAGTACTTTACAGTGCTTGAATTTAGTTAATTATTGCAGAGTGAGCAAAATCATTTATTCTGCAAACCTTGGGTTGCCCTTGTACGCCAAGAATGGTCGTGAGCATTGTGGATGCAGCGGCAAGCAAGGCTGACCTGTTCCTGCCCTCGTGGGGCCGACTTTGTGCTTGCAGCTCACTCATTCTGCCTTTCTGGAGCTGAAAGTGAGTGTTAAGTCCACCGATTTCTGGTACCTTTGAGATTTATGTGGGCTAGAGAAGCCTTTGGGAAGCATCGTTCAGTCAGAGAAACTGCTCTGCATCAGTCCTTACTAACCAGTTAATTCAGGGAGAGAACTGCAAACATGAGGAGAAACTCTAAAGGCTTCACAGGAAACTGAATTTATAGTCTTAATTTTTTATAGCCAAGTATTACATGCCATGGCCCATAAACTTGTATTTCTTTTTTGCCAGAGTTCCATTTGGTCATATTAGTTACTCAATGAAGGAGGGAGGAGTCTTGTGGATGGAATGTGTATGGACTGTGGCACTGTTTTCTACATGCAGCTTCTGTCCATCTTATGTTTCTGTGGCTGATAGGATTCTAGGAAAGATGTATTTAGTGTCTATCTGTGTGAGAAGGGTTTTATTTTAAACCGTGGGGCTTTTTGTTTCCTCTTTTCCTCTTTTAGGCATTGACCAAGGATCCCCAGGATTACCCTGATAAGAAAAGCCTACCTCATGTACATGTTGCCCTCTGGATAAATTCTCAAGGAGGCAGAAAGGTGAAAGCTGGAGATACCGTGTCGTATGTCATCTGTCAGGTAAAATTGTAGTAATTAATAAGACTCCCAGACCTCTTAACCTATAGTAAACTTCAGATCACCACAGTGTCTTACTTCGTGTTCTTCCAAACAATTGGTCCTGTAAAGAGATGGGTTAGTCTGGTTGGTTTTATAATATTTGAAGCCTTAGAGGTATGAGGTATGTTATTAAAATTTTCCTAAAGCATTTAAGACCAGTGTCCTGGTTCACTTGAAATTACCTTGGTGAGACAGATGCATGGCAGTGGTTGCTGTTTCACCCCTAAATTGACTTGAGTGATAATGTGTGTAAGTTTGGTCACATGTCCAGCAGGAGTCTGTTATTCCTTTTGCCATAGTTTCCATTAGGAATACTGTCAGGATAAGAGAGCGGATGCATGTTTCCCTAGCCTGTGTTCGAATAGTCCCTTGAAAAAAGTGTGAAGTACTTGGTAATATGGAGAAAAGTGATGGATCCTAAAAACATTCCTTAGGAAGAAAACACAAATTATCTAACCACTTTGGGGTCTTTTCTTTTCTTTTTTTTTTTTTTTAAATTTTTTTTTTTTTTTTTAACATTTATTCCTTTCTTGAAAGACAGAGAGAGACAGTGTGAGCAGGGGACGGGCAGAGAGAGAGGGAGACACAGAATCCGAAGCAGGCTCCAGGCTCTGAGCTGTCAGCACAGAGCCCGATGGGGTCTTTTCTTTATTGTGAGTGGCGGTGGCCTAGAACCCACCTCCTTGCCTTCTCCCTCTTCCATGAGGCACCTCTGAGGAACCTCTAACCCCTCTGGAACACAAGTTTATACCACTAACCAGTTTCTTTGGAGAGGAGCATGCCTTTAACAGGGATGGGGAAAGATGGTAGGACAGAAGAGTAGTTTTTTTCTTTGAACACACTTAACTCCAGTTGGAGCAAAGGGGAGGTCTCATCTCTTTCTCCTATTAAAAAAAAAGTCACAGCCTCTATCCAAATTCTTTAAAATTAATTGTGGTGTGGTATACTTATCAAAAGGCATAAGTCATCTGTGTAAGACTTTGTTTTTAATTAATTATTGCGTTCTGTCATTACAGTGGAAAAAACGAGATAAGCCTTGAACTTCATTGCATTATGATTGATCTTTGTCAAACTACAGTCAGTGTGTTTTTAAAACATAGAGTCTTCTCAGAATTTAAAAATTAGCTGCTAATATCTGCTCGGTATCACAGATGACGTACATAACAAATGATTTAAGTACATGGACAGGAATCAGCACTTGACTCTGTCTCCCTCCTAGGGTTACCCTTGATTAAGAACTGTTACAGAAAGCCAATTCCTGCAGGAAAATATTTCCATAAATGTCTGACTCGCTCAATCCCTTAATGTGCTTTGCATATTGCCTCTGACAAGTCTCATCTCAAAAAAACAATTTTCATATTATGCAAATAAAGATTTTGATAAATAGGCTAGTTTTGTTTCACTTACGATTTCACATACATGGAAAAGCTCTTCGATTATTAGTGACAGGAGCAGATGGCAATGCAGCTTTGAAAATCATATAGGTTCTGGGAAATGACATCTAATAATGAAATCCAGCCAAAATTATGTTTTGGCTAAACCTGGAGTGGAGATGTGTGGTAGTGTGATCGATGTATTTAGAAGTCCGGGTTATGTTCCTTGATGTCTAGATATTAGGTCTTAAGCTTGCTTTTTCTCGGGTCTTACCGAGCTAGAAAAGCTGAAAAAATGCTGACGCTGATATAGTGCGATAAATCCATTTTGATGTATTGTCAATATTTCCCCCATCCACTGGTGCTGGGCCTTAACTTACTTGTTAAAACTACAGTTCATGTTTCTTTTTATGAAGTCTTCTCATTGTATCCCAGGAAAAGCTGCAGGACTTGCATTTGCCTCTGTCCCCTGGCAGCGGGGCAAGCCCGCTTTGAGGATGTTTGTGAGCCAGAGTTGCCTACCTTTTTTGCTTTTAAGGACTCACACTATTCTGTTTCCAAACACAACCATCTATTTAGAATCTCTTTTTGATATTTTGAAGAGTACTTTACTGCTCTAAGCAAAGGTGTCCTCTGCAAATAGTCTGTCTCCTAGACAGGTTCCATTTTGTTTAAAATTTCTAATTAAAATTCGACTATAGTACTCTATTGATAATTTACTCAGACTATAAATTCAGATGAGTTCAGAGAGTAATGTTTTTGGTGTCTGATTTATATTGTAGTTTGTCGACTTGTAAAGCCTACATGAATTATTTGCTGAGATCTTAACTTCCACTTAATGGTTAAGTTTTAAATCCTTAATTATTTAACTTTCATTAGACATAATTTCCATAAGGCATGCCTTTAACATAATTGTTTTAAGGGGCCCCCTTGTACATCCATTTAAATAACTTTTTTCCATTAGTTTCCTTCTAAAGATGACAACATAGTTTTGAATGAATTGATTGCACCTGGTTGTCTCTGTGAAGTATGTACTTTGTGAACTTTGTGAATTACTACGTAGGCACTTAATGCAAGACGAACATTGCTTGTTAGTCAGTTTTTAAAGCATATGCCGTGTGTTACTGCATATACCGTGGGATCTTGCTAGGTTGGAGAATTAGGTCTGTGAGGGATATATCTTATGTCACGGCCTGAATGTTTTTCCAACACAACATAGCAAAACCTGTCTTACCAATTCTTTTGAATTTAGTCATGTTTGGGCTCAGATTTTTTAAATACAGCAAGAACTATGATTGGATTGGGGCACCTGGGTGGCTCAGTCAGTGAAGCATCTGATCCTTGTTATCAACTCAGGTCTTGATCTCAGGGTTGTGACTTCAAGCTCCCCGCATTGGGCTCCGTGCTAGAAAAGAAAAAAAAAAGAAATCTATTTGTGTCAGTGTGAAAACTGGTCTTTTGTGTGGTTATTTAAAATAAAAACTTTCTCAACTTGAGGATATGCTTAGAAATTTTCAACTGCTTTTTTAAAAACTTGCCTTACTCTGAGAATATCTTCTAATATATTGGAAAGTAACTCACGTGCCTTCAAAAAAAAATTTGCCTCTACAATTTGATTTTTATTTACCATTAAAAAGTAGCTAACATTGTTGTAATCTTAAGAACAGACTAGATTTTTTTTGTTCATTTATTTATTTTGAGAGAGAGAGAGAGAGAGAGAGAGCACGAGCAGGGGGAGGGGCAGAGAGACGGAGGGAGGGAGAGAATCCCAAGCAGACTCCGTGTTGTCAGCACACAGCCCGATGCAGGGCTCAATCTCACAAACCACGAGATCATGACCTGAGCCAAAACTAGGAGCTGGATGTTTAACCAATTGAGCCACCTAGGCGCCCGAAGGACAGACAAGTTTAAAAAAAAAAAAATAGAATTCTCTAAATTAATCAAGTTTCAGGTGTGTGTTAACAAAGTCAGTCTCAATACAGGTGTGGTGCATAGAGACGCTGCCCAGGGATTTTTCACACCGTTTTTGTCCTTAACCGTCATCTTACCCTCCTCTCATGATTCAGACTTCTCAAAGGGCAGCAATTAAAGTTGATGAATTCTGCCTAATTTGTTTTTACCATGTTGTGAACTCCTGAAAAATAACTAAATGGCAAGTTTGCTTTCTTTCTAGGTGTTTCATTATATCCCAGACCAGGTAGGACCTAGTTGATAAATATCTCCGTTTGTTTCCCTCAGGAGCCTTGCCAGATAAAGAGGCCTCTGCCTCCAGTCTGGTGAAGACAGTGGCATGCAAGTAGCCTCTTCTTGGGTTGGGTTCTGAGAAGGGGCTGAGTGTAGCAGGAATGAAAGAATGGGGTTCATGTTATCTATTTGGCAGAGCAGCTGAGCATTGTGAATAGTTAAAATTGACTAGTCTGATGGGGCGCCTGGGTGGCTCAGTCTGTTCAGCGGCCAACTTCGGCTCAGGTCATGATCTCACAGTGTGTGAGTTTGAGCCCCACGTCAGGCTCTTGTGCTGGCACCTCGGAGCCTGCTTCGGATTCTTTGTCTCTCTCTCTCTCTCTCTGCCCCTCCCCCCTCGCCCTCTGTCTCTCTCTCCAAAATAAATAAACATTTAAAAAAATTGACTAGTCTGAATGTAAAATTCTGTTGTTGACAAGAGGAGGTATGGAGCAAATTGTTGGATGACTTGTAGAGTCACAGATGTTGGTGACCTCACCCACAGGGCTGTAGATCAATTATATAGAATTCCACGGCTTTTTATAAAGAGGAAACCTTTGAGGGGCCCCTGGGTGGCTCAGTTCCTTAAGAGTCCGACTTCAGCTCCTGGTATGATTTCACGGTTCGTGGGTCCAAGCCCCACACCGGGTTCTCTGCTGTCAGCACAGAGCCTGCCTCAGATCCTCTGTCTCCCTCTCTCTCTGCCCCTCCCAGCTCTTGGTCTCTCTGTCTCCCAAAAACAAATCAGTAAACGTTTTTTTTTTTTTTTTTAAGACCCTTTGAAAAGATACTCTCTGACCCATCTTTATTTCCTTGAGGAGAGCCATGTAAACAGTACAAAATGGCATGCCCTTCATTCCACCGGCCAGATATTTTGCTTCTAGAGCATTGCCATTCCACCAAGATAGCTCATTAATTTTATTCCTATGATATCTTCTATATGAGTCACTACTCTGTGGGTTTCATACTCCTTTCTTGACCGCTTGCTCATTTGTTTCTCGATACATATAGCTCCTCAAAGAAAATATTACCCCTGGGGGGGCCTTTAAGATGAGATTATGACTAGAATCCTTGCATGAAGGGATTGTATTCACATGGTAAAAGGACCACACATGCCTTTTCTCATTACTCCTAAAAGGCCTTTCTGGCTAGATTGATAGTTAGCAAGTCTTCTCAGTGTGCTTCTGTGATATGGCAGGTGGAATTATTTAATCTAGTCATGCCATCTTGTTGGTTTCATGTTTCAACAAAAAATAGAACACAACACATGCTGGATTTACATTCTTGGACAGTGGGTGACATGTTTTCCTTGATCTTCCTACTCTTAGATACATATGAAATGTTCACCATTAGGTCAAAAGGACTTCTTGGTGTTTGTAATTGAATACATAAAATTTGAATTGTTGTCCCTCTTTGTGGCCAGGCAAGTATGTGTGATTGAATTTCTTAACAGCTACCTGTGCCGTGTCCTTTTGTAGGATGGGTCAAACCTCAGTGCGAGTCAGAGGGCCTATGCACCCGAGCAGCTACAGAAACAGGACAATTTAACCATTGACACCCAGTACTACCTGGCTCAGCAGATCCACCCGGTCGTGGCTCGGATCTGTGAGCCAATAGACGGAATCGATGCTGTCCTCATTGCAACGTGGTTAGGTAAGTGTCCCCAGCTCACATAGCCTCTTACCCGGCTGCCTATACCAGCAGCCATGGTCCTCCCTCAACTGTTGCAAGCCTTGTTTATCGGCACGGTATGTGTCGAGCACTTCTTTGTTTATAGTTGGGTATTTATTTTTGTGGTTGGTTGATTACTGTCTGTCTCCCTTCATAGGCTGGGGAGCCCACATATTTGCTCCCTCTGTAGCCACATGCCTGCTCCACAGTAGGCACTCAGTCAGTAAATGTCGAGGGAAGAGAGGGAAGGCAGGAGAAGGGAGGAGGAGAAGATTGTAGGCATAGTTCCAGTGTCTGAGCTTAGGTTGTCCTAGCTTTAATCGGTGAACTTCTATTAATAAGGAGATTGATGGTATTGTGATGGGTGGTTTATCTTGTCTCTATCTCTAAATGTATTTTTGTATAAAGTGAGAGTACACAGCTTTTTTTAAAGAGTAAGAGTAAGAGTAAAAAGTTTAATTTTTAGTATACAATTCCCTGTGAGTATCCTACTCTCACTTTATTTTAAATTCTTTGAAAACCAGACTTGCTGTTACCTTCTAGGAATGAGCTGATTCCTAATTTGTCATCATCCCAGGAGGTATTGGTCAACCCCAAAACTTCTGTGTTTTGACTTTTTCCTGTGTCACCAGACTGTCATCTCTTGCTTACAGATGCATTTCGTTACTTGCTCTGACTTCATTTCTAGATGGCCAGCATGGAAAGGGTTACAGTGCTTTAAGATGTCTACTCTCTTTCCCATTGTCCGCAAAGATGAGTATTTTTAGAATACTGCCTAATAAAGTCCTTAGATGACGCCTCGCAATCTGTAAGTGAGGTCCAGGTGCCACTGACATCTCACAGTTGTAGACTCTAACTTTGGAGCTCCAACCTGTATTTTTAGCCTTATTTCTTAATCGGTATACTTAGGGTCCCCTTAATGTGGCATTGCTCATTCTGTCCCTACTTCATGGAAAATTCTCCCCCTCTTCTCATTGAAATGTCTGACTTAAGACATGGGTGTTGACATCATAGGGACTTGGGTGTCCATGCTGGTTCTGTGTTTCACAAGCTCTGTGGCTTTCACAAGCCTCCAAACCTTGTTCAAAGCCTTGGTTTCTGGAATCGTAAGGCGGAGTTGCTCTGAGGGGGCAATAGGCTGATGCACGGGTGAACCTCTGCCCGGGCCTGGAGCAGAGAGGGTGCTGTTAGCAGCCACGCCCTGCGCTCCTGCCCGGCCTCTGCGTAAATGTGTCCACGGCCTCTCCAGTCCCTAAGGTTTATACGTAGTTAGTGCTCACTCTGCATGTGTGGACCCGGATGTGTGCCATCCTGCCCCTGGTGAGCATTTTCCTGAGCTGCTGCCTGCTAGCCCTGACTCCACTCTTCTGCCAGTGTCTGCTCTGGAAGTGGAAACTTATTTTTGACCTTTGCCTAAGCAGAACATAATTAGGATGATAAAATCTGCTACCCAAATCGTCATATAATGTGTTCTCAGAGTTGAATTGTATTTGATGATGTTTATAAATCCTCAGCTGGGAGGAGGGGCATCGAAGCGCACAGTAGTTGTTAGCTTCCTTCTTTCTCATCTCCGCATTGGGTGCTGCTGTGTCGGATACCGTACTAAGTACTTTGTATATGTTATCTCATTTAATCTTTGCAAGAACCTCATGAGGGTGTGTTGTATTCGCTCCATTTTACAGAGAAGGAATCAGAGGCTCAGAGAGGTAACTAACTCGGTCTTGTCACATAGCTAGTAAGGGGACTGGCTGCGTTTGGATGGGACGCAGCTCTCTGTGAACTCCAAAGCTCTTCACCGCTGCACCACCCTCTACTACCTGTTCTTAGCTCTGAGAGGCGATGACACAGCTCTTCAAGCAGGAGTGGAGTGGTGTGGATGTGAAGGCACAGGAATTTCATCTTCATGCGCCCTCCTCTCCCTGTTGCACCCACCAGTGAACATTCCCAGTAAAAACCCCCTAAGAAGAACCAGTTTTTGAAAGAGTAGGGCTCCCAGTTTTTCCATTTGTACCACCTCACCAAGAACCTATTCTAGAGGCTAATTGCTATCCTTTCCTTCCCTGGTGTGAAATTTCCCAGCGGCCCGGCACTGAGCAGGAGTAGATGGATGAAGTGTCCCCCTGCCCCGGCCCCTAGTGACACATAGTCAGCACCGAGCCTCGAGGGAAGGGTGCTGGAGCCTGCGTGGTGGGTAACCCGATACCCGCTCGTGCATCTCAGTACTCGTCCCAGAGGGACCCAGAAGGATTTTGTCGGTTCTGGGGTCATATTTAAGGTAGTTCTAAGTTAAACAGTGGACACATTTTGACTTGCTTAAAGACAGACTTGATCCTAATTGCCACTGCCCTGTGGTCACAGGCTCTGCCTTATGAATCCAGTTTTCGCAAATCATTTTCCAAGCCGGTAGCCCCGTGGGTCCTGTCTGCAGAGGGTTCGTGTTATTACTGACCAGGCTCACTGTGCGCCCGGAGCCCTCCGTACTTGGGCACAGCTCCACCCAGCCTCCACCTCTCCTAGCCCATCACCCGCCACCTCTTGGTGCCAGGTAGCCACTCAGAGCTACTGGGAAGATCTGTGTCTTTGGTTCCCAAGGAGCTGCTGCGACTCCCCCTTTTTATCTTCCAGTGTTTATCTTGTGCCGCTTGGCAGTGGGTCTTCGGCCGAGGGCCTGTGAAGTTGTCTCCATTGTGCTATCCCCTCGTCCTGTGCTCGTCCTCTGCTCCCACGGCAGCTCCTGTCGTTACCGGCGCTGTCCGCGTCTCTGCCGGTATTAGTGAGAAACCCCCAGTCCTTTCTCTCTCCCTCTTTGCCCATAGGAGGTCCACGTGCATGAAGTGCAGGACTGCAAATGTCGTGGACCATGAAGGTCTGTAGAAAACGTGGAAGCTCCCCAGACGGCTCTGTGCCCGCCTTTGCTCCCTGCCCTCTGCAGGAGCCATGTTCTGGTCTGCATCCTTTATCCCTCCCCCGCCCCCCCAGAGAAAAATCAGGATGGCTGTTTTTCACTAGGGGATTAGAGGCCCCTGTTACCAGTTCTCCCTTAGCCTGTGGTTTTAGGGCGGAGGAGAGTGGAGGAGGTGGGGAGGTGGGGGGAAAGTAAGAGGAGTGTAAGGGGGTGCATGGTTTCTAAGAGGTGCAAGCCGTAGGCATAAAATTACTGTAATTTGTTTTTAAAATTCTAAATCTGTTTTCTTTATATGAAAAAAAACTACAGTTCGTGAACTGACAATGTTAAATAAGTTGAAGTGTACAAATGTGTACATAAAATACAGGCTCTCCAACTGCCTAATCACAGACATAAAATAACTCTCTTGCTTTTAATGTAGTTTTTATCTTTGATTAATGAAATGTATTACAGTGTTGAAACTTCAGTGAAGTTTGATACTTTGTCCTTTTAGTTAGTACAAAGAAATCAGGAATAATGGCATAATTTCATTTATGAAAATTATTAAGTTCATGATTTTTTATTTTTAAGACTCTTTTGTGGAGAGCAAGTATATTTTTCCACCACCTTTTTCTTTTTCTATTGCTTTTATACTGCTTTCCTTGAAATGAAAGGCAAGCATCAAGTGTTGGTTTTATCCTGTGGCTTCACTTTGGAAATTCTCCGACTATTTCTCCCTGTCAAGATACCTCCTGAGGTCTGTCTGCTGGCATGTTGCATGGCCAGGTGTTCTGTATAGGAAGGCCATTTTAGTGCAAAGGAGAGAGGATAGTCTATTAGATGAGTGAATGAATAAGTGTGTTGAAATGAAAGAGAATAATTTGTTCTCTCTAATAACTAATGGTCCTCATTATCCCACAGTAAAATATGTATCATTTTTCTGAAACCCATGCAAGATTATTGCTATTGGGCTTAAATAAAGCGAAATTTTACTCTTTTCCATCTGTGAACAGAAAAAAATATAGTCTTACTCTTCTTACACAATAGCCCTATGGGAAACGTGGCCACGAAAACTTAGAACTCTTAGCTTTTGTTCTCCAGACCATAGGTTTTTTTTCCTCTTGTTCTAATGAAATCCCTCCATAGTCTGTAGAGGAAATATTCACAGTATGCTCCAACATCCACATAGTCTTCTGTACCTAAGAAAACAGGCCAGTGATAAGAATAGTCTAAAGCTCATCCTTGAATTTCATCTTTTAATAAATTTATATTTCATGCATACAAGTACTTAGAATTATGTAATATCTTTCCTCTAATGAGCAATAATTTGTATAATAACCGTCAAGTACATTTCTTCATGGCCATTGATCAAATTGCAGGCATGTGCCTGTCTGGGCAGTTTTGTCGTTTGTCCTGAGAGACTATAGATATTTGAAGAATGAGAATTTAGAATTTAATCTCTGAAAGTAGTGTTTAAAACAAGGCAACATGGTTAACCCAGTATGTTCCTGGATTCACTTGGAAAGTAAAAATTCCCTTTTAAAAAAATGGCCCCATATCCCACACAGGTTACAGAAGGTAGTTTTTGTTCATAGATAGGGTCCAATAACACCCAAGAAATGAGTGCAACAGCAGGCCAAGCAACGTCAGGGGTGCCTTTGACAGGCCTACAAAAGATGGGGGTGGGGTGGATAAAGTATAGGTGGTTGCGAGTAGAATGATGTCACCAGCAGGTGCCTCGGGTATCACTTTGTTGATCTAAGACTCTTGCCTTTTTTCACGATCAAGCTCTTAGAAGAACATACATATGTGACCATCATTTGCAAATCTTAAATATTTCCTATAACATAATTAATAAAATTTAAACAGTAAGATCGCACCAAAGGCAAAGTAGGTTATTATCTTGTCTGCTGATAAGAACCACCTCTTCTGGGATGGAGCGCCATTCCACCGTGTCACCAGTGGGTCATGCTCCCAGCCTACCTGTGCATTCATTGGATACTTGAATGTTGAAGCCTGCTGGGCTCAGCGTCATAATGGGCACCGTGAGGGATACGAGGATGAGTAGGCCATGGCTCCTTTACTCACATTATAGCCCGGGCCATTTTGTCCATTTCACCATGGTAGGGAAGACTAGTGGACAGCACAGTGCATGTCCCAAGACAGGTAAAATAAAGGATTATAGGCATTCAGGGGAAGCACAGACCACTTGTAGCTTGGGCCACTAGAGAAGAGTTGATGAAGGTCTTGGCATTTGGCATTATGGGCTGTGCTTTGGAGAGGCCAGTGTGGACTCGAGATTGGTTGCCTGTTCCCACCTCTCATTAGTTCTTCCAGCCCATTGCTGAATGGCAGTGGCCCCGACCTGCACGGCAGTGACCCGTGCCATCTCAGCCACTCCACATGGCACATGAGGGCCCGCAGTGACACTGCTCACCTAAGTCAAACAAAGATCCCTGGGAACTTGGAGCCAAACTCTGAAGCATGTTTAGAATATTTGCTGGGACTGGTATTCTGGCTTTGTAATACTTGGAGTGTCCAGAGGAAGACGGGACTTTCTCTAATTTAGAAGTTAGGTCAATTTAAAAAAACTTTTTAACTTTATTAAAGAGTAATTGACAAATATAATTAAATGTATTCAAAGTGTACAAAGTGATGATTTTATATACATAGACATTGTAGAATGATTACCAAGATCAAGAGAATTAACACATCCATCACCTCATGTAGTTTCCGTAGTTAACTTTTTTCGATGTGGTGAGAACACTTAAGATATATTTTCAGCAGCTTTCACGTATATAGTGCAGTATTATTAACTACAGCTTGAGTTTTTTAAAAAGATGCATCATTTAAAAATTTTTTTAGTGTTTATTTATTTTTTGAGAGAGAACTTGTGAGCAGGGTAGGGGCAGAGAGAGAGGGAGACACAGAATCCGAAGCGGGCTCTGAGCTGTCAGCACAGAGCCCAACGCAGGGCTCAAACCCACGAACCATGAGATCATGACCTGAGCTGAAGTTGGACACTTAACCGACCGAGCCACCCGGGTGCCCCAAAAAGATGCATCATTTTAAAATGATACTTACCAATACTGTATAGCCTACAGAAAAATGACTAAGACGTGATAAATGAGAACAGCTGAACATAGCATTAAACTTTATTAAAACTATATTAAGTCTACATACATGAATAAGAGGAAAGGGTAAAGGTGGTAAATTATAGTTTCCTTATTGAAAAAGTAATATTAAAAATAAGACAGTTTTTACAAAATCAGAAGGAAAAAATGGTTAAACAATTACTAATTTCTAAAAGGTTTGCCTAGGGACCTCTGGCCTGGCTGTCCTACACCCCACCCCCCAAAATATTTACCAACATAGCTGGGGAGGAGAGGTTTTTGTTGTAGGAGCAGCAATCCTTGGTCTGTTATTTTGTGCTATTGTATTTTGCAAATATTTTTTTCAGCATACACTTACCATCTTGTCTCAGGTTTAAATATAAGAAAGAAAATAGAAACACTTCTAGAGGTACACATCTCATTAAGTTAAAATTCACATTTAGAGCTATCATCAAGGGCATTAAAACAGTTGAGTGAGGTCATGAGGGTGCTGCACATCAGGATTTTTTTCCACTTAAAATTTTGGGGATTATCTTTGCAGGACATTAAAAATCTTGCGGGTTTATTTGACCCAAAGGTTTGGATATTATTTTTTACAAAATGCTTTCCACTTGTCTTATTGTTGCCGTGAAAGGCAGTTTCAGGTCTGCCACTTGCAGTTGTTGATCTTGAAATTGGATCTTTAGAATTCTTAAAATGTTTTATTATGGAAAATTCTAAACGTGTTCAGTAGTAGAGAAAATGGCCTAAGAATCCCCCAGGTGCTCGTGACCCAGCTTTAGCACTCTGCAACTGTGGACAATCTTGCTCCTCTTTTCCACCTACTCCGATTATTTTGAAGTGAATTCTAGGCACCATATAATTTTACCTGTAAATATTATATCTTACATTTCTAAAAGATAAGGATTCCCCCTTTTCAGCATAACAACAATATTATCACTAGTAAAAAAGAGAAAAAAAGCTCACAGTTGCTTCATTCCATCAAACATCCAATAAGTGTTTGTATTCCCTAGTTGTATTAAGGATACACTTCTTTTAAAAAGTTCCATGTTTCAGAGGCGCCTGGGTGGCTCAGTTGGTTGAGTGTCTGACTCTTGATTTCGGCTCAGGTCATGATCTCACTGTTCGTGGGACCGAGTCCTGCATTGGGCTCTTCTAACGGTGCAGACCCTACTTGATATATTCTCTCTCTCCCTCTCTCTCCTTCCCTCTCCCTCTCTCTCCTTCCCTCTCCCTCTCTCTCCTTCCCTCTCCCTCTCTCTCCTTCCCTCTCCCTCTCTCTCCTTCCCTCTCCCTCTCTCTCCTTCCCTCTCCCTCTCTCTCCTTCCCTCTCCCTCTCTCTCCTTCCCTCTCCCTCTCTCTCCTTCCCTCTCCCTCTCTCTCCTTCCCTCTCCCTCTCTCTCCTTCCCTCTCCCTCTCTCTCCTTCCCTCTCCCTCTCTCTCCTTCCCTCTCCCTCTCTCTCCTTCCCTCTCCCTCTCTCTCCTTCCCTCTCCCTCTCTCTCCTTCCCTCTCCCTCTCTCTCCTTCCCTCTCCCTCTCTCTCCTTCCCTCTCCCTCTCTCTCCTTCCCTCTCCCTCTCTCTCCCTCCCTCTCCCTCCCTCTCCCTCCCTCTCCCTCCCTCCCCCTCCCTCCCCCTCCCTCCCCCTCCCTCCCCCTCCCCCTCCCCCCCTCCCCCTCTCCCTCCTTCCCCCCCTCTCCTTCCCTCTCCCTCCTTCCTTCCCTCTCTCTCTGTGTCCCCATCCCTCTCTCCTCTCCCTCCCTTTCTCTCCTGCTGCCCCTCTCCCCAACTCATGTGCTCATTCTCTCTCTCTTTCAAAAATAAATAAACTTTAAAAAAGATAAAAACCTTCTTGTTTGAATTGGAATGTAATAGTCCATATGGCAGTTAATCTCTCTTTTTTCTTTCTTTCTTTCTTTTTTTTTTTTTTTTTGCAACCATCCAATTTACTTGTTAAGAAACATGGGGTTTTTGTCCTATAGAATTTCTCTTATTCTGGAGTTTGCTGAATGCATCCTACTGGTATCTTTTAACATGTTCCTCTCTCTCCTGTATTTCCTGTAAAGTGGTAGTTAGAGCTAAAGACTTGATCATATTTCAGTTCAATTTCTTTCAGTTTTTGCTAATACTGCTTCCTAGGTGATGGTGTGTGCATCTATGAGATTAGAACCCAACATAGGCATATCATAAATATTTAGTACTCATTCTCTCAACCCTTTTCGACCTGAATTTTCTAATAGTATAACATATATTCAGAAAAGCACACAAAACCTAACTGAACAGCGTAGTCAGCCCTGAGCTCAAGAAACATATATTATTACATCCTCAGAAGAAGCCCCCTCGTGGCACCTCCTAGAAACTGTCTTCTACTCTCTCCAGGAAATTCTTATCCTGATTTCTGACATCGTAGATGAGTTTTTCTCGTTCTTTGGACGTGACATAAATTGTGTCTTTGCTCTTTGTATCTGGCTACTTTCACTCAATATTACGTTTTTTAGCTTCGTCCGTGTGGTTGTACTTCGTTCCTGTGTAGTATTGCACTGTATGCACTGTATGAATATACCACACTCGTTTCGGTGCATTTGAGGGTTGTTTCCACAACTGGGCCATTATGAATAGTGCTGTATTGAGCATTCTTGCACATGTCTTCTCTTGAACACTTGCATGTGTTTCTGTTGGGTATATACTTAGGAGAATTGCTAGGTCATGGGAGGCCTCATATATGTTCGGCTTTAGTAGGTACTACTAACTTTCCAAAGTGGTTCAACTAATGTACACTCCCTGCTCTCAGTGTATAAGTGCCCCACATTCTTACCAATACTTGGTGTTGTGTGTTTTCTCCATTTAATGTGGTGGTCTAACATCGTGATCTTAATTTGCTTTTCTTTGATGACAAATGAAATTGAGCACCTGTTCACATGCTTATTGTCCATTTGACTATCTCCTTTTTGTGGGGTTCCTGGTGAGGTGTTTGTATACTTTTCTGTTGGGTTGTCTTTTTCTTACTGATTTGCAGGCATTATATGTTCTCAATATGAGTCCTTTGGAAATATACGTCACAAACCTCTCCTGTTTGGCATATGGTTTCTTTCAAGTATAACATACATACAGTGAGATGCTACTGTCTTAAGAGTCTCATATATTCTGTTGATCAAGACACAGAACTTTTCCATCACCCAGAACGTTGCCTTGTTTTCCTTCCCAGTCATCATCCCTCCTCACAAAAGAAACCAATCACCTGATTTGTCTTACCCTTGGCTAGTTTTACCTGTTTCAGAATTTTATATAAATGATCTTCTATAATGTATACTTACTGTGTTCAGCAGCTTTCACTTAGCAGAGTAGTTTGGAGATTTACCCATCTTGTGTATAGCATCATGCATTCTTGTTTCATTGCTGAGTAGTATTCCGTGTTAGATTACACAAGTTTATTTTTTCATTCTCCTATCAGTGGACATCTTGATTGTTTCCAGTTTCTGGTTATTTTGAATAAAGCTGCTGTGAAATTTCTTGTATAAGGCTTTTTATGGATGTAGCATTTACCTTTTAAAAATTCATTTATTTTTTCATTACTCATACTAAATACTCAGTTTGTGTATTATTCTCTAAGAAGTCCAGATACATGAACGCTTGGATTTGTGCAAAACATAAATGATGTATTTCCTAAAAGGGATTTTTAGGAAACAGTTTTACAGCAGAATTCTATTATTAGCAACTTCAGTAATTATTACCAACACCTGCTTAGGCATATCAGTTTCTCACTTTACCCATTTGGAGTTTTATTTATAAGGATTTTTTCCTTCTTCCTCGCTTGTATGGACACACATAATTGGCTTTACCTTAGTTATTTGCATTTGTGCTAATAGAGACCTTGTCTTTTGGAAGAAGAAAATTACTTGGGCCAATGCTTCAGCCTCTCAACTAAATGCCTTGACTTCAGAAGAGTTTTAAATACTCCTTGGAAATGGGGCAGGTGAACATTCTTAAAAGCAGGTATAGCTTACAATGTTTAGAAAGTATAGTGGTAGGAAAATTAATTTTGTGCTACATGTCATGTTGGAGGTGTGTGTGCTTAAGAATATGGTGATCTTAAGTAAAAAACAGCACTGCTGCACTCATCCACCCCAGTGCCTGTGATGTTAACTTTCTATAAATACTTTTTGAAACATGAGAGCTTTGATCTTGTTGCCAAAATAATGTGAGATCCTATAAATTGTCTAATTATAAATGACAGAATTTTAATTTCATTTCACTTTCCCTTTTGTCCTCCCCATCCCGCCCCCCCCCCCAAGAAAAATGGTGTGACTGTATCACTGCGAGTCACGGGATTGAATAAAAGCACACATCATTTCTGCTTGTTGCAGGGAGAACCATGGCTGTTCTTCCCCCACATAACTCATGAGACCCAAGTAGGTTATTCTTTCCTTTACTCTGAACTGGACCAGATGTTTGAACCTGTCAGAAGCTAGGCTAATAAAAGTGGAAGTTCCTTTTCTCAAATAGAGCCTGAAGTTTGTTTCTTCAAGTCACTTGTTCTGTGAAAGCTCTCAGAATAGATGAGGAATTCGGAAATCAGTTTTGCATCTCTTCCTCAAAGACGAATATGATTACTTAATGTATGGCGAGCAATTTAATATTAATTACACTGTGTATATGACACCTTTGATCATAAAGGTTTTGCTTTAATGTCATTTCTAACAAAAGTGTTGCATTTTGGAGGGACCGTAATTATAAATGCAGTTCCATGTAGCAGCTCTGTTTTGCACATTTTAAAATTCAGAACCTACCTCTAGGTGGCAGCACCAGATACTTTTTTTTTCCTGTTTCACATCAGCCTCCATGAGTTACGGTATAAGCAGTAAAACTTTTAAGTCTCCTGAAACTTTGAAATAAGTTGCTTGTTGACAATTCTGTGAGGATTTGGAGAAATTAATCCATATGTTGATTAAGTTTGGGGCTTGTTGAAGCCTAGATTTTGACCTTTAAAAGAAAGATTCCAGCATCAGTGATCCTCATTTTTTAACATGACATGTTTTCATAATAAGATTTAATTTAGCCGTCTCTAATTTGCCTGTTGAACTTAAAGTTGTCCACTCAAGAAAATCACTTTTTTATGACATTTTTATATCCAAGTAACTTCTACAAGGATCATTATACACCTACTATGTTAAGGTAATTACCGTGTCCTCTCCTTTTACATTTTTAAAACATAGCAATGTTCTCTGACCAAGAATGCTGAGATGAAGCCCCTTCTCTTGAAAAAAGTCAGCATGGGAATAAATCTGAAGTAATTAGCCATGCCACTTGGCTTTGTTATTGCCACGGGGAGATAAGGAATTGGACATTTAAAGTAGAGATTTCAGGGCGCCTTGGTGGCTCAGGCGGTTGAGCGTCCCACTCTTAGTATCGGCTCAGGTCACTAGCCCAGGTCATGGGATTGAGTCCCGCATCGGGTTCCATGCTGAGCGTGAGCCTGTTTGGGATTCTCTTTCCCTCTGCCACTCTCCCCGACTCGTGCATGCTCTCAATCTCTTTCTAAAATTAAGTTAAATTAAATGAAGCCTAGGGAGACCTTTCCCTGCTTCCTTGCTGCAGGTTGGCCGTTTCTGTGCATGTGCGAGACCAATGTTGTTTCATTCCTTGATTTTTGGATTGTGAAAGAAGCCTGCTGTTGAGAAAACCTGGCTTTATTGTTTTTCCTTTTCCTTTCTTTTTGAATAGTATTGGTCTGAGAAATTGATACATGATGATACCATGAGAGAAAAGGTGAAGTTCCTTTCTCGTATTTGTTGATGAAAGCAAGAGTTTATGTGAATACATTTGGATTCACAAATAGAGTGTAAGGAATTTACAACAGTTACCATTCAGTTCAGAGAAGAAATGGCCTCATTCCCAGGCATCGTCTTTCATTTTCTGTGCTCCTCCTTGTCTTTAAATGGCAAGGTATATCTTCCCTCACTCTTCACTAATTTGCTGTTTTTCTTAGGGGTTAATTTGTAAAATAAAAAATGTATGGTGAGTCTTGGGGCCAAGTGACCTAGGTTACAGTAATTGATGTCACTAACCAAGAATACTTTTTCAAGTGTTCTTTAAATTTTTTAATGTTTATTTATTTTTGAGAGAGAGACAGACAGACATACAGAATGTGAGTGGGGAAGGGGTAGAGAGAGGGAGACACAGAATCCGAAAGCAGGCTCCAGGCTCTGAACTGTCAGCACAGAGCCCGACATGGTGCTTGAACTCACGAGCTGCGAGATCATGACCTGAGCCAAAGTCGGACACTTAACTGACTGAGACACCCAGGTGCCCCTCAAGTTGTTTTTAATGTGTACTCTTTGTTTTTATTGTACAATCAGGTTAGGAAATGCTCATTTTGATGAATTCCTACACAGAACAGCTGTTAACTTGCTATGCAGCATGAACATGTGTTCCGTATATTTTTCCAAATACATAATCTTGAGTGAATATTGTCTAGATTAAATGATGTTCATCCACTATTTTAATTTTTCATTCATACGATATTTATTGAGTGATAGGCACATGATAGGCATCACCGAAAGGGGTTTGTCCTCTAATGTCTGATTTTAAACTTCAAAAGTGCCTGGTCAGTGACACTTCCTCCGTTTCATAGGTGAGAAAATTGAGACTCAAAGTCCCCGTCTTACTGTTCTTTGTTCAGCGCCTCTTCACTGTGTCAGTCAGCCTCAAGTGTAGATGACACTTGAAAACTGACCAAGTAGGATTTAGGATCTTGTCATTGAGTTCTGAATACATCTGTTTGATTATCTACCTATGCAGCAGCTGTTGATAGAGTGAAAACAGTTTTCAGATATTTTTCAGTATTTCAACTTTTTGCTCAGTGACTTTTATATTTCTTATTTACCTTTGTGCTAAAATAAAGACGATAGCTTTCCTTGAATTTCTAAAAAACCTAGAATTCTTAGGGATTGCTAAAGGGTGATTTCAAGAAAATATTTTAGGATGCGGTGTGTATTAATTACCTTTAAGGGTAAATCCAAATAGTAGATTTTGACAGATATGCTTTGACCCAAGGGAAATTAAATTGGCCTAAAAATGTTTCTTTTCTTTAAATAGTTTGTGGAAACTGGGTAGCATAAACTATACATCAATTGAGTTCTTGTATCATTTTGATTGAAACACGGAAGGTATATTTTGTTTCAAGATTGTTGGGAACGTCTTGGCCTATAGAATGCGTAGATCCATTGTTTTTGCACATATTTTAAATTTCTGAATTCAGAACACCAAAAACCCGTGTCGCGTTTTGTCTCAGATGCTGCTACTGAATTTTAACCACTGAATTAGATTGCACCCTACATGCTGTTAACTACTGAGCCAAGATGGAATCGACCACTGCATCGAAATCAGGGTTAGCACTTGTGTCTGCACTTGAAGGAGTTGTAATAGCATAGAACTTGTTTTCCTTAATGGGACTTTTATTCTCTATTTCAGTCTTAATGGTGATACTTTGATTTTAAGAGATTTTCTTAATAACAGTGCACATTTATTTGAGATTCTCACTGGAACTTTAAGAAGATAGGAAAACCATCCTGTAGAAGTAGTTGCTTCTGAACCCAAACGTCTGGGGGCATATCTGCACTGTGTTAGTGCAGTTTACTTGTTTTATCTAATAAAGTAATTTTTTGTAAAGAGAGAAGTCAGTTGTCCACGTGATGTGAGCCTTTGTCTTGAGTTCACATGGTTGCGTATGTGTGTGCAGGAACTTAAAATCATTCCTTTGTGGGTTTTCTTCTTTGGGGTCTTTTTTGTGTACAGGAATTGAAATAATTGTTCCTTTCTAAATTTGTTCCTTTTTTTTCTTTTAACCTTAATAGGACTCGACTCCACCCAGTTTAGAGTTCATCATTACCATAAAGATGAGGAGAATGATGCCCTACTTGGTGGCCCAGCACAGCTCACAGATGAGGAGAAATACAGGGACTGTGAAAGATTCAAATGTCCGTGCCCCACGTGTGGGACAGAGAATATTTACGATAGTGTCTTCGATGGTTCGGTTAGTTGTTTCTTGCTGTTTCTTTTTTTCATTTTGTTAACCAACTAGCATAGAGGCCTTTCCTCCCCACTATATATACGAAAGGCGGGGCGGGAGGGGGAATGTTGCTTTCATGTGCTTAAAGAATTTTACCATCATCTGAATTCTGCCTTCACAACCTCATTTCTGCTTGAGAACTCTTAGTAGAATGTGCTTAAATATTGTTTTTGGCTTCGCTAGAGTACTTGTTTGGCCTTGGTTTTTAAATGGAATCTCTTAAAAATTCTAAAGTATCTTAAAGTATTTTTTATTGTAATTCCTTAATCAGTAACCTGTAATTCCCCAGCCCCAGCCCCAATTTATTAAGACTTAGAGCAATATTTGCCTTTATCTTAAATCAAGTTAATGGGAACTAAGTGTTTTTGGAAAATTTTTGTTTATCTTTACACATCCCACTTGCCTCCTTTTTGACAAAGGTACCCTGATTATCTTTTCTGCTGTCTTTGCATGTCAGGCATTGAAAAAGTCACAGGGAGACATTCCTCTCAAGAAGTACTGCCAAAAAATGTATCATTGACCTTGGATCAGAACTTGAAACTTAGCCAATTTACTTGATTCAACTGCAGTGTTATACATGTACTAGCCATGGCAAATGAGTAGGCAGCAGAACTGTGTAAAACCTTGAAACTGAAAGAAAATACATCCTTTATCTAAATTAAAAGTAATTATTTTAAGTTAATTTGGACAAACAGCAGATGTTTTGCATTTTTTTGAATCAAAACAAAGCAGTCTTTGGAAGCAAGTGCAAGGAAGAGGCAGACACAGATCAGCAATACTTGCTAAATCCTTGAGTTTTGCTTCATTACAGCTGTAAATAAGATAGTTAATTGCATGGAGGCTTGACGACTTGCAGATGGGCTAGCTGTGGAAGAGCCGATGTCAAGCTCTAAAATCTCTTCCACCTGGAATTGCTTAGCGTGGCGGGTAGGGTTATGTACCAGATTGGAGCAGGAAACCAAGATGTTTAAGTATCAAGAAGGAAAACACATGCTCCAGAAACCCCAACAGTTTTCCTATATATTATATTTGCTTTGTTTTTGTTTAAAACAAAACAAAACAAGACGTTTTCTGTAACTGCTAATAGTTAATTCTTTCACATTTCTTCTTCTTGCCTTCCGTTCCCCCAAATATTTGTCATTTGAGGGGGTGGTAGAGAGGGAGGATTACAGAAATTTTAGGTGTTCTAAGCTGACAGTAAGTGATTGCTTTCCATTGCAGTCCTTAATTTTTAGGCTTTCATCTTAAAATTAAGTTGCCAATGTGAAAGCAAACTAATGTCATCAGTGCACTTGCCTTCAGATTTGGGATGAATAAGCACACATTTAAAACTTTGATCAATATCTCTAAGAAGAACGTTTATTTCCAATAGTGTGACCTCACTGGCATTTTCAGAGGGAAAATTATTTTATCCGTAAAGTCTATCATTTATTGAACGTACAAAAAAGAGATTTCAGGGTTTTCCCTTCACCTGTGTGTATTCCGTTATCATGGTGGCAAAAAAGCAGGAGGTTCTTGTGACTCAGGGGATCTTTGAGAGGACAGTAGTTGAGAAAACAGGATTAAAAATTCACCAATAAAATAAATTTATGGATATTGTACACCAGGACACGTGTTAGCTTTTAAGCACAAAAAAACCTTCTCTGGCCTTACAGTAACCTTTTGTGTATTTGTTCTGACTTCTGTAGGGAACTGATATAGAACCCAGCTTGTATCGTTGCAGTAACATCGATTGTAAGGCTTCACCTTTGACCTTTATGGTACAGCTGAGCAACAAATTGATCATGGACATTAGACGTTGCATTAAAAAATACTATGAAGTAAGTATCCACAATGAGTTTCTTACATATGCAACTTACTTAGGTTTGGTACTTCTTTTAAAATAAAACAGTGTGATTTTGTATTACTGGTTTTTTTATGAAACTAAAATTTTGAGATGACTTTGCAGAAAAAGTACTTGATTTTCTGTGGAACATTACATTTCTGTCACTAATGAGCAGTATTTTAAATAATGAATGTTTGCTTTCAGGAAAAATGAGAATATAATCAGGAAGTGTTTTAGTTTATTGTTACCTAAGTAAGACTAAATTAAATGGCCACTCAGATCTTTGGCCAGAGGACAAAAAAATCAGTATTGCCTGTCTTTGGCAAGTAGAATCATAACATCATGTTTGGTTATTTTAATAACTGTCTCCTAGCTAAGACTTCATGTTTATGTGGTAATCTACACCATTTCATAGCTGTGTTGTCCAAGGAAATCAAAATAAACATATTTTAACTTTGAATGCAATCTGGCATTTTAAAGAGAATGGCTAATTTTTATAAACGTATCGTAAGAATGCTAGAGGAGTGAGCTATCTGCATTAGAAAGGCTTTTTTTTTTTTAATTTTTGGTTTTAACAGTTCATAGGAATGAGGTTTTTTGGTCATCTAGAAATTTCTGTTATGTGAAAGCTCAGTGTAACTTTATTTAAAGAAGCTACATTGGCAAGGCATTTCCAAAAAATGCTCAGATTCTGTTAGGTAAGACCCATGACTTCATCAGTATCATCCTTTACTTTCTACTTGTGTTTGTTAACATATAATACAGCATTTTCTTCTTTAAAATTGAACTCATGAAATGAAAATTGATTATTAGGTCATTAGGATGAAGAGTAGAAACATAGAGTGGAAGTGTTGTAATTTTGGAGTAGAATAATTTGTATTTGTCAAAAATACCCAAGTAGGTTTGTGTGAAGGTATTTTTAAAATAATAATTATGACTACATTTTGGGAAATCTGAAACATTTTAGTGAATAATCCTGTGCCACACTTAATGAACAGTTGGATGGGAATAAAGGTTATCTGTGGGTTCACATTCCTCAGTAGATGAAATGTTCAGCACATGTAATGTTAGGCCTTTATTTAGCATGAAGAGCCAAAATCAAAACTATTCATCTCCTCATTTACAGACCTCGTTGAGCAGAGCATGATTCTTGACTCTAGGGAAGAATTCTGAGCTTTCTTTCCGTGTTTAGTCTATCAAAATCTTTACCATGGAAATGTTAATACTAGAAGAAACTCATCTCTTGCCTCCCCTAAGAAAGGACAATCTGTTTTGACTAAGTTGAGAATATACAGAAAAGGAATCTTCTATATAGTTAGCAACCTGCTCTCACAGAAAGATCGATTTCTAACTGAATTGTATGGCTGGTGGTGGTGGTGGTCGTGGTAGGTATATGAATATTTTCCAAGCTAAATAACTTATATAGGCATCCAGACTTTTAACCCAACGTTTCTGTAGTTTTTGTATTTGCTTTAATTGTCTTGTCTATCAGCCATCTCAACAACAAATAACAGTTTCCCTCTAGTTAAGTGCCCACTTGATTGATTTTTCTAAGGGATGTCTAATTAAAATACCCAAATAATCACTCCCGAAGTTGAAGATTGATACGACTGTCCTCAAAATTAGGAACGTATTTCTCTACTTGCTGATCTTAGTCATATGTAATTGCATGGGAGAGAAAGAAATCCATTTATTCGTTCTTTTTATGGCCCCATGCTGAACTAATGTCTTAAATAGTCTCATGATTAGAGCTTTTATACAGAATGCTCAAACACCTCTAGATTCTACTTCACTGTAGACTGTTCTCTTTTTCCTGTCCCCACACTTAAAGGAACTTCTGCTGATGTAGGGACGTGGTGTTGAGTTGCTTTTGTTATTCTGCCTCACGTGCTACTGATGACAGTTCAGTGTGATATATGGTAGCGGTGGCCATCCAGCTGGAGATTAATAACTGTACTGGAGACAAGGATATTGGTAATAAGTACTGAGATAAAGTGACTGTTTTCTGAAGCTAATGACCAAAAAGGTTTCTTCCTGTTTCACAAGTTAAATACTACCACTGCACATAAAAGTTGTCCATGGACTGAGAACAAGAGTCCATATTGTTTTTCATTTTTGTCTTAGAATCACTGTAGGGGGAGTACAATCTACATTAAGAAAGGAAGCCATCTCCATAGGTAAGGAGCTTTAGGAAGACAGTGGAAGAGTGTGGTACTTGACCAAATGCTACCTGCCCAGGAACATAGTTCTAGGTTATCAAGAAATCAGGTTGTCAAAAACAAAGGGACAGAAGTCAGGGTAACAATATATGCTTCTGAATCACTTTTCAAAAAAATACATCACATACCCTGTTAGTTTCTGTCGTGAATAAATGGTGCTGACCGAATAAATGTGTAACAAACATTAAAAATTCTGCATATCCGAGAATCTATATCATTTAATGTCTTAGTATCGTTTACTTCCGTGGAGAATTTCTCTTCACCACATAGCAGTGATTATATCCCTCGAACTCTTATTTCCTAGGACATTTACATTTCAGTGTACATTAGAAATACAAAAAGCGTCAAGTAAGAATATTAAATACATTAATTGCCTAGGAGGAAAACAACTCTAGTGCTTTATCCCAGGACCTGATGGAAACATTGAAAGACTTGGAGGTATCACAGAAAGCTCTAATTCACAGTTTATTTTGTGCCCTGGTCCTTGTTGGTTCCTCTATACAAAGTTAAAATTGAACTGGTATTTTTTTGAAAATCACAAAAAGCCCATTTAAAGACGATATCTCTGAGCTTTTAAGGATGTTTTTGAAAGACTCAATTTTACAGTGAAAAATTGATATGTGTTTCCTCTCCCCTTAAATTCTGCTCCAGAAGAGCAAATACATACATGCGCGCGTACGCGCGCGCGCGCGCACACACACACACACGCACACGCACATAAAGGGAGAGAAACACTAGCTAATCTAAATTGGGAAATGAAGAGGGCTTTTTTTAAGCATGAAAATTTCATCATCTTGTCAGCTGGCAGAATGCCTGCTGTGTGGATTCACAAAGGCTAAGAATTACACTTTCATGAAATTTTCCTCACTAACTGCCCTGGTTAATTTGAAAGATAACCCACTGTTCGAATTCATTCCTCAGTTGGGCGGTGCAGGTTTTATCTTTGATCTGACAAAGCATTTGTGTTAATCGTTTTGGCCCTCCACTAGACACTCTTGGGATTGTGCTTTTACAATAAATGTGTCTGTGATAGCTCTTTAGTCTATTATACTTACAATAGATCCATAGAACTGGTAATTAATTCTCCACTGCTTTGGAAATGGGAAGAATAGGTGTAGCTCTGTCAAGTGCTGCCGGGAAGTTTGTTTAGCTGGTTCATGTTTGAAGTGTTCTCCTCAGCTGTCCACGAAGTAGCCACCGAAGAGAGTCTGAGATTGAGTTGCGGTCTACCCTGAAGACTTCCTGATAAATGGGAAACCTGACCCCTCTTGCTACCTGGGAAGGGTATAGTGAGTGGGTCATTTACGTTCCTCTCAAGTACTGTTAGTTATAATATTCATTGAACCCTTATTTTTAATACTTAAAAGAGCCATTTGTTTCTAAAGGTGCATTGTCAACTAAAATCCATTCCTAAATTCTCCCTGATGACTTGCTTATGCAGGTTTTAGAGTTCCGGTGGGACAACACGGATCCCTCACCAGCCTTGTAGCCTTTCTAGCCGCTTGTAAAGGAGCATTACTTACAGCACTTGACCGTGGTATTTTAATGTAAAGGTGTTGCCGGCCCTCCGTCTAGAAAACATAACTTGGAACAACTAGTCACTGCCATGCATATGATGACTGTCAGTTGCTTGGATCAGAAATTGGTGGTTGGATTCGTTAGAAATTTGCTTTTGGTCTTACAGTTTTAGAATCTTCCTAAAGGAAGCTTTCTGAGGACGGGCTGTGCTTTCTTGTGTGGTTCACCTGTGATCTCTGCCACAGCCCCTTGCTCTCAGTAGTATGTATATTTTAGTGGTTAGTAACCAAAGGAACCAATAAAAGGTTACACTTTCATGTGTTTCCTTTAAATTCTTTTCTTACAGTGCTGTCATACTAGAAGAAGGTTTATTGTTAGTATACAAGATTCTCAGGTTAACACAAAATGCCACATCAAATAAAATCATGAGAACATTGACAAAGTTGTTTACTCTGTCTTGCATTTTCTATGTCACCGATTACTCCTGATTTCATTATATGCTGATCTGCAACCTCATAGCTTTACTTTCTTTTCTCCCCAAAGTATCCGGCAAAGAGGCATCAGACCAGAAATATCTTCATCATGGTGCAAAATCACATCGTGCAGGAAAGTACTCCTTGTCCCCATAGCAGTCTTACGCTGACCTCTGCTTCCTCTCGCGCTCCCACTCTTGCCCTGATTTTTTCCCTTTTACTCCTTAGTATATTGTGGCATAAGTCACGTTTAAAAAGTGTCTTTTGGACCTACCTTTTAGAGGAATTCCAACTCTAACGTCCAGTGTCAGTTGCCTCATGATGCAGAGACTTTGTTAACCTCACATGTGGAAGCACCTAGTAGAGAAGGGAGTGCGCTCGACCACCGATGCTGAGCGTCGGTGTGGTAGCTGTCGGTGCCTCTGAGAGATGGCACGTGTCCGGGAAGTGGAGTGGGATGTTTTGTAGTATGTGAAGAACCCATGGTAAACTGGGTTTTTTTTCCCCATCTTTACAAAGAAATAAAAGCCTTTTAGTTTTGGAATGGATATGCATTTCTTGAAGACAAAGTTAATAACAACCACCACAAATAACGTTAAGGGAGACATTGAGTCGGAGGTACCTTTTATTAAAAGTGCAAGGAGAACTTGGTGAAATATTGGTTAAACTATTTTTTCCAGCACAATATGTACTCATTCAGAGTCACAGACAGAATCCATGGTGTCCCACTGTGCTTGATGAAAGAGCATTTCTTGAGGAATACGCAGAACTTGAGGAATTAATAAATCTGAGAAATGAGAGAGCAAGCAGCCTCCCGCCCTGCCGTGCCCCCCCCCCCCCACCCGTGTAAATCACCAACATGGCTACTCTCATTTCTCTTGCAAATGTGGCAGCGTGTCACGACAGAGCTCTGTTGTGCAGGTGGATCCAAGGGTTGTAGAGCCATGCGGTGGTGTTCAGTAACTCTCTCCTGTTCCGCTGCAAATATTTGGTGTTCAATAACCCTCAAAATTTCTCATTTCCTACCTGTGGTGATACGGGCTGTTAGTTTTTAGGTTAGCGCTTGCGATATGCAGTAGTGTCACAGGTATGTGAGTTCAAATAGTTTAAACTCTCAGCACTACTGGAATTCCTGTTTATTTCCTGGCCTCTGCATTTATATTTAGAACGTTTAAAAAGGATAAATTGGGTTTCTTTTTTGTAAAGACTCTTAACAGCATAATTATAAGTGGTGCAGAAGGCACGCAAGGAAGCAGTACATCTCCACCCCGTTCATTCAGCTTTGCACGCAGCCGAGTCCGTGCTGCCCAGCAGTGCTGGGAGAAGGATCGTTTCTGGAGGAATCCATAAAACGCATCCTAAATCTCATTAAAACAAAACAAAAAAGAACATAATGAGAATTAATATTTCTTCTTGCTCCCCACCATTTGACAAGGAAGCCAAGCATACATTTACACCACGGACACCAATCACATTTTTTAAATGTGGTATTCGAAGCCCCAGGCCCATCGGTGGAGTGTTCGTGTGTTTTTATTAGTGAGTGGCTTATTTTTCTTAGGTATGAATATCAAGCAAGGTGATTTTTGAGTCACGTATAACATGTCGCTACTATGCCATGGTGGGTTCTCACAGAAAAACTAAGAAATGGAATTTGGTGATGGTTGGAGTAGAATGTCACTGCAAGCAAATTTATTGTTGTACAAATCTAAGTGAATAATTGGTCTAATATAATCCCCTGAGACATGCCAAAAGCAGCTTACCAGGGTATGAATATCAGCTATTATAAAAGGTTTCTCAAAAGCAAATTGGATCAGATAGAGCCTTATATGCCACCCGACTCGTCCCTCATAGAAGAACCATTTACATGTACTCTTTAGTTAGCACAGCACCTCTTTATCTTTGGTTTCATTTCATCTTAATCTTGTGGTGTGGATCCTGTCCAGGAAGGCTCAGAACCAGAGCATGATCTTGAGGAACTCACAGGAGACCCACACCAAATTCTGAGGTGCTCTGACTGCAGGGAACAGTGTTGTGTATCACGGACTGACCCTGAAGCTGCCTGCATGATTTGAGCTCGGACCACAGCTCCTGCCTTGCCCATGCCTTTCCCTACGTTTGCATATTCTTCCTCCTGAGGTTTTGGTTTTTTTGTTTGTTTTGGCCCAGGTGGGGGCAGGTACAGCCATGGCCCTTGCCTGTCCTTTCGTTATGTTCCGCAAGTTTAGCGCGTCATTCTGTCAGTCTTGAGACCATCTGCTGCTAGCCTCACAATAGACTGTGCGGTTTGTATTCAAACACCTAGGTCAGGGTTCCTGTCTAGTCGCTTGCCTGTTGTGTGACTTGGGCTAGTTGCTGAGCTTCTGCAAGGCACAGTTTCATTCTCCTGTGAAGCGATGGTCATGGTACCTGCTGTGTAAGTTCATACAGAGGACTGTCTGGGAGGATGCATTTAAAGTGCTTAGAGAGTGCCTGGAGTGCACATTATTTTTTAATTTATTTTTAAAATTCATTTATTTATTTTGAGAGAGGGAGAGAGACGACACTAGTAGGGAGGGGCAGAGACAGGTGGAGACAGAGCATCCCAAGTAGGTTCCTGTGGTGCCAGCGCAGAACCTGATGCAGGGCTTGAACCCACAAAACCACGAGATGATGACCTGAGCCGAAACCAAGAGTCGGATGCTTAACTGACTGAGCCCCCCAGACACCCCTGGAGGGCGCATTATTAGCGCTTGTTATTCCTTCCTGAGATATGGTGGGTGAACATGGCTCACTTGTGTTCCTGCATACAGTCAGAACCCCCAGAGATTCAGACCTGAGCTGGGGCCTCACCGCCTGTTCAGAGGTGTCCATTAGAAGCTTTTGTCCTCTTGCTGCTTTGCCTCAACCATCCAGTTCAGAATGATTCTACACCACACTTCTTGGTTCTCCCTGCAGTTGGCCACTGTGGTAATTCGTTTTTCAGTGTTGTTACATAGGATCCTAAAGTGAGCCTTAGGAATGGACACTAATAAAGGCAGCTTGAGGAAGTGATTAAAAGCAAGGAAAGGACACTAGACCCCGACTTCGAGGCCCAGCACTCGGTATTGTGTTCACCCTGATACGTGCTCAGAAAGATGCTACGAAATGGGTTCATGATATATTCGGAGACATTGGTGCTGTCAAGTGATTCTGTAAAGTCACGATACCATCAGGCCTATGACCGTACTGGGGACCGTCCAGCATTCTGCCCAGTATATATGGTAAGACATCTGTTCACGAATAACCGGTTGCTCACCATCTTCCCTGTAGTCACCCTTCCCGGAGGAGGCCGCACAGGCCCCAGGCATTAGCATTGGCGGGTAGGCCAGGCCGTGAGGCTGACTGGGGTGAGAGTCCAAAAAGCTGATTATAGCCCCCCAGCAAAGGGCTAGCCCGGCAGCTGAAGGGAAGCCTGGGGTTTCAGCAACTTGTGATACGGTTCGCCTCCTCTGAAGGGAAAATTGGAGGTTTTTTGAAATGCTGAGGAAATGCCATAGGAGTTGTCACATATCTGAAAACAAGCAGGCAAAAGCAGCAAACTGCTTGTGCCAAAACAGTAGAATTCCTTTCTTCAGTTTGATTTCTCTAACCTTGTATATTTAGGAAAAACTCCACTTGAGGTCTAACTCCAGTCGTCTAGAGCTCCTGTCTTGTAGTGGAGTAAGAAATTGAACCAGAACAGATTTCACTTAACCTTTCAAAAGTGAGATTTTCACACCGTTGACCTTCTGGACTTCAAGGAGCAAAACAGAACTACGTGTTTTCTGCTGCACATGTAAACGAGAGAGGGAGGAGAGCGCCTCAAACAACGGATGTCTCATGTTTGGTTTTCCTAGAAAGCATATGTTGCGGTTAACATGTGGAAATGGATAGTTAAAGATACAAATAGTTAAAGATACAAATATCCGCATCATGCCATCTCGCTTAGTGTTCTGTTAAAAGGAATAACCCTGTAACTGTTCATGAGGGAGTTAATTTAGCTGCCTTTCAGAGACACTAGAGAAAAATTCTCAAAGCCTGGATTCTGAAAAAAAATACTAATAAAAATTAGAGCACCAGTGTTGTATTTTATTTTTATATATATTTTTAAATGTTTATTTATTTTTGAGAGTGAGAAAGAGTGTGAGCAGGGGAGGAGCGGAGAGAGAGGGAGACACAGAATCTGAAGCAGACTCCAGGGTCTGAGCTGTCAGCACAGAGGTCGACGCGTGGCTCAAACTCATGAACTGGGATTTCATGACCTGAGCCGAAGTCAGGTGCTCAACCAACTGAGCCACCCAGGCGCCCTTGAGCACCAGTGTTTTGTAATTGATGGGTACTGGTTTGTTTTGTGCTTCGTGTAAGTCAGGAGTGGCTTTACCATATGCTTATACCAACGCTATAATGTGTTGGTCTCAGTTTGATCTTGAAAAGCAGTATGCAAGTTTTTGTCCTGTTCAGAACTCACCTCGGGGCACTTGGCTCAGTCACTTAAGCACCCACCTCTTGATTTCCGCTTGGGTCATGATCTCTCAGTCATGAGATTGAGCCACGTGTCAGACTCAGCACCGAGTGTGGAGCCTGCTTGGGATTCTCTCTCCCCCTCTCTCTGTGTCCCTTCCCCATTTGTGCTCTTTCTCTCTCGAAATAAATAAATAAAAGAAAGATGTTTTTAAAAACTCACCTGACTCTTGGCACCCCCTCAAAAAAAAATTTTTTTTTTAACTGCTGCAGCATATTGTAAGTCAGGGTGGCTGATTTTGTGAAGTACACCATCCTGCTTGTTTGCTGAAAGTCCCTGGCCTCATTTATGCAGCATAGGTGCTCAGGCTCTTTGGCTCTTTGAGAGGCTTTTCAGGCTGCTGGGAACCTAGATGTTTTGCTAGCCTAGGTCTCAGGAGCTCTTGGTCAGGGTAGCAGGCCATCAGTGTGCATCCACCAGCAAAGAATGTCCAGAAATTGTGCCAGGAAAATAACCCAAACTAACCCATAGCCCCGGATCTATGTCCACATGTATACTAAGAATTTAGAAACCATGTGGATGGCATCATAGGTCATCTTAGGATAATTTCTCTCAACTACAGCTTTCTGTCTAGTGATATTCAAGAGCCACTGCTTTTAGGGATTGATTAGTAAAGAAAGATCAAAGGAGAACCTGGATTCAAGAAAGGCCTGCTTAAAATTTCACAGCAAATTAGACTCTCATGCTGATGAGTATATGCAGTGATATAGCACAGTGGTTTTCAAACCTTTTGGTCTGTGGAACCCTGTACACTCTTAAATTTCTGAGGATGCCAAAGCATTTTCATTTATGTAGGTTATATGTATTCACATTTACTCGATTTTAAATTAACACTGACACATTTACAAAGCATTAACTCCTTTATAAGTAACAATGAACCTACTCTATAACAACATTTATAGAAAAATAACTATTACAAGCCAAAATAATTTAGTAAGAACAGTAGCATTGTTTTACATTGTTGGTTTTTTTTTTTTGTTTTTTGTTTTTTTTTTGTTTTGCAAATCTCTTCAGCATCTGGCTTAGAAGTCAGCTGAATTCTCATATCTGCTTCTGCATCCAGTCAGTTGGAATATGTTATTTTGTCGGGAGTATATGAAGAAAATTTGGCTTGCCACAGATACGTAGTTGGAAAATGGAGGAGTATTTTAATAGCCTTTTCCATTAATTGTGGGTATTCTCTTTTGTACCTATACCAAACCTTGTAATGTGGTGGTTTCTTACAGGTTATTTTCAGTGTGGAATCTGAAACCATACCAATAAACTTTTTGTACTCTACTGTTCAAAAATCCATTATCTTGAATGGCATATGGTATGTGACACTCTATTTCTGCTTTCCAAGTATGCAACTTTTTGGGGTGAGTGGTATTGGTTCATTTTGAAAATGTATCTTTAAATTTAGATACAGTAAAATTCACTCTTGTGTGTACAGTTCTCAGTGTTGACAAATGCACAGAGTTGTGTAACTGCTACCACAGTCAAGATTTGGAATGCTTCCGTCACCCATATCCCTTTCCCATAATTACCGTATGCTTCTTCTGTGAGTTACGCTTTTAAAATCAGTTCCTTTAGGTGGCTATCTTATCTTGGGCAGTACCACTTTTGCTTACAAAGCACCATATTTCCTGTCCTTCTCTTCCATCTGGGATCCACCATAGCGAATGTGTTGCCATTCCCAGAGATGTGCAAAATAAAACTTTGTAATGTGTGTGTTTCTTTGCTTAGCTAGGGTTGGGTAGGTACTTGATCTGTGAATATAAAATGAAATACTAAGGGCAATTCCCACAAAGAATGTTGGAGAAAAGTTCTGACATTTCCATTGGGAATTTTAGCTATGAGGATTTTGGGAAAGAAAATGAAGTGATATCTTTAGTCATTACTTTTCTTGCAATGAGTCATGAAAACAACCTTAACATCATGAGCAGCAGTTCCAGCATGCAAGTAATTATGTTCACTGTCCCAGCTTTCTAGAAACTAGACCTAGGTCTTGAGCCATTTAAAAGGATCACTTAACTTTCCTATATTCAAATATGCATTCGTTTTTTTTCAAATACGCATCCATTTCAACCCACCCACGTCTATAGCAGAGTTTGTTGTTTTACATATTCTAGCACATTGTTAGATTCATGTAACCACCACCACAATCAGGAATCAGAATAATTCCAGTGACCCCAAAACTCCTTCTTGCTGTCCTTTTCTAGTCACCTGTCCTCCCACCCTGACTCTGGCAGCTATATCTGTTCTTGTCACTATAGTTCTGTCTTGTCAAGGTCATACGGGTGAGAATTCTATGGTACACCGCCTTCAAGACTGCCTTCTTTCACCTAGTTCCTTTTATTGCTGGCTATTATGCCATTGTATGTATCAGTTTATTTGATCCATTCACCCACTGAAAGGTGTTTCCAGTTTTTGGCAATTATGAATGCAGCTGCTATAAACATTTGTGTATAGGGTTTTCTGTGAGGGTATGTTTTCATTCTTCTAGCATAAATACATTAGCAGATTTGCTGGCTAAAAGTGTATGTTTACTCTTTTAAGACACTGTCAAACTATTTTTCAGAATAGTTATACCATTTTTCATTCCCACCAGCAGCATATTTTAAGAGTTCCAGTTTCTAGGTATCCTCACTGACACTTGGTATTGTTGGCATTTTTTATTATAGCCATTCCAATAGGTGTGGTGGTATCTCATGATGATTTTAATTTGCAATTCCCTGATGGTTAGTGGTTTTATATTCATCCTTGTATTTTTCAACCTGTTGATATGTTTATTTGCCACTCTTATATCATCTTAGGCAAAGTGTCCCAAGTTTTCCCCCGTTTTTTATTTGGATTGTTTGTTTTATTACTGTTAGGTTTTCAGGGTTTTCTTATATATTCTAGATACAGGTTCTTTGTTGGATATGTGGTATGCATATATTTTCTCCCAGTCTCTAGCTTGTCTTTTCATTCTCTTAAATGTGCATTTCACAGGACAAAACTTTTAAATTTTGAGGAAGTCCAGTATGTCATTTTTTCATTTTATACATCATGCTTTTTGGTCTTGTCTACAAACTCAGATTTTACATCTAGATCTCTGATCCATTTTGAGTTCATTTCTGTTTAAGTTGAGGCTTAGGACAAGTGGGTTTTTTTTTTTTTTTTTGGACTATATAATCCAATTGTTCCCACACAACTTACTAAAAAGACTTGTTTCTCCACATTGGATTGCTTCTGTATTCTTTGTTTATTCCTTTACTAACACCACAGACTTGATTACTGTAGCTTTATAGAAAGAATTAGTGTGATTTTCCATCTTATTTTTTTCAAAACTGCTTTAGCTCTTCTAGTTCTTTTCCCTTTCCATAGAAGTTCAGTCAGTTTGTGTTTATCAACAAAAATTCCTGCTGAGATTTTTCTTGGAAGTGTGTTAAATCTATATATTACTTTGGGGGGAATTGATCTCTTTATTATGTTGAGTCTTCCAATCCATGAACATGGTATGTATCTCCATTTATTTAGGTCTTTTTTTTTCTTTCATTAGCATTTTGTAGTTTTCAGCATTCAGGTCAGGTATATGTTTTGCTAGATTTATACTTAAGGAGTTTGTTTTGGAGAAAGTTTTTTTAAATTTTGTTTTCCAATTATATTTCTTAGTATATCAAAATACAGTTATGTAATTTTTCATTCTGCTATTTCTGTAGTTCAGAGAATCACAGGTGAATCAGCTGGTTCTCAAAAAATACTGAGGGCTCATGAAACGTTAAAAATACTCTAAACGCATAGTTAATATGCAGCCCTTAAAATTTATTTTATAAATCTTTATTTTTGGCTCTAATATTTGGCTACAGAATACTGTTGAGTTTTTAAAAACACCAGCTTAAAGAGTGTCACGTAGGGGCGTCTGGGTGGCTCAATCAGTTAAGCATCTGACTTAAGCGACAGGTCACGATCTCACATTTCATGAGGTCGAGCCCCGCGTCGGGCTCCGTGCTGATGGCTCAGAGCCTGGAGCCTGTTTTGAATTCTGTGTCTCCTTCTCTCTCTGCTCCTCCCCTGCTCACACTGTGTGTGTGTCTCTCTCTCACAAATATAAATAAACCTTAAAAAAATTTTTTTAAATGAAAAAAGGGGTGCCTGGGTGGCTCAGTGGGTTAAGCGTCCGACTTTGGCTCAGGTCATGATCTCACGGTTTGTGAGTTCCAGCCCCACGTCGGGCTCTGTGCTGACAGCTTGGAGCCTGGAGCCTGCTTCAGATTCTGTGTCTCCTTCTCTCTCTGTCCCTCCGCCATGTGTGCTCTGTCTCTGTCTGTCAAAAATAAAAAATGTAAAATAAAAAAAAATTTTTTTAAATAAATAAAAACAAAAAAGAGTGTCATGTAAAATATGTGTGTATGTGTGTGCATGCACATGCTTAGATTTCTAGAAGGATGTTTCCCATATGTCAAAAGTCGTGTGAATGGCGAAAAGTTCAGCTGATTTTTATGTTTTTTATATTTTCTCTTTTTGAAGATTTCACAATAAGCGTGTATTGTTTTCATTAGAACAATGAAGCTGCTGGGGCACCTGGGAGACTCCATCGGTTAAGCAAGCATCTGGCTCTTGGTTTTAGGTCAGGTCATGATCTCATGGGTTTGTGAGTTCAAACCCTGAGATGAGCTCTGTGCTGACAGTGCAGAGCCTGCTTGGAATTCTCTTTCTCTCCCTCTCTCCCTCTGCCCCTCCCACACTCGCTTGTGTGCTCTCCCTCTAAATAAATAAATAAATATTTTTAAAAAAAGAACAATGAAGCTGCTTAAAGGAGAAAAGAAAAATGAAGCAATGAATTTTAATATAGTCCTTATTAGTAAATGAAATGGAACAGACTCCAGTCCTATTTGAGAATAAAGTATTTGCATCTTAGAAATCTTGATGTTGCCCCAGCCATTTAAAAACCCTAAATATTTTTATGAAAACCAAGGGGACATTTTAAGAAAAGTAGGACATTCTGAAAATGCTGTGTTTGGAATTTTTCATCATGGCATTTTTTTTCCTGAAGTTTTATTTTTAAGTGATCTTCACATCCATTGTGGGGGCTTGAATTTACAACTCTGAGATGAAGAGCTGCATGCTCCTCCGATTGAGCCAGCCAGGCATCCCCATTTCTTTTTTATTATATACTTGTCTCTGTATTAAGCAGAGACAGTGGATCTTAGTCTTGATTGTTCATTAGAATCACCCGAGTACATTTTAAAACAAGTACCTGATGGCTTAGTACACCTTGGAACATTAGATTTGAATTTCTGAGCATGGGCAAGGACTTTGGTGTTTTTAGAAGTTCCCTCGTGTGATTACTAAACTTTCAAAAAAAACAAATGTTGGTAAATTCTAATGTAATATAATAATAACCACTAAGTATTTTAAATGTTTCTGTATATGAAATATCTGATTATTATTACATGTAAGATTTCTCTCTATATATGAAGTTATGAAAAGGTATATGCTTTCACACCTGTATCAAGTTCAACACATTCTTATAGATGAGAAAGGAATTAAATTTCTAAAAATGAGTTCTTAGTTGACTGCAAATAATGCTATTAAAGAAAAAAAACCATAGCGTCTTTAATATTTCCACGTTTTTCATGGCATATCACTGACATTTGACAAATGGCAGGTACTTAGCATTGCTCAACCTTGTCTCTTCTCTGTTGTGGCTAGGATTGTATAAGCCTAGGCTTAGGAGTATTTATGTGTAGAAATGTCATCTTCCCTGTATCTCTTCTAGGAGACCCTCTGTATAATGATTTCATGACTTCATCCACTCCTGTGTATGCTGAGGAATTAGCTTCTTGACGACAATCTGAAGTGGTTCTATGATATGCAGTCCTGTCACCACCCTCTCAGTCGTGACTGTGACTCACCATAGTCTCTATTTGAGTAGCTTCAGCTTCCCATCTGTATGAGGTGTGTAGTTTTTCTCAGGCCTAGAACTCCCCTAGCAGGGCCCAAAAGTCAAAATGGGGCAGGGGAGGTGTTGGTTAAAGGGTACCTAGTTGTGGTTGCGTAGGGTGAAGCCTAGAGATGTGGTGTGTGGCATGTGGCTGTAGTTAGTGAGACTGTATCGAAGAGTGGGAATTTGCTGAGTAGATTTCAGGTGTTCTCATCAAACACAGGAAGGGATAACTCTACGAGAAGACATGTTAATTAGCTTGACTGTAGTCATCATTTCACCGTGTGTATCAAATCATCATGTTGTATGCCTTAAATATATATAATTTTTATTTAAAAAATTCACTTACAGTAAATAAATGGGATGTTCCCTAGGTTGCATTTGCTAGTGGTCCTTGGAAGAATCAGATAACAGTAGTGGGATTCTGCAACTAACTCACCGTGCAGAAGCAACTTGAATGAGAATAGAATACTCTCTCTGTTTTGAACTATTTTGAGCTTTTAGAGGGTTGCTGTGTGAACTTTGAAAATGTTGCTAACTGACTTCCCTGTCTTATAGGACTGTCAGAACCATCCTCCCTAAACACCATTTTTTTTCTCATCTCACCTACCAAAAATATTTAATGTATTCTAAATTATTTTGAGACAGAGAGAGAGCATGAGTGGGATAAGTGCAAAGAGAGAGGAAGAGGGAGAGGATGCCAAGCAGGCTCTGCACTGTCAGCACAGAGCCCAATATAGGGCTCGATCTCACGAACCATGTGATCATGACCTGAGCCCAAACCAGGAGTCAGATGCTTAACCGACTGAGCCACCCAGGTGCCCATTTAATGTGCTTTAAAGCAAGCGACAAATGGTTTTAAAATAGTATTTCATTACATTAATATACATTTTACATTACCCTGTGCATTGCCATTTTCAGAGCATTTTCACAGCCTTTGTTGATTTGTTCCTCACAGTAATCTTGTGAGGTACACAGAGTGATGTCCTCTAGTATGTCCCAGCTCAGGATAGTAGAAGCCCCCAGGTTGTCTGCGTTGGCTATCACGGTATTGTGTGTTCCTCATACCGTTACATTGCTGTTCCTCCATTCTCACTACTTGAATTTAGTTCTCCATTATCTTATCCTGAGCTTTCTCCTTGATCTTCCTGTCTTGGTCTGTGGCCTTATCAGTCCATTCTTTACACTTGTTTCCAGTTTACCTTTCGAGAATAGGGTTAGTAATGTCACATTTCAGCTTAAAAACCTTCAGTGGGTTTTCATTTCTTGCAGATGAAAATCCAAATTCCTTAGTGTTGTGTTAATCTTGAAAAGCTAGTCTTTCTCCCTTCTCCCTCCTCACCATCCACTGCGGGTCCTCTGCCCTCCACACAAGAGAATTTGGTGTTCCTCAAAGATCCCATGTGCTTTTCTCCTGCCCGGCCTTCACTCCTTCGTCTCCTCTGCTTAGAACCACACCCCACCACTCACACTGGCCCACTGTGTGAGCTTCTCACGCCTTCAGTGGCACAGTGTCTGTGCCAGCAGCTACCCAGGAAGAATGGCTTCCTCTCTCCCGTGCTCTCTGTAACCCTCTGTGAGCACCTATTGCCCAGACTGTGAGCCCCTTGTGAACACGAGCTGTGCCGTGTAGGGCTGTGTTTTGCTTCGTGTCCCTGAAGCAGAGCATAGTGCCAGGGACATGGCAGACACAGGACTTAAGTATCTGAATAGAGGAGGAACTTTGGGAACCTTCAGAAAGACCATCAGCAGTGTTTATGCTTAATGTGGTAGTGACTTCTTATTTATTTATTTATTTTTTTTACCAAGTATGACTCTACACTTAATGGATGGTATTTTCTGGAACATCCTCTTTAATGTTTCTCATAATTTACATTTCAAACACCTTACTAATCTCCAGAAGTTTAACTTACTCTTGCATCTCTCTCTTTCCCTCCCTCCCTCCCCCCCTCCCCCCCCCAACACATGCGTCTGCACACACACACACACACACACACACACACACACACAAAATGTATTTTCACCTTAAAAAGTGTCCTTGCTTCTTGAACTAAAGGTGTGGTGTTGATCTTTCCTTTTCTCTAATAGCGCTCTTCCTGCCCCCTGGACCATGACCAGGAAATGGGCTTTTTAGCAGCAGTGCTGGTTTTCAGACTCCTGTTTGCATGGGTTCATCTTAACACTGGGTACCCATGTCTTTTCCTATCAACAGCAGAACTAAGTACCCAGACATACAATTTTGAGAAGCCCTTAGCACCGTGTGTGTGTGTTGGTACATTTGTGCTTTTGTGTGCTCTTCTATCTGTAGCGGACACATAGGCACTCTTGCAGAAGAGTAACGGGGCCTACTTGGTGTTTGCTTCCTGTTGGAGAGTTGTTGTGTTTATCCTGTCGTCATTTGCTCACAGATGCTTGCCATGTGTTAGGGAAAATCAGTATAGGTAGGAAAGTGGCTGATGATAGAATGTGAAATCTAGACTTCCAGAGGGGGCCTCGAAAAGCTCATCGTAGTCAGGTTTAAAAGATGACCCGAATTTGTGATACAGGATTAAATATTTGGGGACAATAGTAACACAGTATCTCCCTTCCATTCTGAAGTTGGTAGTAAAAGCCACACTGCAGGGATATGCTTAAGCAAGGGAACAGACTTGAGTTTAGATGACATTTTGTTTCACATCATCAGTAACAGTTGATAGAACAGCTATACTTTTTTTACTCTTCCCTGCCCCCCCCCCTTTTTTTAACAGGTAGAGTGAAGCATAATTTGCAACTCTTGGAACTTTGCAAAAGACAACGAACCGACCAGATAATAAGCCCCAGAGAAAAGGGAATCACCCGAGACACACACTGGGTAGTAGCTTTGTATGAGCAATATCCCTTCTCCTTCAAAATCATATGGAAATAGTCCCCCCACCCATTATTTCTGTTGAGGCCGAGAATCAGGAAAACAGCTTTTGTGTTAGGCTTCAGACTCAAAGTTTTATTATATTAAACTGCAGGACCGGGTCTTGACACGAGACCCTGTAGGCGCCCATTACAATGCCATGGGCTCAGTGGACACTGACTTTTCCATCAGGTCACACACACCAGCAGCTACGCATTCCCATTTCTGTGTTGACAAGCAGGTGGCTTGTAAGAGCAACGTAGTTTCTAAGCTAGTGCTTTACATGGTTCCTTGACGATCTTTTAGGTGATTGCAGTCCATCATTATAGAAGTCACTGCTCGACGTGCCTCACGACGTTTGTTTTGTGTGAAGAAAACTTGGACTGTGGGGAAGAAACAGAGTAGGTTTTGGTAATGTGACAAGAAGTGGATGCATATTTTGGAAGTTGGGGAACCTCTTTGTTGAATTTATAAGTGAGGCACTTTTAGGATGTCTAATTGTTGCCTATCCAGAGAATCTGCTTCAGGCTGCATTTTGAGCTGCGTAAATGGATAGGATAATGTTTATGAAAACAGGTTCTAAGTAATCCTTATTTCTTTCTCAGCTCCGGAGCTAAGTGTCCATAGCAAAGATTATGTAAAATATAGACTTGCTTCTTTATGTTTATTTTCATAACATTTGATTTATGACGTAAGAGGTTCTAAAAATCTGGTAATGCTTGGTTATACACACTTTTATAAAAGTCAAGAATCATTCCTTTTCTTCTATAATAGATAATCAAAATAAGCAGTTTGACGAGATGGATTTAAGACAGCAAAATTGTTGTGTCTTCAGCTGTGTAAAAGAAGTACTGTACCTTGGACCAGAAAACGAGTATTAGCGATGGTTCGGTTAGTGACTGCAAAAGCAAACCAATGTATCATGGTGTAAAATACAGTTCCACATGACCACATGTTTGGCTGGTACTGGCCAGCAGAATTTAGGGAGCAGTTAGCACTAAAGGGTGTTCTGTTTCTTTGCACGAAAGTACATTAATAATGAAATCTTACAGTGCCTTTGTCGTTGATTGCTATGGGGAGAGATTTTGTCAAGTTTTGTTGTTCATGTTTGCTTTTTAAAGGGAGTGGGGGTGGAGTGTTTGTCATAAACCTATCCCCCCCAAAAGTTGCTTGTTTCTCATTTTCAAAACTTCCCCTGCCTGTACAGTCTTTATGGGCTAAAGCTGCATTATTGTTTGTTTTGGATGTAGAAGTTGATCGGCGCATTGCTTTTTAATGTGAAATTATAGTGTAGTGAGTTAAATGATAAACTTATTGTGCAGGGATACTTTTCTTTCTTCTTTTAGAGTTAATCTTTAGCAGTCTCTATGTTCAGAAAAAAAGATACCGTTAAAGACCCCAGATTGCAAAAGCAGTGCCACTGCTTCTGAGAGCTTTGGGGCAATCCTCTGATGTGTAATTGCTTTTACATCAGTCACAAGAGAGAGACAAGAATGCGCTTTCCTTGAACTTAACAGTTTGGGCAATTTTCTATAATCCAGTAAATACAAATTGTAGCTTGATTATTCATCTACGTCTGTCAAGCAAATTTTAATGGATGAATGAATGAGTCAAATCTATGCATGGAAATATACAAATGTGCAAAATATGGGTCTAATTACCAGGCTGCTGAATTTACACAAGGTCAGGTAAACAAGGCACCAGTGTAATGATTATTAATTGTTAATAATGCCTTTGGGAAAACATTCACATTTTCCTTCTGAATACCTAACAGTTTCCCTCTCTAGTCATTTTCAACTCTGAAAATTTTAGCTGGTCTAAAAACACAAAAATATTTTTGCCCTATTTTTTTCCTTTCCCTGTAATTGCCTTCTAATTCTTTTAGAATAACACGTAAAATATAGTACATTTTTCAGGACCCTGTGGAAAGTCACAGTTCAGTATGATGGTGAGAGACTTAAGGCGGTGGATGGGGGGTAACACTCACACAGCAGAATGAAATAGCTTTCTTTTGTCTTCATTGAAGGGATGAGCATGCCCCCCCCCATCCTCCACCCTCTTTTCAAACATAATCGACATTCTAAAACACAAAACCAAGGTGGTAATAAAGGAAAGGAAATCAAAGCAGGCTTTTTTCCCCTCTATTTACCATAGTAAGTCAACATTTGACTCTGTCTTGATATTCTATAAAATGAATGTTGGAAAAAGAATAATATCAATGAGTAGTTTCCCATCGAAATGCCCAAGGGCTGAAATAATTGAGGGAGTACTTGCCGAGGTTTTTCTTAGTTCAGTAACTCTTGATCACTGTGCAGTTTTGTAGCTGTGCTATCATTAAGGGCTCTCCATGTCTGGAAGGACACCCCCCTCTCCCAGCTTTAATCCAAAAGTCATAAATTGTAGAACTAACGTGTCGTCTGCGGGTCACCCAGGCGAAAACACTGCATCTTGAGAGATCTATCTTTCTGCCACTGTGCTTTGAAAGTCTTTTGAATATTTTGCATTAATGGTACTGCTGCAGTGTCTTGCTGGGCCATCTTCTCATCCTCGCAGGCTCGACATTTAGAAGTTTTTCCCCGTGGCTGATCTAAACGTTCTTCTTTCTGTTCTAGGCCTCACTGCCTGCTACCCACCCGTGTTGTACGTTATGTGAATACAAGTACCTTCCCCTGTGTTTCCTTTCGAGTATTTGTAAATAGCACTCATCTTTCTCTTTTATTTCTTTCAGCTCTGTACTTGATGACTCGGTATCATTTCTTCAAATTTTTCAGCTTTCATGTTTGTTTTTCTGGAACTCTGTATTTTTTCAGCATGGTTGCCCTTTATGGGTTACATAATACTGCCGGTAAGCCAAATGGATTTGGACCATTTTTTGACCTTAGCCCTATCCTCTTTTATGGTCCACTCTAGAATATAATAGACATGCTTTATACACACTCATGGGTGCTGTCGTGGTTTAATTAACTCTATACAAAATTAGGGCCCAAGTCTTTATTCTGGCATTTGAGACATTCTATAATCCAGCCTTTGCTCCCCACATGCTCTCTCATTCATTGCCACTGTCGAAATCATGATTTTTCCATACGGAGAAATAATGATTTCATTAAAAGAACCCCCCCCTCTTGTTTTCTTTTCTTTTGTTTTTTTTTTAACTGCCAGGATTGTCCTCACCCACTTCCTATCTCTCTCTGTTTAAATTTTTCTCACCTTCAAGACCCAAGCTGATCTCAGTTGTGGGAAGCCTTTTATTGACATTACAACTTGTTTTTCCTTTGAATTCCTAGAGAACTTTGAATGTATAACTTTTCTCCCACAATTTCTTTATTACTGTCTCTTGTAGTTATATTCTTTCATTTAGCAAATAATTGTGTTCCCTATAAGCTTGTAGACTTGCGGAGAGCAGGGGAAAGGAGAAAGGCTAGTATTTTTTGAGCTTTCAGACACTTGGCTAAACATTTTTTTTTACATACATGCTATCATTTAATTCTTGTAGCAACCCTGTGAGGTGGGTGATATTTTTTCCATCTTTACAGATAAAGACGCTGAATCTTGTAGTAAGAAACTCATCCAGTGTTAGAAGGAGAGTAGGCTGTAGAGTTGGGATTTAAATTTGGGCCTCTCCAGTGCAAACCCCACACTCTCTTTTCAGGAAGCATCTTCCATGTAAGAGTGACAGTTTGCATCCTGCCCTATCAGGTTACTAGAAAATTCAGAGAACAAAATAGGTGTTCAGTAAATGATTGAATTTATCCCTATGGAAGTCTTAATTGCCTTAACTGCGTTTTTTTTTGTTTGTTTGTTTGTTTTTTTTGGGTTTTTTTTTACCCATCTGCTAATGGTAAACCTTAGTAAGGGCCCTCTGTATTCTCAGCGATGGCTGATACACGAAAGCTTGACAGTTGTAACTCCCACATAAGACTGTTAACTTGAGACATATTCTTTTTTTTTTGTTTGTCTGTTTTTCAGCTTTTCTCTTGTTGATCCCAACGTTCACTGGTATTGTTAAATGTCACTCTTCTCATTTACTATTTGCATTTCATTTTCAGAAAGTAAATCTCATTGTGGTAGCATGAATAATTTATGCTTCTGTCAAGGAACTATTAAAACACTAGAGGTTGAAAGATATGCACATTACAAAGTTGGTGTAAAAACTAAGGAATATTTCCGCACACCCCCCCCCCCCGCCCCCGTGTTTGCTTCCCCCCCTACTCCCTGGAGTAAACCTGAGGGTTTACTGAAGAGCCACGGTCTTGCTGACTTCAGCTTTGGACCCTTTACAGAGTCGTAATTATGTTTACAGATAAAGAAAACTGGCTGTTTTATCTTTAATGGAAAATAGGCCTTTGTAGTTTTGGGGGGTTGTTTACCTTTTTATTTAAAGCAGGGAATTTTTTATGAGGTCTATTTATTCTTGAAGAATTAGTAGTTAGGAGGATCAGAAAGGAAGATTGCTCAACCTAAGAATGAGAAGAATTTCAATTTTATGAACACAGGCAGTGCGACTGAGCTTTGGGATGACAGATCTCTGTTTTAGGTGTCTGAGGTTTCTTCTTATCAACTTCTGTGCATATGGAGAAGTTCAGCCTATTTTGCAAACAGTTACTAATGCCATAATGCATTTTCCCATATCTTCCATCTGAATTTTTTACTATTATTGATTGAGGATTCAATTGAGAAATGTGTTTAGAACCCTGCTTTCTGTGGTAATCACAGAAGTCAGTGGGAAGACAAGAAAATTGTATTGAAAGAAATTGTGTGCGTGTGTTTTGTGTTTCAGCATAGATTATCTCTGCCAAAATAATAGCTGTCATTTTGTTCTTGTTATATTAGTGGCCTGTAGCTTACCACTACTCCTTTTGCCTTACTTTTCTTCTGACCACTGGCTATTACCCTCAGCAAGAAGACCTTTTTAATTGAATGTCCAAATTTGAATGATTCTTGTCCTAAATACCACCGTGATTTTGATCCGTTTCAAATTAGAGAGCCCTGAGTTGCAACCTCTCACCTCAACATGAGAGCCCTTTAACATTCAGATACTTTGAAACTTCAGTTCTGTTTAGAATTTCATATCATGCCCATCATGGGGGGGAAAGATGGAAAATGTATACGCTGAGCCTATAGGACTTCCTGCAGTGCTTATTAATCCTTTATGGATCATTTGAAATGTTTCTAGTTTATTTAAGCTTTGCTGCTTGTATCAGATTGTTCCTACGAAAAAAGAAAAAGTGATCATGCTTTGAATTTTTAAAAATGATCTCACTTTCAAGCAAAAGCACTTTTATGCTCCATTAAAGTTGAATTTGCCAAACTCTTACATCGCATTAACACAAGCTTTACTGGATAGATAAACGTGTTGTTCAAAGACTGACTTGAACTTTACCAAACTGCATATTAAGATTTTTTTATCTTTATACTTCTTATTTCTTAAATTATTTTAAAACAGACTAGTTAAAATAGACTAGATTTGCCTAAATGCACTACTTTAATGACAAAATAATTTTTTCATTTGTTTTAAAATACTACTATTGATTGGAAACTGGTTTTTTGAGTATGAGGCTAAAAGAAACAAAATTATTTTGAGCTGGTAATTTCACATTTGCTCGTATTTGTTTTATATAGTATCATTATTTCGATAAAACGGTTGATTTTTCTTGAAGCTTGTAGAAATAATCATTTTGACGTTTCTAATTTTTACCTGGGTGGATCGTGTATTCACTATTTTCTTGAAGATTTTTGTAGGTTAGCCCATAAAATTATGATTCATTATTCCCCCTTTCAATTCAGTGGGTTTTCAAAAATATGCATAGGACATCCTCTAGTTTTCTAGAAGTTAGGCTGTTAGACTCTTCGTTTTTATTTATTTCATGAAATTTTTACCTTGGAGATAATCTCCAACTCTGTATCTTTTTGACCTAAAGTTACACAGTAAATCCTAGTTTCATTTGTACCTTGCTTCCTGGCTCCCTAACACTGTCATAGGGACTTGGTCTTTCCTTTGTGTCTCTTTGGCCTTGAGGATTTAATTTAATGTGTTTGTTCTTCAGGAAAAAAATGTAAGTTTTCTACTTGAAATGACTTTCTGTATTTTTTTAAGTACATGAAAACTTTACAAAGTATGATGTTTTATTTTATCCAAAAATATATATCCATGCTCTTTTTAAAGCAGTAATTTATATTAACGTTTATAGTGACCTTGAAAAAATATATTTTAATGGTAATGAAAGTAGAACTTAATATTAAGCTAAATCTTTTTCATCTTTCATAGATTCTACTTTTTTAGCTGTTGAGTCACTGGGGTTCTTAGTAAGAAGGAAAATGCATTTTCGGAGAATTACTTTTTTACAGCAAACAACGGATTGTACACACAGAGGAAAAAGAGAACCTTTTATATGCCTTGTGGAGGGAACAATCCAGTTATGGGAAATATTTAGCAAGTTCTTTTAACGTTACAGGTCACCGTTTCTGAGAGATCGCTGGTACCTTCTTAGCAAGAAACTGTATTAGCTTTGACTTCTAATGTAAAAATCTGCACTGAATTCATTTTTCGCTAATTCACTTTCTTCTTGTTTCCCAGTGTTCCCCTGACCTTTCAGAAATATGTAGTTCATGTTTTGTGCTTTACAAAAGCTCCCCTTAGGTTGCATTGAATAACAGAGAGTTGAATTATGAGCATAATGGCAGTGCGCTGTGGCATTTCCAGTCCACGCTCACTTTGAGTCCGCTAAATTTATAAATGAAGTATTTTTTAACGTTGTCCATGTTAGGGAAAAGGTTAAATAATGCTGGGCTTCTCTTTGTGGGCAAACAGGGAGAGTCATTTTGGTTGTTTAGCGGCAGGTCGTGTTCTCATGTTTTCATTCCTCAGTCAGCATAGAAGATGTTCTGGATTGTTTTGGAGCTTCCTCTGGAGCTTCCAGGCGGGGCTTACATATTTCTTACATATTTTGTAAAGTGCTTATTGCACAGTAGAACTACAGGTCATCTGGGGATGAAAATTGGACACATGGCACTGCTTCCCAAAGTCATGTACTTTGAGAAGCCGCGACAGAAGAGGTGAGAGAGTAATGGTGCCTTTGAATTCTCTGATGATTCTGATTTCCAGAAGCAAAGCCTAGTTCCCCACGAGAAAGTGGATGATGGAATTTTTTTTTAAATGCATGCATAATCGTTCAAAAAATGTAATTTTACTGGATGTTTATCTTTCATCAACCAAGATGGTTGGTTATCTTTTCAGTATTTAGTTGTTGCCATCAGCATGGAGTCATCTGCTTGAAAGGACAGAGGAGGTGCCCTGTTTTCCATTTTTCAAGTCAGGTGGATCCCATCACGATCCTGGAGTAATCCGTCACTAGGCAATGGCTTCACAGCATTCTGATGAAACATTTTATTTTTTAATGTTTTTTTTTTTTTTTTTTTGAGAGAGAGAGAGAACTAGAACGAGTTGGGGAGGGGCAGAGAGAGGGGGAACAGAGGGTCCAAAGCAGGCTCTGAGCTGACAGCAGCAAGCCCGATGTAGGGCTCAAACTCACAAACGTGATATCATGACTTGAGCCAACTGAGCCTCCCAAGCGCCCCCCTGATGAAATATTTTAAATATTCCTTCAGGAAGAAAGGCCCCCAGATACTGGGCTGTATATTGTCAGGAAAGAAGGCCCGAGTGCATGTTCATGGGGATGACGCTTATTCACAAGTCTTTACAGTTGGAAGGTCGTTTTACAACATTGGGCTCCTAGGATGCTTATGGTAACATCCCATGGAAGAGACAGGGTGGGTGTTACTTGCAGTACCCCAAGTGGGCACACCCGGAGACTCCTAGGGTGAGAGGGGCCGCCTGAGGCACGGTGCTCCTGCAGCACTGAGGCAAGGGGACAGCTTCGAGTTGACCCCTGCCTTTCTCTTTTGCCACCGGGTTTGTTTATGGGCCTCCTGCAAGGAAAGGAGTTTTGGACTCTCACAGGCAGCCTAGCCTGAGGGAAGCTAGAGTGTTGAGCTATCCAAATGAATGTTGATACCACAGAATTTCATTCTGTCAGTTGAAAATGGAACAAACTGATTTCTTCGGCTCCTTAAGTGCATTAGACCCTACTCTAGGCCATAGGGGTTCAAAGCTGAGTGATAGCTCAGCCCAGCCCGGAGAGCTGAGGGACTGGCCTGTGCTTGCCATTCTCTTTCCCTTTCTTCTTCCTCTTCTCTTCTTTCCTCCACCTTTAAAATCTACTTAATCTTATATATTAACACGTTTGAGCCTTTGGCACCTGAAGTCATGCTCATTCTCTTGCACTCCTTATCTTCCACATTAGAATATTCATTCCCTGAGAAATGGAATTGAAATTGCATTTTAAATACAGGTCCAGCATGTTGTTTGCCTTTAGTAAGTGTTCAGCTTAATTATTCGATTATTAAAGTATTTAAAGAAAGTGATTCATACAAACATGTGAAAAATACAACCCTGTTGGGCGGTTTTCACTTTAAAAGTCACTTTAAATCCTCTTTTGATAACAATCCTGCTATCGGCAGCCAGGGTAGAAGCTGGACTAGACGAAGGACGAATCCTTTCTGCTTAGGGAATCCACTTGCCAAACGTAGGAATAGCTCCATCGCTACTCTAGATTCCTGTAGCCACGTACCTTTATGACCATGAACATTCTAGTGATGCTGCACATGTAGCAGTGGAATAGAGTCTCTCTTACTTCACGTTGGTATGGAAAATCCCTCCGGTATTCCACCACCATCTGTACAGGAGGCTTGTGTGTGTTTGCTAACGTATGTCAAGTGCGGGGCTGGTTGGCACAGTAGCTTAGCCCTTCTCTCATCTCCACAGAGTTCATAAAATCCAGCCTGTTACAAGAGGCTTTCCTTCTTCAATAATAGTTCTAAGTCCAGTATGGAAATATCAGTCTCTCTATTGGCTTTTAATATACAAGGCCTTCTGTGCATGTTTCCGGGAGAGTTGATTAGAGACTTCTTTGTAAATTAATGTCCCACTCCAGCCCATTTTCTGCTTTCCTTGAGGAACACTCAGTGACTGTACTTGTGCAGCAAAGTCAAATTATTTAGTTTTATTGTATGCAACATCAGATGAGCTAAAGAGAATCTTTTCCCAGAAACATCTCTTAACCCCCAGAGTGGAATCACAAGTAGGGTGGTGGGCTAGCGCCTGGACAGGCATGCCTGCGATCATCTCAGCATCTGTGCAAGGCACCTCAGGCTTGCTGCAGATGAGTGAGACATGAAAATAGATTTGGGGGCTAGTTAGAAGATTCAGAGCTAGCTCGAGAGAGCCGGGGAGCTGAATATAAAGTTTTCTTTGAACCTGTTTCAGTACACATGAAAACATCTGCTAAGATGGGTGATATTTTCTTCAGGGATTCTTTCCCTATTTAGAAATTGTAGGCCCTGGTAAAATTTATTAAAATATTTTGTAATCTAAGTATTCAGAAGGGCATAGAGTATTTTGGGCTTTGGGAAAGGTAGCATAACAGGCAGATGTCAGCATTAGCAGCTGATAATACATATGTCTTTTGCCTTCTGTCATTCTGGTACTCTACCTCAGTGTGACCTCTATGTGTTTGCAGCTTTATAGAACGTGCGTCATGATTTATACTTATTAAACTTTATTTGTATAAATACATGCCCACTTAGCCATACTTTGGATGACTTGCTAAAACACAGACTCCTGGGCACCACCACCCCTGGAGTGTCTGGTTCTAGGTCTCGGGGGTGGGGGCAAGAATTGGCATCTCTTAACACGTTCCCAGGTGATGCTGATGCTGCTGGTCTGGGGACCACGCTTTGAGAACCACTCTCCTAGACATTCACCAAAGTATACCACTCCACCAAGAAAGCAGTTGAGTGAAAAGAGTAATAACATGATTAGTAATGTTAGAGTAATGAGATTTAGTTAAGAAGAAATGTTTTCAGTGATGGGAACATGTGTATATCTTTTAAGAGGACCAATTCTCCAAATACAAAAGGAACCATTTTAGTATTTATTCAGCCATTTAATACCCTTAAATTAAATTCAGCCCCAAAGTTGATTTTAGGCATTCTGAGCCATAGATCTGTACTGATTCTATTTTTTTCACCTGTAGCGATTTTGATCACTACCCCCTCGTAGTGATTTTAATACAATTACTTTTTTTCCACTTGTAGAGATCCTTTGGTGGTTTAGTTCTTAGATCTACAGGCCTATATTCTTGGGAAATCTGATGCTAGAGGTAGCCCAGTGAAAATGTTGGTAAATACCAGGTTTTGAAAGCAGTAGCTATTGTAATTAGACAAGACAAGTAATACATAAAAATTGGAAGAGGAAGAGGGAAATGATCATTATTTACAGATCTCTGTAAACCCAGAAATCTCAGTGAGATCAACCAAAAAACTCCCACAGATAAAAAGAATTTAATAAGGTCACTAGTTACAAAATTAATATTAAAAAATCAATAGTTTTGATCTACACTAACATCCACCAGTTAGAAAATATAACAAAAGAAATAAATACCATATCTATATAAATAAACTTTTAAATGTTAACTGAAGGACTTACGAGAAGACTTGGTAAATGGAAAAGTATGTTATATTCTAGGCTGGGACTGTTCTTCTCTAAGTTTATCCACAAATTTAAAGCTTCCTTAGTTTTTAAACAAGTCACAGGAAAATTCCTACAAAGAAGATGACTTACTGCCAGTTATTAAAGTTTTGGGGAGTGCTTTCCTGATTTTGATGGAGCCAATATAGGAAGTTCAGTATATAAAGAGTTGCCCTGAGTGTTTTATAAAGGGGCGGTTCGTATCAGTAGGGAATAGTCATCTGGGGACAAAAAATACAGTTGAATTTCTTGCTCCTTACACTAAGATAAATTCTAAATGGGTCAAAAACTTAGAAATTGAAACTAACATGAACAGACATTTATCCAAAGAAGACTTCAGATGACGCACAGACACATAAGAAGATGTTTATCGTCACTCAGCATCAGGAAAATGCAAATAAAAACCACAAGGAGATAGAACCTCACCTGTCACAATGGCTAAAATCAACAACACAAAGAACAACAAATGTTGGTGAGGATGTGGAGAAAAATGAACCCCCATGCACTGTTGGTGGGAATGCAAACTGGTGCAGCCACTGTGGAAAACAGTATGGAGGTTCCTCAAAAAGTTAAAAGTAGAACCACACTATGATCCAGCAATCAGAGCCCTAGGTATTTACCCAAAGAATACAAGAACACTAATTCAAAGGGATACATGCACCTCCATTTTTATAGCATCCTTGTTTACGATAGCCAAGATACGGAAGCAGCCCAAGTGTGTCTATTGATTGATGAATGGATAAAGAGGATGTGGTATATATACAATGGAATATTATTCACCATGAAAAAGAATGAAATCTTGCCATTTGCAATAACATGGTTGGAGCTAGAGAGTATAATTGAAGTGAAATAAGTCAAAGAAAGACAAAATACCATATGATTTCACTCATATGTGGCATTTAAGAAACAAAAACAAGCAAAGAGGAAAAAAGAGAGAGATACAAGCTGAAAAACAGGCTCTTCATTATAAAGAACAAAGTGATGGTTACCAGAGGGGAGAGGGTGGAGTGATGGGGATTCAGGAGTGTACTTGTGATGAATACTGGGTGATATATGGAAGTGTTGAATCACTGTGTTGTACACCTAAAACTAATATAACACTACGTTAACCAATTGGAATTAAAATGAAAACATAAAAAGAAGTGAAACTGTAGGGGTGCCTGGCTGGTTCAGTCAGTGGAGTGTGTGGCTTTTGATCTTAGGGTTGTGAGTTTGAGCTCCACGTAAAATCTTTAAAAAAAAAAAAGTGAAAACGTAAAAGTGATGTTTTTAATGATCTTAGAGTTGGGAAGACTTTTTGAAACAACATAGTTCGGAATTCAAGAAGAGAAAATATCAGTAAATTTGACTACAAATTAATAAAAATTTCTGCAGGGCAAAAATTATACACGTACACACACAGATAACCTACTGTAAAGCCAAAAGAGAAATGATGAACTGGGGAAAATGTTTGCAACCCATGTAACAAAGGCCTAACTAATTTCCCTTACATAAAAAGTGCTCTTGCAAAAATCAATGAGAAGAAGACCAACAGCCTAGTATAAAAATAGGTAAAGCAGAGGAACAGGCAGCTCATAGAAAAAGAAATGTAAATGACTTATACACACAAGTAAAGATGCCCAAGCTTACTCTTAAGTACAGAAGCCCAAATGAATACCATTTTTCACCTATCAGAATGACAAAGATCCAAAAATTAAATAGTAGGTCATATAGGTGAGGGTGTGAGGAAAGGAATACTGGCACACACTGTTGATGGGCGTGAAAACTGGTATGGCCTCTTCTGACCACAATTTGACAATGCCTATCAATATTTGACATGAATGTGCCATTTGACTCATCAGTTCCGATTTGGGTATGTCTCCTTATAGATGTACAGTTACTTGCGGGTATTGTCAAAGGTCATGTACAAAGATATTCTTTGCAGTGTTACTGGTAATAGTGAAAGACTGAAAACAACCTAATTGTTGATCAGAAGAGGATTCATTGAGTTATTATGATCATACAGTAGAATTCTGCGCAGCTAATTAAAAGAACCTTGTAGGTCTATATGTACTTATAAAGTGTAATTTCCTCCACTTCTAAGTGAAACAAGTTTAAGAAGAGTATATATGATAAATTTCTACTTGTGTTTTTAAAAAGAAGGGGAGAGGGGCTGGCTCAGTACAGCATGGGATTCTTGATCTCGGGGTCGTGAGTTCAAGCCCCGGGTTGGATGTAGAGATTGCTTAATAGAAATTACTTAATAAATTTTTAAAAAGCAGAGAGAGTTCATGATATAACAAAAAAATTTTTACTTAACCCATTATATCCACAACATTGTTTTAATATATAATGAATGTTAAAAATATAGTATATTGCCTTTTTCAACTGTCTTTGGAATTTGCTTTATCTTTTACACTGGCACCACATCTCAATTTGGACTAGCCACATATCCAAGTATTCAGGAAGCACATATAGCTCCTGAGTCCTGTGTTAAGCAGAATAGGTGTAGACAGTAGAGGGTACTGGGCTATAATCTCAGAGACCCAGGTGGCCCTACAGCCAATTGCTGTGACAGTGTGCAAGGAATTCATTTTTTCCTGGGCCTCATTTTCTCCGATAGAGTATGAAGGATCAGACTAGAGTCTAAAGTCCCTTCCAACTTTGATACTTATAGTTCAAATATATTATTTCATAGTATTTACCAAAGTCAAAAATGTAGTTGTGTTTTCTTTCATAGACCCTGTTTTCACCACTCCTGAAATTCTGTTACTTTTGTAGGGACTCTTGTTATTGCTAGAGTAAGATTTCTTGTTTATTGGTTTCTTTAAAAGAAGAACGTTAACTCCACTGCCTGTGTGATGTCAACCAAGTAGAGTTGGTCAGTTCTTTCAGTAGAATTAAGTCAGGTTTGAGGCTTTGCTAATTCAGATGGTGTATGGAGAACTTGGAAAGAGTAGAAGAGAAAGTCATATCAACAGAGTCTAAAGAAAGAATAAATATTGAAGGAGAAAAGTTGAGAGACAAGTTTTTAAGGTACAGTTCTGTGTATAAAATTCATTCTTCAGAAGATAACAAGCAGTAGTTGTCTTTGAACAAGAGAGAAGGAGAATAATATGGACATTGGATCTCAGCCATGACTACACATTAGAATCGCTTTTTAAATTCCCGATGCCCATTCTGTACCTGAGAATGGTGGTTTTCAAAGCATGGTCCCCAGACTGCCAGCCGCAGTATCACCTGGGAGCTTGTTAGACACTCAAATTCTTGGGCCTTATCCGAAGACCTGCTGAATTGGAAACCCTGGGGTGGTGCCCAGCAGCCTGTGTTGTAATGCTCCCCTGGTAAATCCAATATTCAGTCAGAGCTGAGAATTGTAGAGCTAGAAGGTTTCCAGGGCAGCGGTAGCAGGTGGCTTTCATGTGGAGTGCCAGCTTTCATTCTGCATCGGCCATGGGCATGGACTTAGAGATGCCGTGCAATTTGCCTGCATTGCGGGGTTTGGGCACTTTATTGGCATTATAGGGACTTGGATGGATTATAGGATGGTGCATTTCACAAATAGAAGTCAAGTGTCTTATCCAGTCGGGAAAAAAAAAAGAAGAGACCGAGACAGAGAGAAAAGGGAATAAAAAAAGAAAAGGAAAAAAAAAAAAAAAAAAAAAACGAGCCGAAGCCACAAAAGGTTGGGGAGGGAAGGGAACAATATACTGGGTAAAATGTTACATGTGAAGAAATTCCAGCTAGAACACAAAATATTTCATTTATATATAAGGGTTTCTTAAAGAAGTTCAAGTGTCATGGGGATTTTAGGCCCACTTTATGATCTATCATCAGTTCTATTTGATCAAAAAGTACCGAAGGCTTGTTCAACCCTTTATCATTTGGCATTAAAGGATATATTTCCTCTTAACATTTAGACTTTTGATAGGAATGCGCTTAATACAGGTATGGTAAATTCAGAATGAACTAAACCAGAAAATAAAATATATTTTCCAAATGTAAAGAAGTTGTCACTGACTGAGAAGGAGTTAATGTGTCACATTCTTTTGATTTCCACTCCTCGGGAGAAATCACAGCATCTGTAGTTTTGGAGGCATGTTATATCGTGATTTCTCCAGGCTGAATCTTAGAGATCGGCCTGGGAATTTTCAGCCCTGACAAAGTAAGAATGGACCCATTAGAGGATCAGGTTCATTTGATTTTTCAAAAGTTAGGGGAAATATGCAGATCACTTCAGAGAGTCCTTCCGCTCTGCCTTGTCGTGAGGCAGATGAAGGAAGGCAGGCTGGGCTGTGTTGCGGGAGCATTTGGAGCTGCTTATTCTTTGAGATCTCGGCAGTGTATAACTTCCACAAGCCCTTTCTGTGTGTATTTTTTTCTCTTCCCAAAATATTCCATTTTACATGGGAAAGTCAATTTTGATAATTTCGAAAAGCTAGGCATTACAACAGAATTTGTTCCTCTTGGAAAAAACAAAAAACACAAAAAAACGCTCCTTTACCATGCAGTAGAACCTGCCAGTCGTACCTGGGTAAAAACAATTCTGATAGAACTTTTCCAATCATCACATTTATTATGGAAAAGATTAGCATACTGTTTGTGAGACCATGTTTATCTACTAAAAATATGATTTTGATTTTTGTATTAATTTCGTAGTGCTCAGTTTGTATTTTTAGCTTGTTTCATGAATTGGGCTCTGCGTATAAAGTGGTTTTCAGCACACTGGTAATATTGTTGAGTATCTTCCTCAAATAGCAAGCATGCATTTCAACAGCTTTTTGGACAGAACCGCAGTTAATACTTTATTTACAGGAAAAATGTACGGTTTTTAAAATTGTTAGTTTCTCATCTTCTGTTTTTGGCATTTACATTATGAAACTTCATCTCGGCATGTAGACTTACCTTGTACTGCCAAAAGGAAAGAAGTGGCTTTTCTGCAACGCTAAATAGTTTTGACTTTATTGTCTGCCTCAAAACAGCAGCTGATACCAGAAAAATGCCGTCTCATCATTGGGCCTGGGGTGTCCAAAAGAGGCAGGAACCAAATGACTGTAGCTCCCTGTCTGCCCTGGCCCTCTCCTCTTTTCTCTCCGTTTTCAGTGCCGTGAAGAGCAGGAGAACAATATTCTGCAATTAAGGATTCCATTAAGTTGAAGAAAAGAGCAAATGGGGGATGTTTGTTCTCCAAGCTGAAAAAATTTGTCTGGGTAGGGGGGAGAGGGGTAGTGGTATAGAGAGAGGTGGGTGGAGAGACGAAGTCAGGGCTGTTTGTTGAATATACTGTTAAGGACTGTTACCATCCTAATTAATCAAGTTAGAAATTACAGCTGTAGTCGGTTTCCCCCCAATTCTTGTTATCAATTTTCTTCTCTTTTGAGACAAAGCAAATATAAATTTTGTGTTCATTTGTCATTCGTTCTTTGACTTCAGCATCTCTGAAAATAACAATGTAGCACAAAAGCCCAGTATTTACCTAGTTGTAATGTGGGTTGCCATGGTGTTTTGCAAATTATTGCAATTATGTTCACCATGCGAGTCGCCCTTGGTAACTGGCGAAAAAACTGATAATCCTGTTTTGAACAAAAGGTCAAATTGCTGAATAGAAAGTCTTGATTAACTAAAAGATGTACAAAGTGGAATTATTTCCTACCATTCAGAAATAGTTCTTGATCGGGTTTGGGGGAGGGGGTGAGTAAGTACATCTGATTACTGAAGTACAAAGCATTGAAAGGATGTTGTCTTGAGCCTTTCATGTAGTCTTAATGGTGGCTTTTTTGTCAAATTTACCCATTTGCGGCATTGAAAGAGGCAGCTGCATTTAAGCTGGAGAGACGGTGCTTTTTCAAGGGTTCAGTGCAAGGAAAGTTCTCAGCAGTATCTGCAGTTTACTAGTAGCCCCTGGTCTATTAAAACTGATGTGCCGCATTTGAGCCCATTGCTCTCGGTACTTGTGAACCCCTCTGGCTGATGATCTAATAAAGTGCTCTTACTGGACAATCTCTGATCAGCTACTTAGAAAGGAGCTGGGGGAGGGGCGGGAGGGACCCCCTCACAGGCAGTCAGACTTGGTGTAGGCCAGACGAGACTCAAGCGAGTGGCCAAGCTGAAAGGTTTGTCCTGATGATAATCTGTGCTAAGCTGTGATCACAGTTTTTCTTCTGGAGGGAAATCTTAATTTTATTCAAAGTTGACTAAAAAATGAAGACTAGAAATGTCTTTTTGAAGTTCAAAAATCAATCTTTGTGGATTTGTTTCTTAAATTATGGGCATCTAGAAAATGTACGGTCTTACATTTAGGGAAAACCAAAAGTTTCCCAGGTTACAGCCAAAGGTCAAATGGATTTTATCTCTTCTGGATCTGCCAGAGCATCTGGGGGGAGTGAATTTCGAAGGCAGGGGGTCTCTTCTTTTTTTAATGGCCACCTGAAAAATCAGTTCTCAAAACTTTTGAGAGTGTGTGAAAGTGGCATGAAAGGAAAGCAAACCTTAACAAGTTTGTGGGTTTACATTCTACATCACCTAGCAACCCCCTGGCTCGGCCAGATCTCTTGTCTACCCTTAGTTCTGTTTACAGACTATTCAAACGGCCCTTCGAAACCATGAAAGATATTCAGTTTCATTAGTACCATTCTCAAGGAGAAAATAATTAAAGTTAAATGAACAAACATTGCCTGGTGATGGTTTGAACTCCATTCTGATTTTCAGATGCCCTTTGAGGCTCTTGCATAGATAGTTCAGTTTTACCATTTGTTGTTCAGTACCCAGAGGCAGGCATATCACATTAAACCATACCAATAAATTACTAGACTGCTAACAAACAAACAATAAAAATTACTTTTCGCTAGACTTCAGCAAAGAAAAACTCTGCTGATAATAAGGTTCTAGGCATGCCCACCTGTTTGATTTTTTTTTTTAATTTGATTCCTGTCCTAGATATCGTATGTACATTGAATAAAGGCAGCGGAGGGGGTGTGGGGAACAAAGCACCTCTGTTTAAAACGGATTTATAACCTACCTTCAGAGATCTAACATCATAACAAAAAGTATTCCGATGATAATCCATGGAAGGCTGTGTGCATTTTAGTGAGTGGCTTAGTTTCATAAATGATTCTACTACTACTAATCCATGCCCTGCCACTTTCTACTTAGGAACTGCTTATGTGCTTAAATTGACCTCTTTGTAAAATTTCTGAATTAGTAAAAAAAAAAAAAAAAAACAAAAAAAAACCACATTTTTTTAAAGGAAAAAAAACACATTTTTTCATGTGTTTTTTTTGTTTTGTTTTTTTTTTTGTTTTGTTTTTTTTTATTCTCATAAGCACGTTCCCTGAGAATTCATCTTGGTAACAGCCAAGCACATGAGACAGTTCAAAATATTTTTCACATGTATTAGTGATTTGATTATATTGAATGCTCTTGGCAAAACTTCTCTTCCTTCATTAATAACAGCTTTCTAATTATAAACGCAGTATGTGCTTGCTGTAGAAAATTCAGAAACTACAGAAACAAGAAAAACTACCTACAGCCAACCTACGATGACATTTTTGGGTAGTTCCTTCCAGTCTTTTTTTTTTTTTTCTTTCTGTGTGCATACTGATGAAACTAAGGCTTGAACTTGCTTTTGAGGTTTTATCTGTTAGTGTGTGTTCATATCAAAGGTGATTTTTCGTCATTATTGAAGACTTGAGAGGCAGGGGTGGACGTGCAAGTAATGAACAATGTTTCTTAGAGGATCCGTCACTATAATATTAATATAAGCAACAGAGTAGCCATTTTACCGTCTCATTCCACTCGATTCTCTCTCTCTCTTCCTTTTCCGTATTGAAATGTCTGTATTCCTTAACTGACACATCCATCTATAACCATTCATGGTGGAAAGTCGGACATTCGTCGCAGTTGGAATATTACATCCCCAAGTCACTTGTAGCTTCACATAGGGAGGGAAAAAAAAGTCTTTTATGCAAAGATTTCTAATACAGTAGAGATTAATGGAACGTGGAGAGGAAAATGCTTTCGGTTTCTCATATAAAGTGAAAGCAGGGCAGCCTGGAAATGTTGTATTCTTACTATTTGTATTTTGTTAGATCTCTAACATCCATAGTACATGGCTGGGTCGCATGAGCTCTTTGTGCTTTGTTGACAGTTGACAGACAAAGCAGAATTATTCCTGAAGCAAGGTACTGTGTACTTAGTTGTGACCTATTATAGCCTACGAATGTAGCTTGCTTTTGAGTTGGATGAATAGGGAGAGTATTTTAGAGAATAGGCTTGAATATACTAAGAGAGGTTTTAGCTGCCCACACAGAAAGATACATGTCTTCCATTGAACTCCCCCCCCCCATGTAATTTTCCTTATAAAATCATTTTAAGTATATTTTCCCTGGTTGCTTGCATGGAGACAATTTTAACTGTTCTAGTATTGTCCTACAGTGGTAAAATAAAATTGCTGGTAATTGTTGGCTTTCTCTGCTCACAGTATAGCGGGAGAAGATGGCTTGCATGGGGCTCTTTAATGTACCTCGGGGACATCTTCTGATGCTCAACCTCTGATTGCAAATTAAAATAACAAGGCCGTGGTATTGGATTTGATGTGAGGCAAAGCAGAGCAACTTGCTAATTTATCATGTAATACACAATTGCTGAGGTTGGAATTTGTGCACTTGTGGTGCTATTCTGTGTGTTTAAATGAGGACCACTGTTTGCATCTAACCTATCATAACAGCTTGGGAGTGCTCCATTATCCTTTCAGCAAACTGATGGCAGAGTCTGGTCTTCACACAAATGATAAGATCAATAAGTTTCAAATAACTTGGATGAAATGACATGTGACTGTTCATTTAAAGAGATGTCTTACTTTAAAAATCAATTTTGGTAATATTTAAAATTTTTCCATTGACAAGGCACTTTCCACTTCTGTTTTGTTTGATAATTTTGTTAAAAATATTTTTGTATTAACTTCAGTGAATAGTTTATATATGTATTTTTCCTGATTTGCTCTTTCATCTCCTACCATGGCACCTCTCTGAGACTTAATAATCACTCTTTGACAGGCCAGCATGCTGCAGTGTAGAAGATTTAACTTTAAAAGCAAAATTATGTTCCTGTTAAAACTTCCCCTGGAGATCTTAGGAAAATTTTCTCCCAGTTTTGGGTGCAAATGTGGGTCAGAAAGCAATTTGTTTTTTGATATTTCTGGAAATCCCAAATCACAACATGTCATTCTTGAAAAGCAGCTGTGGGCCCATACTGTGCACTGTCTGTAAGACCCATTTTATACTGGGGATAATTCTGTGACAGAAAAAAGTGACTGCAAGGGAGCCCCAGAACATTTATAAATGGTTTTGGGTGAAAAGCGGATCTGGTTCTCAAAGTGTGTAGAGTTTGGGTAGAGGAGCAGTTAATGGCTGTTATAGAAAAATAGTAATGATATGATGAACTGTGGAAGAGCACGTTTCCTGGCTGCTCTTCCTGCACTCCTGGAGAGCCACGACAATTTCAACTAAATCATACGTCAGTGCACTACTGGGGGGTGTTGTGTCTTGAAAATCTCTGAATCCTGAAATAAAGCAGAGACGCTTTCCTCTTCCCTCACCATCCATTCTGCCATCTACAACTTCAAATCTAGTACAGTTTTGCCAGGAAAGACCTGGAAAGTTCACTTGCATTGACTGCACAGTTCTGTTATTTTGCGATCACATTGAAAAGCACCTCCACCTAATCTAACCAGTTATCCATCATCATTGCTCTCTATTTTTGGTAACACCAGGTGGAAACCGACCAGAATCTTCCCTGCTTGGAATAATGCGTCTTCACCAGTGCATTGCCCCCTGTAGCCCAGCACTAATGTTCCCCAGTAGTGGAGGCGTGTGGAGGGTAATAATGATAGCTTACATTTAATGAACATTGTTGTGGGCTCTGAACAACTCTAATAGAGTAAATATTATTGCCTTGTGTTTTGTAGATGAGGAAACGGAGGCTCAGAGGAAAGTTCAGTGACTTATGTAAAATTACCCCATAATAACTGGGTGGGGAGAAGCTGTGTTCAAGTGCACTTTTTCATAATTTCGTTTCTGCATTCTTCATTGAGTGTGAACCTTTGCACAAAGGGGAGGACACTACCAGATCCACAGTGGGTCATCCCCTGGGCCTGAGTTTCCAGTTAAGGAAGTAAAATAAGATTGTTCAGAGACAGTACAGAGCATTGTATGCTCAGTGGCACCAGGATAGAGGGAGAAGTTTCTGGAGGGTGGGGAAGTTTCACAGAAGAGTGGAAGTAATGCTCAAGGAATGGCCATTTTAGGCAGAGATTCTATAGCGTAAGCCAAGGCAAGGAGTTGGTAGTAGGCAAAATGTGGTGGGGGCGGTGAGTAAACCAATTCAGTGGGGCGAAGGGTTTGGGTAAGGGAATGTGAGAAAGGGGGATGGGATGAGGCTGGAAGAACTTGAAAGCCAGGCCAAAGCATACCTTCTCTATGGAAGGCTTACCACTGGAGGGGAGGGAGTGGAGGGCCCTTGGGAAGCTGCGCTCGGCAAGTCTTTACACTGGATGTGGGAGAGAGTGGGGTTGGGGAAACCAGGTAGGAGGCTATTAGAGTAGATCCACCTTGAGGTCTGGGCTTTGGCGGAGTTGACGACAATGGGATTGCAAGGCCAGTGGACAGATTTGGTGACTGATTGGAAGAGGGAGGAGAAGGACCCACCATATATTTGATTCAAAGGTGTGAGAACGATGCATTTTTTTTTCTCCTGGGAATTTTAGGCCCTTATTATTTTCTATACGTTTGCTCCCGTGTATTATTTTATTGCTTCTGTTCATTCATTTATTCAAGACTTTTTTTTTTTGAGCGCCTCCTCTGTGCTACCCATCCAGGTCTGGATGATTTCTCTGTGTGCATCCTTCTAAAAATACAAATGTACACAAGTGAATAAGTTTGTGTTTAAGGTGCAGCTACCAGGAACGCCTCAGTTACAAGTGGAAATCGATCCCTTTTTAGCATGTGCAGACAGAAACCATTTTAGTTGAGACCTCAGAAATATAATTTAGCAATCAGAACCAATCAGCATTTGACACAGTTTCGTACACAATGATTTCAAGGAATTATTGATGCTGAAACTAAAGTAACAGGTGACAGATCTTTGCGTATTTTGGTAAAGGTTTATTTTGCTGTTGGACAGGCTGGCTTCACCTCTTTTGAACCCCCTACTTATAAATGTGGTTGAAGTAGGCATCTGAAAACTTAATGACCTTATTCCTGTTGGTTGTGACAGTTTGGCATTTACGTGTGGCATTGCATAATAAAATGACATATTTTGTTGGCAGGCTTCCTTAGGGTGGTTCTGGGGATTTTCATAAAAACCAGCCCTTTTTAGAGGTTGCACTTACAAAGGAGTATACTTCATTAAATTTTTTGGCCGTTGACTTGGCAATGTAACTTTGGGCTGTAAGTTTTTTCCCATCATGGGAAATGAAAATAAGCTCAGTTTTGTGTTTGTGAGCGATGCTTCAAAGTGAATTTATTCAATGCTAGTTACTTGCATTTGGTTTGTTTTTTATCACCCATTAAGGGCATAATTCAATATGAAATCTTGTAACTAAGACTGGCCCCATCATAGAATATTTTCAAAGGCTCGGCCTCCTTAATTTTAACAACACAGATGTTTCTTTCAAGGTAGATCCAGCGTAGTCCATTAATATTTGCTGGGGGAACAAAGGGTTAACCAAAATGTACTTGACAAAGTCAAATGGAAGCAAAGCATGTATTGAATATGATTAAGGTCTGTTTCCCCCACAGACGAGTTTTGTTTAAAATAAACCATGACCAGAAGCTTAATTATCAAAATAAAACAAGAAGAATCAAGAGTTACAGGCTCCTAATACTGTTTTGCAGCCCTAGTTCCCTTCACACAGTTATCAGCATGTGTGATTTCCATGCATAATAGCACTAGTTATTGTTGTCATTTGTAAAGGGAGATTAACAGATAGTAAGTACAAACAAACCCAAATAAGTACTGAATAGAGAGGTGACAAAGAAGAAAAGACCTCTTTAATGTTAATTATAACTGGTAGGAAGTCTAGACAAATTATATTATCTGTTTTCTATATGATTTGGAAGGACATTTAGTTAGTAACTGTGTCAGAGATAGAGTTAGGTGTTTGCTTTAGAAACAGGTGAGGTGACAATTTAGCATCTCCCTAGTTGGCAGCTTTCTAGTGAGTCATGAAGTTCTAGCAAATTGACGGAATCAAGTTTCTAAAACATCTGATGAGAACTTGAGCTTTTTGAATGGTATCTTTTAAAAATTAAAGAGTAATTTTAACTTCCAGGTTCTATCCCAATAATTAGTAACTTATTGTCTCAAAACACGATCGTTGTTTCCTGTCTGCTTGCTTTTCTAAAATTGTGTTCACAACTGTGGTTGGCATTATTAGCTGGTACCTATTCCAAAGCGTGTAAAGCCTCAGACAGCAACTATAATGTAGCAAAGCCAAATGAACGATAAAGGACTAGTCGAGTCCTGCATTTTTCATACATGGTCTGCTTGAATTCTACTGTTTCCTTTATTAATGTGCCTAAACAGGTACTTTGGGAAACAGCTGGTCTTGCCGTTAGTATTTTATAGGCTTCATTTAAAATTTAATACCTGCTGCGGTCGGCACCACTTACCTCCTTCTGTGTCCCCCATGCCCAGGACAAGCTACACAAACCAAAGTGTCTGCTTTCCTTAATTCTGAGGGGCCATCGATTGTGAACTACACTCTTGACTTCACAGTGTTTTTGAAGGAAATGTAAATATGTCATTCAGTGTACATGTCATTTGTCAATGCACCTGAGTTTCAGGAATATTAAAATGTGGCCTCAAATCCAGAAAGTGTAGCTATAGGCCCTAGTATATGCCCTAAGAATTAGAACAAATAGTTGCCTGTGACTCAGAAGCATGGTAGTAGTTTGTCTCAGATAGGTAGGATCCACACGACTCCATCCCTTTTCCGTGTTGTTGGGCATTTATGGTTGGTACCGTACAACTTAGTTCTTAAAGCCAAACCATACTGAGTTGCTTTTCATCTTTGTGTGTGTGAACCTCGCTTTCTTATTTAGGTTGTCATTTCCTAAAACTCTCTACCTGGTGCTTCTTTGGCTACTCCCTATACTATTTAATGTAATTTTGGACACATATTAAAGGTTTTATAAGGACTCCTTGAGATCCTCTGTCTGAAGAGTTTAAATATTAAAATAGTTCGGCGTATTGATTGAAGATAGGAATGAAGTTCCTTATGAATGTATTGACTAGATGAATTTTATCATCTTCAAAGGTAGTACATTTTTTTTTACTCAAAATATTCTAGAGTATACTTTCTTTGGCTGTAAAACCCATAACTGGAACTGAAGTGATTTTGGGTGCTCTCTCTTGAGTCTGGTTGTAGTTTCTTCCAAGAAGAACCTATTCTCAGGAATGAGGTCACACGGCACAACAATGAGTGGGGACATCCTGCAGGTTTGGATTAAAGCCACGTGGCACTGTTAAGTGGCAGGTGAAGGTCCCTGATGTAATTAAGCAACATTTGTGTGTATACTGCTCTTATCTAGGGGGGGAAAGACCATTGGTCATTCTAGAAATGGGGAACGGGGTTAAACATGTCATTGATTCTTTTCTTTATCACATCACTCATAGCTCTCTGGCCTTCATTCTTTTCCACATGTTGTTCCCTCTGCCTCAGTGGCCTTTCCCGCTTTCTCCACCTACCAAACTTCTACTCACTCTTCAAGACCATCTCAAAAGTTTTGCCTCTCCAGATACTCCAAGGTGCAAAGACAGTCGGGTCCCAATTTGCCGCTGCCTTGGTGGGAACACCACGCCACAGGGGAATGCGCCTGTTCACCTTTATACCGCAGCCCTTCAGCCTGCTTTGCTTAGCCTTCCTATGCCCAACACACTGAGCACTAAAGCCACAGATCCTGGGGCCTTCCTAAGAGCACCTGAACTTTGCTCCTCCCCCTTGTGCGGTTTTGTCTTCCTCATTCAACAGATATGTTTTCTAGCAATCACAATACTACTTTAAGATAACAGGCGTGTTGTTGCCACACTTCTAGGAAAAAAATTCGAACAAGGGCAGCAGGAGAGGGTAACTGAAGAAGGAAATTGAGAAGAAAGTCTAAAGCCCAGTGCAATGGGCAATGACTAATTCAGACCCCTGGGAAAGAGTGTTCAGTTGAGATTGTCCTTGAAAACATTGCAGTCAGTTTTATGCCTCCAGAGAATGTGTGTAGAAGAATCTGCTTTAATTTTAAATAATTGCTTACTTTAAGTGTTTCTTTGATGCCAGGTACAGCTCTCAGCATGCTAAGTGTATTATATTACATCATGACAACTTGTAAAGTAGGTACTGTTGTTGGACCTACTTTACAGAGAAGGAAGCTGAACACAGCATTTAAGCCACTAGCCAGTGGTCAGTCAGCTGTTGGGAAAGTCATTCATTTCTACATGGTATACTCTTTCCTTTGGTAACAGTCTTTACTAGTGCCCAAAAGTCCCATCAGTTTGCATTCTGTGTGTAATCATGTAAGCTTTTACTGGGAGGCTTTGCTGTAAGCATGCGTCGGGGGTAGATATTAAGAAGAAGGGAAGAATATTTCCCGGGATTTTTTTTTTTTTTTAAACTTGACGCGTTTCCTAACTGTTAAGGTTGGGGCATAGGTCTAAGCGACATGCCAGGGAAGAAAGGTAAGGAACTATTTCAGAATCTCTAAGGAAGGTTTGAGCGAAAGGAATCTGTCTTGATAACGAAGGAGGTTTTTACTTGCATTTGTTTGATGGTGGTGATAAGACTCCACTGTTCTGTTTTCCGCTCTCCAGGGCTGGTTGATGTGTGAGGAGCCAGCGTGTCGAAATCGAACTCGGCGCCTTCCCCTTCAGTTCTCCCGAAATGGGCCTCTTTGCCAAGTCTGCATGAAAGCTACGCTTCGGCCAGAGGTAACAGTCACTTGATGCTAAAGAGCTGTGTAGACGGGTTGGGGGTCTGTGTTCGCCTGCTCTGGGAGGGCACATGTGTGCTATTTGCTCTCTGAAGACACCCTACTACCACACGCATGTATTTTTAAAAATTCCGACTTCAGAGAGATAAATGCTTGATTTTTTTCACCTCATGAACAAGACTATATTTATATCTAAAAGAGAAACTGACTAGTTCTCATAGGAATCACTCCGATTTCCTTGGTTGCCACTTCATAATTACACAGAAGAAACTGCTTTTGCAGAAACCGTCGTTCTCTTTGGATTAGGTCTGAACCCCTTTTGTAATGGCCACAAAACCTCCCACACCTGCGCCCTTCAGGGTTCATTGCATTTGTGTGGGATTCCGTTGTTTTTAAGGGACAGGGTAGATGAGCAGCTCTCCAGCTCTTTCTCTACCTCAGTACGTACACCTGAGGGAGGAGGTCGGCTATCATTTGTGATTTCCAAGTAAGGAGCACATAGTCTGGAAACCGCTCGTAATGAAGATGCTTTCCTTCTGTTGCCCCCTTGGAGCATCAGCAATCCAAGTGGCATTTCACAAACTGTAGGGAAAGGAATATTTGAAGGTCTTCCTTGCAGAGAGGGTTTCGTGATCAGGTACATCTAGCAAACTCTGGGCTAGCCAGAGTTAAACAAGCTTATTGCAGATTGTCTGAGAACCTGTAATGTGATAATGTGCAATCAACCTCACCAATAAAGGACTGTAATGTGCCTCACTTTCCAAATTTGGCCTAAGGATTTGTAAGGATTTTGGTGAGAAGAAAGTGGGAATAGGGAACCTGTTACTACTACTTCTTTTTTTTTTTTTTTTTTTAACACAGAAGCAGAATTCTGTGATCAAGTTGTAACTTCAGATCTTTTCACTGAAAAGAGTTGATACAAAGGGTAGTTTTAGGAAAATATTTTAAAGTTCTCATGGCTTTTAATTTTAAGATAACAGATCACTTCACAAAATTTGGCGAGAAGTCGGTAACTACAAATGGCTACTACCATCGTATGCTGCCTTGTTCTTTTGCGTTGCCGTTAATGTTTTGTTTTTTTTTACATGCTTTCGGTCATGATGAAAATAGGATTTTGTATCACGTTTATCTTTTGTCAAGCCTCTGTCTGTGTTGCTACATCATTTTCAGTACCAAAACCAAATTCAACCATTTCTCCTGTTGGGCATTTTAGGCTACCTTCACTCTCTTTATTAGAAAATTGTGATAACTCTTTTCCTGCTTACATTATTTTTGTTGTTATTTGAAATGTCTTTTGAGGACAAATTCTTACCGACAGTGTATATCAAAGTGCCTAAATACAATATGGTCATGATTCATTTTGCCACACTGCTTTCCTAATGGGTTGTCCCAATTTAAATGGTAGCCAGTACTTGATGAGTGTACCAGTTTCACCACTGCCTTTGTAGCATTTGGGTGTTGTCATTATTTTTAATTTGGTAAGTATAACTGTTCCTTGCCTTATTTTGTATATCTTTGATAATTAGCAAAATAGAATATAATTTTTTACCAAAACTATGGAACACGTAGTGAGGATTAGTTGTTGTGCTAAGTCGGTCTCGTCCCACCCAGCACTTGGATTAGCAGCTGCAGGAAGAGAAAAAAAGTATATATGTAGTGTGACTCATCACTCCACTTGTAGACTCCAGAGGCATCGCCTTGCTTCGTGAACCATTGTTGCCTTTGAGACCTTTTAAACAGCTAGCTCATCAAGTCAAGTTCAATGAAAATTGAATTACTTCTTAGAAAGTCAGCTGATTTTATGATTCCATTCTTGGTGAGAGAAAGTAAAAGGAGAACAGATAGCTAGTAGATTGGTAACCTTCCAGTTAACGATGATGTTATTGATAGTTAGGTTATCATTTCTCATGTAGTATCTTTTTTAAAAATGAATGAGCCAACACAGGCATTTTGAAGTACTTTTTTCCCCCCTTCCTATCCTTGACCTTAAAGTGGTAACATTTTAGGCAGGCATTTACCAAGGTTATCAGCTACTCTTGCCAGGGAGGACCTTTCATGGCATAGGGTCATATTGCATGGGTCATATTCCTGCTCAGAACATGACCCTTTGGGATACCTGGAAGTTCAGCACATCCTGGTTGGTGGTACTCTCTGTAGCTAATCCTCACAGGGACGGACTTTGACAGTGGGCCTGAGCCCGAGCCTACTCTTAGGCATTCCATTTGGAGTTGCTAGTGATGAGTTGAGCATTTCTTAATTCTCTTTATGAGGTTCCTGGGCTTTCCTAGTAAAAGGAAAAAGCTGTATCTTTCCAGAGACCATTCCAAAGAAGCTCCAAAATCAGTGGTAGAATGGACAGGATCATTGTACTTACTCTAGCGTTTTCTAAAGTGTCTATTTTGCAGGATTATGCTTGTCTGATCCTTTAGTTCTAGGGTGCTGTGTCTCAATCATACATTACTTTCATTTAATAATTATTTATTGAGGGGTACCTGGGTGGTTCAGTTGGTTAAGCATCCAGCTCTTGACTTCAGCTCAGGTGATGATCTCACGGTTCATGAGTTCGAGTCCTACATCAGGCTCTGTGCTGACAGCACAGAGCTTGCTTGGGATCCTCTGTCTCCATCTCTCTCTGCCCCTCCCCTGCTCACTTGCATACTCTCTGTCTCTCTGTCTCTCTCTCTCTCTCTCTCTCTCTCTCTCTCTGTCTCTGTCTCTCTCTCTCTCTCTCTCTCTCTCTCTCTCTGAAAAATAAACACTTAAAAAATAATCATTTATTGAATACCTGTTACATCCTATGCACTCTGCTTAGGGCTAGGGACAGAACAATTAACAGGACATTTCCTTATTTATAAAGCTGGTTTCACATTATGTAGATTATATAAAATTGATATCTGTGGTCAAAAATAGGCATTTGTAAATATCTGGACAGAAGCACCAGAGTTTTGTGATGCTGGACTAGGTAGGGGCTTTAAATACGTTGTTCAGCTTTGATGGGAAAGCCAGTCTAGTCCCTACATAATAAATCTACTCTCATTTGGTCCTGGGTTGCATTTGGCTTGAGTACTTTACAGGATTGACTTGGTATGAAAGCTGGCTCTTCTTCTGACTCCTATTACCAGGGGGACTCGAACTCACGAACCGCAAGATCATGACCTGAACCAAAGTCAGTAGCCCAACTGACTGAGCTATCCAGGTGCCCTGTTCTCAGGGTTTTAGATGTATCTCTCTTCTCAGATAACTTTAGGGGGAAAAAAAATCACTGAAGTTTTTTTTTTTTACGTTGATAAGAATTTAACAGTATCCAAATTGCTGATTATTAAAAATACATTCTCGGGGCTCCTGCGTGGCTCAGTCAGTTGAGTGTCCAACTTCGTCTAAGGTCATGGTCTCACAGTTTCTGAGTTTGAACCCCACATCGGGCTCATTACTATTAGTCTGCCAGTGCAGAGCCCATTTCAGATCCTCTGTCCCCCTCTCTCTGCCCCTCCCCTGCTTGTGCTCTCCCAAAAATAAATAAATATTTTAAAAAATTTAAAAATATATTCTCTGGGTATTCTCTGTTACATAGAAAGTCCACATAAATACAGGACTGAAAACCTCGATATATACAAAAGTTCCTAAGTCAAAAGAACCCTCTTTCACACTGGAGGTAGAGACAAGACTTTGCCAAGTTCGAGAGTAAATATTTTAATATGTTTTTATTTCAAGGACATGGTTTTGACTGCTTAAGACGGTCAAATCTGTCTGGCTGTGAGATGAACCCACAGGGAATTCTGTATCATGTAATTCACCAAAACCAGAGGTTTAGTTTGTTTTGTTTGGTTTGCAGTATAGAGCTAAGATTTCAAACTAAATTAAACTTTTACTCACAAACATTTCTCTTCCTGATGTGGAGATGAGAAGGCATCTAAATGTGATTCCCTAGGCCGTGACAGAAATCACTGGGAAAGGTGCACAACCCCTGGTGTAAGGCATTGTGGTAGATCCCTCTAATCACTTGTTTACCAACTAAATTTCTTGAAGGCCACTTACAAGGAAAGCAGTAGAATAACTTCTGGTTCTACTTCAAGATACCTTTAGTGTTTCTCACGTTATCCTCAGTTGTAAAATTGTGAAGATCTTTTATAATGGAAAGTGTATGCCACACAGGGCTCTGGCCTTCAAAGAAGAAGAAGGGTAATAATGAACTTGCAGCCATTGTGTGTTACAGTTTGAAAATGGCTGAGATTGAACAAATTGTTGATTTGATAAGTAGATTAGGGACAGTGAGAATGTTGCCAGGCTACCTGCAACAGTGTCTTATTTCTGCATAAAAAGAAAGCATGAAAATAACTGTGGTCTCTTAGGACAGTACTTATGAGTTCTGCAGGAAGAGAACCTTACGGCTCTGATAAAAAAAAGTCTTAAACATCTATACCTAGTCCTCGGTTACGCTCTAGGAGAACATGGATTTTTACCATGAAGAGTCTTTTGGACTTGTCCGTTGTGATTTTGATCTACATGTTTGCTGATGCAGAGTTCACTAAATTCTACATACAGCTTCTCTTACCATGAAGCAGATGCTAGCCTTCTTTTTCAATATATTTTTTTCATCAAGGTGAAATTCACATAACAAAATTAACCATTTTAAAGTGAATAATGCATTGGCATTTAGTACACTCATAAATGTTGTAAGACCACCATTTCTATCTAGTTCCAAAATGTTTTCATCACCCTAAAAGAAAACCCTGTGCCATGTAAACAGTTTACCCCATTCCTTCCCTTCTTCCAGTCCCTCGGAACCACTAATCTGCTTTACGTCTCTATAGATTTACCTATTCTGGATATTTCATATACATGGAGTCATAGAATATGTGACCTTCAGTGTCTAGCTTCTTTCACCTAGCATGTTTCCGAGGTTCACCTGTGTTGTAACCTGTGTCAGTACTTCATTCTTTTTTATGGCCAAATAATACTCTGTTAAATAGATACACCACAGTGTGTTTATCTATTCACCTATCCGTGCACATCTGGATTGCTTTTTTCAATATACTTTAAAGTTTATTTTATTTTCATTTGCTAGACAGATCTTACGTTTGACCTAGATTTGTGTTCTGTGGCTCTGTTGGTCCTAGTTCAGCTGAGTGGTACTGCATAAGGCTACGCTGGTCCTTTCCTCTCTTCCTGTGTTTGATAAGCACTTGCCCAGCACCAGCTCTGCCTGCTTTGAGAACTTTTTAGATATTTGAATTTAGGTAATTATTTAGAGTTTGTATCCCAGCCCTTCAATTGCTGTCACTAGCACTAGTGTGGAGCACAATAAACCTGCTGCTACTGACTTTTCTAGGTAGTAAATATCTATGAAGTCAATTTAAGGTTGCCTTGACTCTGTTGGCACCCATATTCACAGTGTCAATTCCTTTTGATCATTCCCTATACTAAACACGTAATTTTTTTTTTTTTTTTTTTTGTACACGCAATTGCCAAGCCGTGCTTTCCCGGGTTTTCCAAGTGGTTTATTTAGACCTGTGTGTACGACTCCATTAGTAGTGTATTAGTTTCCTAGGGCCGCTGTAGTAAAGTACCTCAAAGTAGGTGGCTTAAAACAAGAGAAATTTATTGTTTCAGAGCTCTGGAAGCTAACTAGAAGTCGGAAATCCAAGTGTCAGCTGGGCTTTTCCCCCCTAAAATCGGTAGGGAAGAATCATTCCTTGCCTCCTCTAGCTTCTAGGAATCCTCGGTGTTCGTTGGTCTGGGCCTATAGGCGCGACAGTGCAGTCTGTGCTTCCGTAGTCACGTGGCCATCTTCTCCTGGCGTGTTTCTCTTTGCTTCTTCCTGTAACAGACACCAATCCTATTGGTTTAGGGACTGCGCTAATCCAGTGTGATCTCACCTTAATTTGATATTCTGTGCCAAGACCCTATTTCCAAATAAGACCACTTTCACAGGTACTGGGGTTTAGGACTTCAACATATCCTTTTAGGGACCCAATTCAATCCATAACAACTCAGAGTTATACTGTGTTTAACAAAACGGAAACCAAAAGTAATGGTAGCTTAACCAGAGTAAACATTTAATTCACTATGACTCTTTCATTTTTTATCACATGACAGAAATTCAGGTGTGGGCATTCCAGGATTGTGATGGTGGCTCCTTGGGACCATCAGATGCCCAGGTACCTCCTGCACTTCTGTATCACCAGCAGTGCCAGGCTTTTATCTTCAAGGTCACAGTGTGGTCTGAGGTGGCTGCTCACGTTCCTTCAAGCCATCAAGGGCTAGAAGACAGAGAAAAGGTTGAAGGGTCAAAAAGATACACCTCCCAACCAAGTCAGTTCTTTGAGCGGCCTTTCCGGAAGTACCAACCGACACTCGTGCTTACATTTCGGGGACCAGAAATTCGTCACATGGAGATAATCGCTTATTTTGTTACTGAAGAAAAAGAGTAGACTGGACATTGGGGGCCAACCAGCATTCTCTGTGACCGAGACCATCACTTGTTGCCTGGCTTTGCCCAGCCCGTCACTGTCCCATTGCGGACATTTTGGATCCTGATTCTGCCATGCGCCAGCCTCTTGGCCTCTACCCATCTGATCCTATGATTGGCCTTCCCTCTTTTATCTTCTCCAAAATATTGGCGTGCATGTATGCATGTACCTGTGGATAGATGCCTTCATCCAGGTGGACTCTGCTCCATTTTACTCAGCACCCTTTGTGTAGGACTGTTCCACCAGTTGCTAATTTCCTTGGCTTCTGGCTTCCCCTTCTCCACAAGGGGTTTCACCCCAGGAGAAAACCACAGCATTACTGATCCGATGCTGATGGTCTCATGGCTTTGTAACTATTTTGGCCCCTGGAATGAGAAATCATGGTGTCTTTCTCCTTTGACAATCTGCAGTTTAAAGCAGTATGTTTAAGAATGTGCTTGCTTTCACTCATTCTCTACCAGAAGCCATGTGCTTAAGGAGAGAGTCGTACAATTTTTTTTAATAGAGTTCTTGCAGTTGGTCAGGAGAGAGTGTGTAAAACTCTACATCATGATCCTGACTAAAGAGTCTTGAGTAAGTGTGGGAACCATAAGACAGGCCCATAATAATAAATCATAAAATGTGATACGACTTGCTGATAAATATTAACTAATTATAACTACAAACATAATTATTAAACCCTGGACCTAAAAGAAATAAGAGGTGACCTAGTAGTGAAAATTATGTACAGAGTTTCTAATCACTGTAGTGGAAAAACAGGAATTCACAAAGAAACCGGGAGACACAGGCCCTACCTTTCATAGACCTCTATTCCAATGGAGAAGGTGAGGAAATAGAAACTCTCCACGTTTCAGTGACCTGAGGGAGAAAGAGGCGGCCACAGCTTTGTGACCGTGGCCCTCCCTAATCAGCAAGGGAGCAACAGTAATGGGGAGTTGAGTGCTCATCGTTAGACTAGAGCAGTGCTTCTCAGCTGGGCTGGTTTTGTCCCACATGGGACTTTTTGATTGTCACGCTGGAAGTGGCATGGTGAGTGTAGCTAGCCTCTAGTGGGTGGAGGCCGCGGATGCTGCCACATAGTCCAGTGCACAGGACAGCCCCACGACAAAGAACCATCCAGCCTCAGATGTCCGTAGCGCCAAGGTTGAGAACCCAGGGACTGGTGCATCACGTGGCTCTAGCCCAGATCCCTTGGAAGTGGAATTTCAAGTCAGAGAGAAAAGGACATGTTTTGGAGCGAAGCAGACACGTTCTGTAGCGGCAGCTGTGATAGGCTGGGCACAGAGGGTGAACAATATGTGGATTTTCAGGGCCGTTAAAGAGAATAGGGGGCAAGGCATCTAACAGATGAAAACAGTTGCAAAATAGGACCAACTAATGCCCAGAGGCCAAGGCTTTAATGGGCCACACGGGCATTTGCCAGGTTAGAAAGGCCAGAGTAGGAAGCCTAGTTTAAGCGTGAGGTGCCTGGTGTGCCCTTGACGAGGTGAGGAAGGGTTGATGATCGCATTTTGGAGCTGTGTCGGAATTC